>NC_073356.2:36855000-37455000 GCF_027580225.2 Misgurnus anguillicaudatus | reverse complement strand
GAAGTTTTAATGCCCATTCTGTAGTTTTGTGAGTGTTGGCTTCGTAGCTGTCATGCTCTTTTTTGTCAAGTTCAGTCTCAGTAAGCTGTCTGTGTCTTGTCGTTGTTCATTCTTCTATCCACTGTTTAAATGTTTTGTTTTTTCCGTACATGTTAAAATTAATGTCAAAATTTTCCATTCTTAATTGTGGTTGTCCAGTGTTTGTCACAAGATGGCGCCAAACAGTAATCTTTGTTGGCGCGGAGGGATTTAAAACATACAAGTAGTCCGGCTATGCGTTATTACTTTGGAGTGGTTATTATTTGAAAAGAACGAACCTGCAAATGTCTCAACTGACCAATCAGAATCAAGCATTCCAGAGAGCCGTGTAATAAATGTAAATAATAATTCAGTACACAAGTAAACAATCAAAGTTTAACACATTTTTTAAGCATTATAGTCTAAACACAACATGCTATTCAAAAGACTTTAATCACAAAGAGTGAATTTTTCAGTGTGCCCCACTCATTCGTGTAAGGGGCATCTCTTCACACCCACCCCAAAGAAAATTCATTACAAAACAATCTCAAACTTAGAATTTGAATTAAACAATGTAGTTCTGTTGGTTGGTAGCTCTATCTTTCTGAGGTTTAATTACATAGAATGAAATGATTTATGATGACTTGATGTATTTAATAAAATGTCATAAAACTGTTTGAGAACTGTCAAAAAAGTTTGAGAACCGCTGTTGTAAAGTTTCCTTTTTTATGTACTGTACAGAAACAAAGCTAAGTAAAAAGATTTTTAATAACGGAAACAAAACAACATTATTAACACTTACTCTTTGTTGAATTATATGTTGAAAGCCAGGTCATGCATTGGTTGAGATATGATCTGAGGTACTCGATGCGACCTGTATTCATGTCCCACTTCATTTTGATTTCCTCTGCACTAAGACTGTTTGCCATCCATTGCATTGTATTAATATTCAAGTAAATAAACTCCACTCCATCAAATCCATATTCATCATAGGCTGTCTGACTCTCTACTTCTCCACTTAAAGACTTCATCACTTCACAGCCAGTTCTCCTCTGTAATGTGTGAAGCTCTAAAAACACAGCACAATAACTGATCAGTGACCGGTTGCATAAACATAGTTGTGACATTAAGACTGTGTGACTAACTTTTAAGACTAGTCTTAAAGGTTTATGCAACTGGCCACGGATCTTAAACATGAATAACTACACCCATATATGGGTGATTGATTCTCACGAAAACTTGGTTTTAAAAATGTCAAGCATGAAAATGTAAAAATTGCTTAAATTTACTTTTTTCCCACCAGACATTGAAAAACAGTAGTCTGGAGTAAATGGGAACATTAATTTAAAAACTTTTACTTATCATTTAACACTTTTTGTTACATAATTAAAAAAATTAGTCCTAAAAAATCTCATTACCGCAACAGTCAGAAAACATCAAAACTGACATATTTTCAAAATGACATGACAAACCTGAAGGAACATAATTTGGAGATTCTGCACATGCATTTAAAATCAAAGTATTATGCTTCTATTAATTAAATTAACATTTAATAAGCATCTGTTGCGGTAATGATAATCAAAATGTCGTGTAAGCATTCTGACAAGACAATATTTCAAATGAACTGTAAAAAAAAGATCTTACCTGGTAGCCATCTTGAAGTAACTGGTCCATGTGCTTGGTCACTCAAAATCAAACTTTATTAAAATTCTGTATGTGTGCTTAAACTGTTCTCAAAAAGTGTTGCGGAGGATGAGAACATCAGGCATGGACACATCATTTTCCTAATTTTTCTTCATTATTATTATACATGAATATTCAGTAAATATTTTTTCTGTCATCTAAAGTAGTCTAGCAAAACATCCATTTATTTTTTTTCTTAATATTTTTGTGTTAATTTGATTAAATTACAACATAACGCATGTTCAAACACAGCTGGACACATTGCGGTAATGAGAATTTCAGCAGAAAATGAGATAAAATTTCCAATTATAAATTCTTATGTTGAAATCACACATTGTGCAAGGTAGAACACAGTATTGTGTTAATTCTGATGCTTTTTAATGTTACTATATTACACATTTTAAAGCTAAAATCATTAGTGCCGTGGTGTTTTAATGGTTTCGTGAGAATCACCCATATATATACCTGAAGAGAATTAACGTTAATCCTAACCTAGACTCACCTGGACACTTGGAGTTTGTACAGTTTGTCAGAGTATAGAGTAGATTTAGAAACCAATCTCTAGACTCATGTGGCTCTAGAGGACCAGACCTCCAATCATCTGCACTCAGATCAGTGTCTCTTATCCAGATTCGTGTTTTATCACAGTAGTGAGATATCTGGATATCATCACACAATGCCACAGCACTGTACACAGGACCAGATGAGGTAACGGTGTATACATACTGGAGGTAGTGTCGTTCTGTGGAAGAAAAACGAAAAAGAAAGTCACAAAAAAAGCTTTAAAAATGTTTAAATTACTTAGTGTAAAGACAAACTAAACAAATATAACGTTAAGTCGATCAACAGGTGTTATTCTGCATTCAGTTTTACTGTACGTTACGCAGTCGTGCTTTTTTACAGATCGTTTTATAATTAGAGTAATGTGCTACAATAGCATAATAGCATCTGACGACTTTGAGTTTCTTACCACAATAAGCAGGACGAAAGTGCACAAACAATACAAACGCAATGAACATTTTAAAGATCCACTTCACGTACACCGGCAACTTCATAACCGCAAAATGTTTTTAAATAAAGCTACGCCATACTGTATACTCGACGTGAAGTTGCTTTAACGTTACTTTAAAAGAATTTGTCCCACCCATAGATTTCACCAATCTCATTAAATCTCGCCGGATGAGCGCTGTTTTCATCCTAATCCTACCACCAACCATACTATCGAACCAAACCCAAAATCTCGCGACATGATCGATGTATCCCATCTAGACAGAACCAACCCCACCCTGTTTTTAGTACTTTTTTAGTATTTAAGCACCAACTTTGTGCATACACAAACATTAAAAAAAGATTACCCACAATCGGAACCCCCTGCCTTCATGTAAAACCCAGCAAAATAAATGTGTTTACTAACTTTCATATCAAATGTTTATATTAATTAATTCAATCAATCAGAATAATAACTTATTGGTATCATATTTACATTTTTAATGACGTTTCTTTGATTTGGAGGTTGCATTCAAAATCTATCTGGGTAAAAAAAACTGCATGAACGGGCATGACGCCAACCTACTAGTGTGAACAAGCGATTATTTGTCAAAAATAAGTAAACGCATAAATAAATGTTCTTGTTTGTTTTTTTTTTAAATAACGAAACAATCTCTCCGATCCATAAGTGATTATATTCTTTAAAGGGGCCATGGCATGAAAATCGGACTTTTTCCACGCATGTTTAAGTGCTATGATTGGGTCCCCAGTGCTTCTATTAACCTAGAAGAAAATATGAAAAAGATCAACCCAGTAACTTCGTTTTGGGAAACCATTCTCTACAAGCACATGAAAAAATAGGTTGTTGAAATTTGGCTCTCCTTATGATGTAATAACTGTAATAATACCGCCCCTTAATCTTCACTATCCAATCACAGCACTGACATTTAGTGCAGACAAAAGCACAATTGAGTTTTAATTGCAACAAACCACCATCATTGTGATCAGTGTTTGAATTTCATCAACTCATTTGCATTTTAAAGGACACACCCAAAACAGCACATTTTTGCTCACACCTACAAAGTGGCAATTTTAACATATTATAATAAATTATTTATATGGTATTTTGAGCTCTGTGCTCTGGGGACACCAAAGATTTATTTCACATCTTAAAAAAGTCTTGTGCCATGGCCCCTTTAAGGGGCCGTGATCTTATTTTTCAAACTTTAGTTATAAAGTTTAAAGTTTAATGCCATATATTTTCTTTAAAAATTGCTTCCCAGGTATATGACGACAATTGCATATTGATCCTATCATTCAAATGTTTGATGAGTGTGTTGACCTTAATTGGGGAAATATATGGAATCTTCCTTATAAATACCTCCTACAAATAAAGTAAGAGAAGTCTCTTTCAAAATCATACATAAGTATTATCCTATCTTCTTAGGTTTAAGCTTGACATATGTGTTAACTGTTCTTTTTGTGGAATATGTCCAGAAACAGTAGGCAAGGTCCCCACCCCATTACTTTCTGGAAAGATCTGTCCCGATATATTACTCTTAAACTTATTTTATTGTTTTGGAAAAATGTACTGTTTTGTTTCCATGATAACAAAAGTAAAAAACAGAAAGAAATTTACTTAATCTATTGATAATTTTAGGGAAATATCATATTCATAAAGCCAAATTTAGTAAACCTTCTTTTATTGCTTTTGGTAAGGAGCAATAAAAGAGCAGTACATCAAATCCATCCAAAATTCAAAAAATAAGAAGGCTGCTAAAACCTTTTATTTATGCTCTATCTTTAATGTATTCATTTGAAACTCCCCCTGGCTCTGTTCTTGTCAAATATTTGTGGTTTCTGTATTAATGACTTAATTTGTGTGTGTGTGTGTGTGTGTGTGTGTGTGTGTTTGTAATGTTTGTATTGCAAATATTTAATAAAGTAAAAAAATGTGAAAAATAGAAAAAAAATGTCATTATAAATAATGAAAATCTTTATCGCAGGCTGATGTAATCTCACATACAAGTTATTTTATGTTACTAATCAATCAATCACTCACTCACTCACTCGTACCGTCCTTCTCCAAAACAGCGAACGATGACTTGGCGCCACCTCGTGGTATTTTATACACATACAGAGTTGTGCACAAAAATATTGGCACCCTTAGTAAATATGAGCAAAAAGAGAGCTCTGAAGATAAATCTACAATGTTTCTCATTTTAAGCTTTAATTAAAAAAAAATCACAATTCATTGATAAAAATATTTGAAAGTGGGGGACAATCACATCATACTAAAATGGTTTTCTCAAATAGATGTTGGCGACAATTTTTGAACCCTCTTCATTTAATCCTCTTTTCTACCTCCATCTGCAAGGATAAGAGCTCAGAGTCTTGTATTATAATGTCTGGTAAGGTTGAAGAATTCATGGCAGGTGATCTTAGATTATTCCTTCATACAGAATATCTCCAGACGCTTCATATGTTGCTGCTCTCTCATCTTCAGTCATTTTCTGTATAGTTCAGGTCAGGGAACTGTGATGGCTATGGCAGAACCTTGAATTTGTGCAATTTTTTGTTTGTTTGTTGATTTTGATGTTTTTTTTAATCAATTTTCTTGATGGAAGATTTAAACACAACCCATGTAATAGCCTATGCATTTGATATAATCCATGATGTAGCAACTCATAATGTAATAACTGCACACTGCACATAATGCAATAAGTATTAACAGTAAGGTAGAGCGAGGCACAACACTTTTTGGCTATTTAAGTTAAATGTAATTTTTTTTTACACAATCCACACGCACACACACACACCTCTGCTACAAATGAACACTTAAAGTTTGTTTGTGTGATTTACCGTTATCGTACAATTACACCAAAAGTGACAGGAGTGCAAACGTTACCCCATGGGGTTCATTGTAACAAACAGAGGGTTTGTTGTAACACCTGCTAAAAATATATTTAAACACAAATAATTCAATCAAATTCTGTCTATATGCTAAAGGTGGATATTGTTTATATATCTGCCTATAATAGATAGATATCCACACATTCATCCATCCATCATCCTTCATCTTACCATCATTGCATAGGCATCAATGCATAGAAAAAGATTTTTTTTAAAGGGCCACACAATTAAGACAACAAATCATAATAGTGAGTTATTTCCCCTGATATTGTATAAACAGTTATCATTTTGATGAATAGTATTTACATTGTTTTCATTTCATAGGATTAAGCTTGTTGTGTACTTGGTAAATTATTTTGCACTGAAAAAAATAATTTATTCAATTTACTAATTTTTTAAAGTAAGTGGTCGCATTCAATTTATTTAAGCTACATTTAAACAAACAAAAAATAGAAAAAAACTTTTGTTTAAATGTAACTTAAATAAATTGATTGCGACCACTTACCTAAAAAAAAAAAAAAAAAGAGTAAATTGAATGAATAATTTTTTTCAGTGTGTTTGCCACATCCTTTTAACTCTTTTAATCTCAACCCAGTAATACATCTTTTCATCATTATTCATAATAATAATAATAATAATAATGATCACATGAGAACATGTACTGTTACATAAATCTTTTATTGACTCGTTTGCTTCTGAACATTATTGTAAAAATGCAGGTTATAGAAAAGACGTGTGTGGTTTCTATAGCAACAGAGAAAAACCAATAAATCTGTAAATATATTGCTTTAAATCCCTTTCTCTTTTTAAACATTAAGTCTTATATTTAGAGCATTTCTATATTTACATACGCAGATTACAACAAGATCCCAAACACTTTCCTTTTCTTACCGGCTTTCCATGTTTCATATAAATGAACTTCATATGATTACGATAAGAAAACATTAGTGCCAAAGTAAATGCAGTTCCTTTTCAAATGAAAATAATTGGACCTCTCTTTTGTCATGACAGCACAACACACAATCCAAAATCCAGCAGGACCGTCTGTTTGTTCAACACCACCGCCTGAAGCTTTGAGAAAAACTCACAAAAAAATCATTTACACAGTTCGTGGATGAATCTCTCGATGCTGTCAGAAACATCAACATATAAAACAAAAAATATGATGCTTCATATAAAGAAATGAAACCTATTTTTAGGACATTATTGTTATGATCATTAAGATGTAGAAAAATCTTCGTTATCATTATATAGGAAGATGTCAAAATAGGATTCATTTTATTTATGAACACTACAATATTTATATATTTTAATAGATTTTTGGGTGAAATATTACCTGAACATTTCTGGCATGACATTTGCTCAATTGTTGACCTACAGAGGTTATTTTGACACCATCTGTAGTTAAAAATCTCTGTGGTTACAATGAAACATCTCTTCAAACACAAAATAACACAACTAGTTAGTTATACAGTAAATATTTATAAAACGTTTCAATCATATGTTTACGCTTCTGTGGCAGTGAGCAAAATGTGGCAGTAGGGAAACATACACAGATTTCAGTGGGCACATCTTTGAAAAATACTGTAGAAAAATCACGATTTCCATGCAGTGGCGTAAAAACTGTGACTCCTTCCTGAGCTTTTCAATTAGTACAATGAAACTTATAAATCTCCAACTGAGGTATTATAAATAAACCCAAACATTTTGACATTAAATCCCATCATTTAAGAAGCTTTTTCTTCTGAAATCTGAATATTTGTGCACTGGAGCATCACTTCAAGACGAATGGGGGCTGCAGCTAAGGCTTTAAAACGTTTCACACAATATTAAAATCTCATATTGCATTGCTCTCCCATAATAGTGCTTGGCACAGAAACGTGTGTATGCGAACGACCAACGACTTATTTTCTTTACATATACAAACTTATATACATTCTTACACAATAATGTACAAACAAAGATGTAAGTGCAAATACAATATGCATGCATTTAGCTTTAAGACTTTTTTAAAACTGAAATGATTTCCACAAAAGAGTTTCAGTACTGTAAATATAAACCATCGTATCCAAATGCAATGGCATTAGAGAGCAGCAAAACTCCACCAAACCAACATGTTCAAGAGCTTTGACCACTAAACAAGACGTTACAACGCTAGAAATAATACTGCCAGGTCACTGCGAAGATTACACCTCATAAGAAAAGCTCGGATGTGTCTGAATGGGCAACTTGAAAATAAATAAACAAGCAAAAAAAAATGTTTAAAAAGAGGAATTATAAAGTGAGAACTTGACTCTGGATTACATCACCGTCAGTGTTCATGTTGTTTTGTTTGTACAGTTCAAATATGTTTTGTCTGTAGGGCTGGGCGATATGTCAGCACAATATAGTCTGGCTCACCTTCAATGCAATTTAAACTTTATGAAAGCAACATTATGCTGCGTACACACCAAATGCGAAGCATCAAGTTCCTCATTGTATATTACTCGTGGGATTTAACTTTGTGTCATGCAAATTTCTCACTTGATATTTTCAACTTGCGCAAAAGACGTGTTTAAGGCATATAGCGAGTGTTTTTGCAGCAATCGCGCCGCCCGTTTAATGTCATTTGCATTGCCCACGCGAGTTCGCGTCGTTGCATTGCCTTTGTATGTAATCTACTCACGCAGATCGTGTTCCTTGCTGTAGATTACTTTTAAGATTTAACTTTGTGTCATGCTAATTTTCCCCTTAATATTTTCAACTTGTGCAAAGAAATGTTTGAGGCAAATATTGAGTGTTTCTGTGGCAATCGTGCTGCACCGATTCACGTTTTTCGCATCGCCCCACCAGTTTGTGTTTTTGCATTGCCTTTGTACGTAATCTAGTCGCGCAAATCGTTGAATTCGCATTTGGTGTGTATGCCCCATTATTCTGAATACACACCAAACATAAAACATCATGTTCCTCGCTGTAGATTACTTGTGGGATTTAAATTGTGTAATGGAAATTTTTCTTAAATTGAATATTATTAATTTGCGCAAAGATGCAATTGAGGTGAACAGCGCATGTTTTTACAGTTCACATCTTTGCATTGACTTTGTATTTAATCTATTTGCGCAAATCGGTGAATTTGCATTTGGTGTGGTGCATACACACAAAACACGAAGCATTGCGTTACTCGCTCTAGATTACTCGCCAGATTTAACTTTTTCGCTTGAGTTGAATATTTGAACAAAAACAGTGCATGTTTTGCGGCAATCTTGCCTAGCAATTCGCATTCGCGAGTTTGCGTCTATTTGCTTCTTTGCATTGACTTTGTATGTTTGTATGCAAATCGTTGAATTCGCGTTTGGTGTGTACGCCCTATTAGACTTTGTGTAATGATTTACAAATCTTTACAGATGTCTCTGTGTGGCATTATATTATATAATATTATATTAATGTTCTTGTTAAAGTATAAAAACATTGCTTTTTTGCATTGTTGCATTGGTGAAAATAAATGCAAAATGCTTAAATATCATTCTTGTGTTAATTTAGTGAAAAACACATGTCTTGATTGTTTTAAACTGTTTGCATACTATTTTTCTGCATTGAATCTG
This sequence comes from Misgurnus anguillicaudatus, assembly GCF_027580225.2. Taxonomy (NCBI): domain Eukaryota; kingdom Metazoa; phylum Chordata; class Actinopteri; order Cypriniformes; family Cobitidae; genus Misgurnus; species Misgurnus anguillicaudatus. The sequence continues at coordinate 37,445,818 of NC_073356.2, read as the reverse complement.
TCAATAAAATCACTCACTTAAATATCAAGATATATCACCAAAAGGCTTAAAAATGTAAATAAATAACTTAATTTGTTTGTTATATCGCCCAGCCCTGACTCTCTGAAATATTAAATTCACACATAAACATCAGCACAGAGTTCTGCTAAAAGTTAAAAGCCAAGATCAATAACATTGACGATTGCATTTCAACAAAACAATGCTGTAAGAGTTTACACCTTTCCTGTATTATGTGGACAGGAAAAGTCTTATATCAACCAACATTAAGATAATAAACAATTTAACATCAAAAAAGGTACAACCTGTGTCCTTTAACAAGCTAGAGTATTGTGTTGTTGTGTATTTGGCTGTGAAAGTGTCGCCCTCTGGTGGAGCACAAATACAACACAAATCACATTCAGTCAGTGCTAAGAGCGTTGAATACGTGTCTGTCCGGTGAAGGTGTTTAATGTGTTTTATCAGCTGAACCTGTGTTTAATGTCCATCAGGTTAGACTCTCGGCTCGAGTCTGTGAGAAAGTTCAAAGAGCGTCTGCTGATTGTCAATGATGTGAAGATAATGCACGCTGGATCTCACATCAGGACTCTCACACTGGGAAACTTCATTTCCTACAGAGGAAAAATCAATGTGAGTTCACTTCATCACCTTTAATGAACAAAATCACGTCATGTGCTTGCATACTTTACAATTAAAACAACAATGGCGTCCTATAGGACTGTGTTTGTTCTACTCAAGATACTGAGTTTATTAACTCTTCTCCAACAAAGTCTACACAGTTTTGCCACTTTATATTCCAAGTAAAAAATGTACTTCATTGTTGCTTGGCGCTTTTATAATCTTGATTGATTGTTTGTATTTATCACTCTTTAGACTAATGCATATGTGCGCAGGCGTGTAGTGCTTCTTTACAAAGTAACATCGCCATCTACTGGCCCGGCACACGTAATACAGGGTTTTAGTCGCTTTCAGGATCTCCATATACACCAATTTTTTTACAGCGTTGACGTGTGTACGTTATATTTGTAAAAACTGAAAAGCAAAAACTTTCCTGTTTTTAACGACAATAATTTAGTATACACTATAAAATATAATTACACTCTATAAAATACTAAACTACTTTTATGGCTAAGCTTACACTGCAAAAAAAGATTTTCAAGAGAAAAAAATTCTTAGCATTTTTTTCTTGTTTTCAGTAAACATATCTAAAAATTCATAAATTAAGATGCTTTTTCTTGATGAGCAAAATGACCCAAGAAAATAAGTCTAGTTTTTAAATTTAAGTGATTTTGTTGATAAAACAAGCAAAAAAAATAAATTGCTAATAGGGTTACCAATTTTTTTTTTACATTTTTTTATTAAACACTAAATAAAAAAAATTCAAATTTTTTTGCTTGTTTTATGCACAAAATCACTTAAATTTGATATTTTTGGTCTAGTAACTAGACTTATTTTCTTGGGCTGTTTTGCTCATCAAGAAAATGCATCTTAATTTAAGAATTTTTTGATATTTTTACTGAAAACAAGGCAAAATACAATTTTTTTTCTTAATTTTTTTTTTTGCAGTGTAAACTTAGCCGTAAATGTAGTTTAGTATTGTTATAGTGTATATTTTAATTTATACTGTTTTTAATATCAGTTACACTGTATCGTGATACCTGTGTGTGATTGGACAACCATGTGTCATGTTTTGTCAAATAGGAGGATAGAGACTGACCTGTTTGATCGGTCTGACAGTGTCGAATGAGTCTGACCGTGTCTGCGATCATGTGCTACAGAGAAACACACACACACACACACTTCAATATTTACTCACAAACATCATTTCAAATAGATGAGACTGTAATGTTTACAAAAAACTCTTACCAGTTTCTCAAAATTGACAAGATTATCATGAAATGTTTTGTTCCCCTCATGAATGAAGGTGATATCTGAAAAAACAAAAATGATCACATTAATGAACAAAAGCGTATGTTGTTAGAAATCCTTTTAGTTTACTGTTTAGTAAATAAAAGAAACGTTATTTATCCACAGTTTAACTATCAAAATAACAATCAGTTTTTACACAACTGATTAAAAAACATATATTGCTAGTAAAAATGAGTAATTATGTTTATAAATTGAGTTAGTAGCATGATTATTGGGTGCGCTCGACTTAATGCCTCGCAACAAGAACTGACAGGTGGATGACATCAAAGAACCACGAGAGAACGTCTCCATCTGTCGGTTCTTGAGGCGGCAGATGAAGTCAAAGACACCTACGATATTTTAATCATGGGACAGGAAGTGGGCAGTGTCTCACCTTTAAGCAGCAGGGGCATGAAGGGTATTTTGGGGGGCTTCATTTTCTTAAAGGCATCTCTGTAGGCCTTGTGATTCATGGATGGATCCTGAAGAACAGGGTGGAGAAAAAGTCCAATGTTTTAACTTTACTACACTTTAGATGTGCATTTAATAAAGTCAGCATTCTTAATATAAACACTTTTGGTGAACTATTTGTTTCAATATGCTTTATGTTACGATAATAAAGCAATACGCTTCAAGAAGTCAAAGTGCTGCTATTTTATGGCAAATTTACTTTCCATTACACAAATATTATTCCATATACCTGGTAAAGTTTCATAAAATAAACACGTAGCAACAGAAATGTCAAGATATAACATTAAAGTAAATGGGTTTTGTACCGTCAACAGCTCAAGCTCAGATAAAAGCTTCTTGAATTTTCCAGGAACTTTCTGTAGATAAGAGAGAGAGAGACAAAGAGACATTGACTATGTTTACATGCAAAAAAATTGTCAATCCAACTGAATTCAATCCTATTGCAGGTTATGACAATACAGTTTACATGCACCCCAAACAATGCAATCTGATTAAAATGGTTTTTTTTACATGTACATATAATCCCAACCAAGAGTCTGGGCAAGCGAATAGCCAGGATTGCCAGATTCACATAACAAAGCCAGCCCAATGGACATTCAAAACTAGCCCAAAAGCATCCCAATGACTATTCACAGCCTAAATATTAGTAATTAATCAATGAAATCCTTTCATCTCTAACCTGCAGAAAAAAATTAACCCTCTGAAATAGTTTAAAGGTAGCCCAAATCTGAAGTCCACAAAAAAGCAGAGGATTTGGCAACACAGCATCTTTCATGCTTTATCTCTGGATAAATTAACAAAGTCAAAACTGAGTTGGAGAAAGTTATTTTCAAATATAGGCAAAGAAAACACACTTTCTGAAAGGCACAACACTATTTTATTGCTTTATGCAATGTTATAAAAGACATTGCCTTGCTATTGTGTGTTTCTGTGACGATAATCATGTGATACGTAAATAAGAGGTAAATAAGATGTGAAGCACAATTCGTCTGCGCATGTGCACAATGTATTTTTGCATCTGATTGAGAAAATACTATGATTCACGCATTTACATGCATTCTTTTCTCCTGATGATCGGATGACAGATCGGACTACGCCCCCTCTTTAATACAATCAAAATTTGCATCCAATCAACCTCAATCATATTAGTTAAGGTGTTTACATGAAAGCTTTTTAATCTGATTGAGCCATCAATACAATTACAAACGGATTATTTGGTTGCATGTAAACATACAGTACTAATTGAAGAAAGATTATCATGAAAGAATATTTAAGATTAAAGTTTATTTCTGTCCTGTTTTACACAATAAAAAGAAACAAACAGATCTTACAAACTTTAAAGTAATAAATCAAATCTAATTCATTTGAATCTGAAGTTTTGTCTGAATCAGCAGATTAAATAAAGAAAACAGCTTTTTACCTCCCACGTCTGGTTAAGACGACTGACGGCTGCTGTGTTCAGACCCATGATGACAGCGAATGATGAATTCAGATTCCTCTGCGCTTTACAACTGTAGGACAACACAAATACAGAGACAAACACAGTGAAATCTTTGCCAAACCTCTTTCACACAATCCCAGAAAATAGCTTTCTGTGTGAACACAAACACGCCTTACTGTGTGTTCACACCAGCCCCGTTTGAGGCGTCAAATTCGCGGCTACCGCGTCTAGTTTGCTGCTTGAACATTTTGAATTTACTCGCTTCATTCACGTGTGAAAGCCGCGCGTGAAAATCTAGTAATCGAGACATTCACGCAGAAATTCGCGTTATGGGAGGGGCTTCTGCGACTCCGCTCGCTTCCAAAAATCATGTTTTCACCAAGTTCACATTTTTCAACTCGCGCATTTCCAGCGACAACGCTTCATTTGCGCCGCGAGACCTTCAGAACGCAGCATTAGAATTGAGCCCAGGATCGATCCGGGAATAAGGACCTAGTAACATTCCCGGGATCAGTCCTGGAATGCCCTGTGTTAATAAAAGTGTGTGTCGCGTGTGCCATCTTGGCAGCACGTCACCATGCATCACTTCTGGATAACCAAAATTGGGCAAAGAGTCATAAAGTGGGAGGAGCTGAGGTGTCAGGTTGCTGATTTCACACCCACCTAGCATGAAGGTAGTAACAGCACCTGCCACTCCCACAACCTTAATTATGCAGAACTTCAAGGCTACAAATATAATTCAAACTCTCTCATTTGTAAATCTGTTTAGATAAAACAACATGCTGAATGCACAATTGTAAATGTATTGTTTGATCAGGTGGTGTTGAGACTCACTGAGCAGCGATCTTGATGAACTTCTTCAGCAGTTGAACTCTTTTTCCCAGTGATGGACAGAGCAGAACTTCAGACATCACCCACTGCTGAACTTCATTACAGCGCTGCAGGAGAAACTCCAGCGCCACCGTGTGTCCGCTGCTCGCCTGACGACTGAACGTATAGAAGATCAACTCTTGCTGTGGAGAGATAGAGACGGACAGGAAGTGATGTCACAGATGATAACACAAGGAAAATCACTTGTGCTGTGTATGTAAGAAGCGTTACCTCGTGGATAGAGTTGAAGAGATTCCAGTCAAAGTTGGTGAGAGCTACAGCCACGTCCCATGTGTTGATACCCAACAGTCTGTTGGGCTTCTGACCCAAATCTGAACATTCAGTCAAAGGGGGCTAAGAGAGAGAAAAGTAGCGTGCACTTTATTACATCACTGATGATGTCATACGCATTCAATCTCATGCATGTATATACACTACGGTGCTGTCCCATGAGTGGGACACCTGATTTTACTCCAATATATTGCATGTAAATTTTAATCTATCATGACAACCTATATATCATTGCAAAGGTCTAAGAGTCAAAAATACATATTATCTACAGTGTTTTATCAAATAAATTATGTAGGGAGAGTAATTGATTCATTTATGAAAAGACATTTATATCCTGTGAAATGTCACTCTCCCGCCAGTGGGACGCCTACGTCATAATTTCATAAACTTTTTTGAAAAAAATATGACTTAGAGATAGTCAGTTTCTAAAATGTCACGGGGCCACAGGTGGACCAAATTTGTTTTTACATATTTATAACACTAAAACTCTACTCTAAACCTAAAAACATGCCAAACTATAGCCTATATCACTGAAAAGCTCTCAGATTGTAGTTTTCGTATATTTGAAGGTCATCTGATGATAGAAATAATGTAATGGCAGTGTTTTTATTTCATGAACCCCCATAGGAATGCATATTAATTGTTATTTATTTATAATACTATATCCTAAATCTTAAAAAATGTTAACAAACTATAAATCATTGGAAAGCTATAAGAATGTAGTTTTCATATATTTTAAAACCTTATATATAATAATAAATAATAATGCAGTGACAGTAATTTATTAATTTGTGACAAAAGTATGCAGCAAACCAGAGACACCTAGTGGCCGTTGTTGGTAAAACCACTGAAAGTGTAACACAAACCTCATTTTGTGATTTTACCTTGAAATTAGGATCCCAACTAGTTTATACTTATGTCTGAAATTTTGTAGCATTTTTTGGGATGAATTTTTTTTGATAATTCTATGCATAAAATATATATTATAAAATGGCTCGTTCTGGTTCTTTATTCTGATTGGTTGAAACGCGTTCTAAGCCGTGATAAAATACCCCGGTAAACCCACGGTTCAGACCGCATCACAAGTATCACTGCGCCACTGTTGCTGCGTACTGATTTATGAAAACAAACACCACAGTCCTAATCATATTTTTATTTTTCTACCTTTGCACAATTATGGCAATATCCCGATAAATGTCATAGATACTGTTGAGTCATTTCGTCAATAAAGAGAAAACGTTCTCTGGGTTGTTTTTGTCTTAAATTGATATTTCCGCTATTGCATACCCACGGAACATTTCTCAACCAATCAGAATACAGCATTTAACAGACCCGTGGTATAAATTGCATTATTTTAATCTATTCAAATAAATGTAAACTGCTATAACCATTTTTTTATTTTATGTTTTCACCTCCAGACACTTCTGTGAAAAACTTTAAAGAGTCTTCTTTAAAACAAGACAAAGATTTATATTTATAGGAAATGTCAAAGTTATATTAATTTGAGGATGTATCACCTTTTCACCACCCTACTGAAAAAGGGTTGCGCCAGTTAAGGGGTTAAGTTTTTTGTTTTTAAGGGTTTTGGACGAGTGATTGTATGTTTCATGAGCAGATGGTCATGCATGAGTGTTTCTTGTGCTGTGATTGATCAGACGCCACACTGACACCTGAATTAAACACTGTCTGTCTTAGATCAGATCACATTAGGAAGGTTTATAGAAACTGAAAACATTTTAGACGTGAAGTGTTTGATCATACCAGAATCTCAGTGAGATCCCTGCGGCAGGCGGTCAGTCGACCTTGAGTCCCCAGAGAGTCTGAATAAATACTGTCATGAGCCTGAAGGACTCGCTTCTCTACAGGACAGAAAAAAACATTTCAGTTTATCTGTACACAATCAGTGTTTGTGTGTATATATGTGTGTGTGTGTGTGTGTGTGTGTGTGTGTGTGTGTGTGTGTGTGTGTGTGTGTGAGCACTGACCTCCGCTGTACGTCTGGGCCACCAGTATCAGGTCATCTTCACATTTATCCATGCGCTGAGCGACGATGTGCAGAAGTTCTTGAGCTATCAATGCAGGTTTAACTCTCATACTGAGATATGAGTCTGAACTCACATACACACGACACATGACTGAAATACAGAGAGAGAAAGAGACTAGGTCATATTTCACCCCAACATCAACATAAGGAATTGTATTAATGCAATAAAACAGCTAAATAAAACCTAAATATATATTCATATGCTGCAAAAAAAGACTTTCTTACTTAGTATTTTTGTCTTGATTTCAGTACAAATATCAAACAATTCTTAAATTAAGATGCATTTTCTTGATAAACAAATAAAATAAGCAAAAAAATCTGCCAATGCGGTATGATAAACATCTCACTAAATTCAAGAATTTTTAAAAAAAGTTTTGCTTGCTCATCAAAAAATACACCTTTGAGAGTTTTTAGATATTTGTACTAACATAGAAAGTAATGTTTGCAGTGTATAGACTTTAAAGTCATGTAAAGAGGTGGATTGGGCTTTTACCGTCTTTACTCTCGACAGGAGGAGTTCGGAGCTGAACACTGCTCTCCTTAAGACTCAGTTGATGATAAAGAGCTTTGTTCTGTGAGGAAATACAGTCAATAAAAACTGTTTTGTGATTTACTCATTTACTAAATAGGTAATGCAAATAAATGATTTTAAAAAATCTAAATAAAACACTTACTAACAAAAGATGTATTTTATTTGTTTAATCTGCATGTCATGTGAACATTACACTAAAACAATACCAGATTAAGGTAATAATAACAATAACTATGTAAAATACTGATAAAAACTTTAAAATGGATGAACGATAAATCAATAAATAAAGTTAATATGCAAATGTCCTAATAAATAATTTAAATATTTACTTTAAATCTCAGTGGGTACTTCAAGTAAATAATTTAGGTAAAGTAGGTTCGGCTGAGAAAAAAGTTTGAAAACCCCTGAATTATGAAACATTTTATAGCATTTTATTGTACCCCCTTTATAAATAGCAGGATTTGCCATTGAATACCCATTATATTTGATGACCAGTGATACGAACATGAGAAACATTGAGAATAAATATGACAAGATTTCATTGATTCTCTCACCTTCTTCTGTGGTGAATAGTCATCCATTGTACTGAGGAGAAATAGAGACTGAAGTTAGAAACACAATATGATGACAGAAGTGAAGTGTCAAACAGACATCACAGGATTATTTAACACCTCTGTCAGTCTCGATCGTGAGATTTTTGTGCTCATTTAATCTTTCATTGTCAACAGAAAACATCAACTCAAATGTTTGTTTGCCCTCATCATTTCATCCTTTAGTTTAAGACAAATTTGAAAAAAACTTATTTTTTCAGCTCATGATGTAAATGATTGATTTGATTCAGATTGGGACTTTGTATCCCTTCTAAGGGGATCGACACACAAAACAGGTGAATTTCATGCTTATAGATCAGAGGCTCAGCGAGTGTCCGACTCTTTCATAAGATTTGATTTGATTTAACCCACAAAAAGTTGCTGTGCATGAGAAATCAGGCCAGAAATCTGGGTGGCCACAGGTAAATAATTTTAGTTACACACCAATCAATTGCTGCTTCGCAAGATAACATTCTGGATATAAAAAATTCTTAAATTAAGATGTTTTTTCTTGATGAGCAAAACGACCCAAGAAAATAAGTCTAGCTTTTAGACCAAAAATATCAAATCAAACTGATTTTGTGGATAAAACAAACAAAAAAATCTGCCAATGGGGTAAGCAAATTTTTCTTGAATTTTTCTCGAATTTAGTGTTTAAGAAAAATGTTGAAGATTTTTTTGCTTACCCAATTGGCAGATTTTGCTTGTATTAAATCACTTAAATTTGATATTTTTGGTCTAAAATCTAGACTTATTTTTTTGGGTTGTTTTGTTCATCAGGAAAAAGCATCTTAATTTAAGAATTTTTGGATAGTTTTACTGAAAACAAGACAAAAATACTAAGAATTGTTTTTCTTGAAAATCATTTTTTGCAGTGTATGAAGTAACTTGGTATGAATTGCGTTTTCATTACCTTTCGAATTGCACAAACTAAAATAGCGAATTGATAATGCACCAAATCAATTTTGCATAAACTAAAAAGTTTTTACACTCGGGTGAGATGGTCAGGCAATTTGAAAAAAAATATATATATATAACAAGTTGCAAACTTGTTATCTTGCAATTACAGACATGTGACGTGCGTTACGTGATCATTCTTTAAATATGGTATGTTTTATCGACTTCATGTGGCATTACAAGAAATGACAAGCGCATGACATAAAAAAAACTTTGAGAGTGATTCAGGAGTCGACTGTTTTGTATGCTTTCGGGTCTCTCTTGCTGTATTTTGATGTCATCCACATGATGGTGTATGAAGTCGAACAAACCCCCTCGTAATGGTTTTTGAAATGACTTATTGTGAGACAACAAAATTAAGTTTTAGTCGCATGACTAAATGAAAACGCCTTTAATTCGCAATAGTTTTTGTCGACATTTAGAAAATAACGCTAAAGTTTTGCGCAAATCTTTAATGGAAATGTAGCTAGTGTTATATCTCTAAAACTTTATAGGAGACACTTGAACTTCAAAAGCAGGACAGTCTGGCAATAGGTTCAGTTTTCTCTCCACTAAATCTCCACCGAGATATTACAAAGACCTCACTTGTGATATACAGCTCATCACCAACATCAGCATGACAGCACTTCCGATCATTTTCCTCGTTTCACATATGGATGCACCCAATTATCCATCAGCCCCTGGCTGTCTGACCATATGCCACTTCAGCAGCCAATCAGATCTTTCAGAACGGATGTTTTTTTTTTCCCGCCACTCACAGTAATCATAATTACACCTCAGGCCTGTCTTCTCATTCAGTTGAATTATGAAAAGCACGTGTTTGCCAAAGCCCTGCAGGACACAAGAATCCAGAAGTCTCCACGGATGAATGGGAACGTTTGCATGCCAAACTGACTTTAGTGAGACTTAGATGCACATATGGGATAAATTTCACTCCAAATGTATTGAGGTCATGGATTAAAAAATAATAAGTGTGAATGAAAAAATAAGAAGCGCGAATCAGAACTTCAAACACATTAAAAATGACAGTAAAATGAGTCGCACTGGAGTGATGGCAACTCCCTCTTCGACTGATTGGCTAGAGGAGGAGCTGTCAATCTAAAGCTAGTTGACCAATGAGGACACTAAAGTCCACCCTGATTTGCATGAAACTCTAACTGCAACTTTTGGAAAAGCAATCGCAGAAATATGGGAAAATATGAGGAAAGAAAAAAAACAGCACAAGCATACAAAAAAAATCAAATATGAGCCGAAAATATTAGAGAAGAAAAAAATGAATAATATAGACTAAGAAAACATCATTTTGGATAACTTTTTGCGTTTGTTTAACAGTTTTGTGCAATACCATTTTAAATGTGTTTAAAGTTCGGATTTGCACTTATTATTTTTCATTCAGACATTTTTTTTTGATCTGTGACCTCAATTACAAATACATCCCATATTTACATGCATGATCCACTCTCAAGACTTTCTGTCTCTGTGTGTATATCAGTCTGTGTGTGTGCCTGTTTTACAAGCAGTCCTTCATAAAAAAAGTCACATGAATTTTACATTTTTGGAAATTGATCTTGTGATTACATTTGAAAAACACATGAAATGCATGTGGGTTTTTTGGAAGAGTTACAATAAAGATGTTATCACTCACTGTCTACGCCGCAGAAGTTTCTGGAATTCCTTCAGGTCTTTTTCCAGCGTGGGAAACTCGTAAACATCTTCCAACACATATCGATACAGCGTCTGCAGGAATAAAGACGTATGAGGAACTCAGATGCAAACTTGAGATCTTAGATCATATATATTTGAATCATTTCCACCTTCTGATTCATGAAGCATCTCAGGTGCCAAAAAACCCAAGTGGAGGTCACTTGTGTTTGTTTTGTCACGCACGCTGTTAAATAACAGGGTCTATTTATTACCCAGCATGCATTAGAGATGCACACTGTACTGTAATACATTCCTCAACTCATGCTGGGTAATGTCTGTACACAAAAGGGGTTTGTTAAAACATGCATTTACTGTCTGTGTCTTTGTGTGTGTAAAACAACATCAACAGTCTGTCTGACAGAAACACTCAATGGCTCCGGTGAGTATTATTCTCAAGGGCGCTGTAACGTTTGATGGAATCTGAACGCTGCGTAATTTAGCCACTAAAGCGCGAGATGTCGCTTCAGAGCGTGTCTGATCCGTCACGACCCGCTTTCATCAGCCACTGTTACTAGGCAACTATCACCTGGGAAACGGTCCATGTGATGATGTATACTGTGAGCGTGAAACAGCCTCATCACTGCAGTGATGCTGCGGTTGTCATGGAAACAAGGGGCGAGCGCGGATGTGAGGGAGAAAGGCAGGTAAGGACAAGAATTTGTAGTGTGTGTGTGTGTGTATCTGTTCTTTAGGGAGAGACTGTAAAACATCTACATAAATATGAGGCATGTCTGAGTAATCTTCCACACTACTGTATGTACAGTTACATTAAGACAGCTCTTCATATATCAAATTATCAAAACGTTTGTCTGATGTTATTACCTTCATGAAGAGCTTGACGTTCTCCTCTTCTCTCAGGAAGTCTTTATAGAGAGAACTCCACTGAGACACCAGGTGCAGTACCTTCCTCTTCCTATAGAGAGCCTCCTTTCCTTCCTCCTTACCACGACAGCGCTTTGTTGAGTAGGTGAGACCAGGTTAAAGACCAATAACAACAATGAATCAACATCAGTGAATCAACACTAATCAACTGACTTCAAAACCAGTGAATTAACATCAATGAATTGACATCAATAAATCAACACTAATGAATCAAAACCAGTGAATTAAAATCAATGAAATAACATGAATAATTCAACACTAATGAATCCACCTCAACGAATCAAAACCAGTGAATCAACATCAATGAATTAACATCAATAATTCAACACTAATGAATCAAAACCAGTGAATCAGCAACAAGAATCAAAACTAATGAATCGACATCAGTTAATCAAAATCATGAGTGAATCCACATCAATGAATCAATACTAATAAATTGATTAAATGAATCAAAACCAATGAATCAACATCAGTGAATCAACACTAATCAACTGACTTCAAAACCAGTGAATTAACATCGATGAATTGACATCAATAAATCAACACTAATGATCAAAACCAGTGAATTAAAATCAATGAAATAACATGAATAATTCAACACTAATGAATCCACCTCAACGAATCAAAACCAGTGAATCAACATCAATGAATTAACATCAATAATTCAATACTAATGAATCAAAACCAGTGAATTAAAATCAATGAAATAACATGAATTATTCAACACTAATGAATCCACCTCAACGAATCAAAACCAGTGAATCAACATCAATGAATTAACATCAATAATTCAATACTAATGAATCAAAACCAGTGAATCAGCAACAAGAATCAAAACGAATGAATCGACATCAGTTAATCAACATCATGAGTGAATCCACATCAATGAATCAATACTAATAAATTGATTAAATGAATCAAAACCAATGAATCAACATCAGTGAATCAACACTAAATCAACTGACTTCAAAACCAGTGAATTAACATCGATGAATTGACATCAATGAATCAACACTAATGAATCAAAACCAGTGAATTAACATCGATGAATTGACATCAATAAATCAACACTAATGAATCCACCTCAACGAATCAAAACCAGTGAATCAACATCAATGAATTAACATCAATAATTCAATACTAATGAATCAAAACCAGTGAATTAACATCGATGAATTGACATCAATAAATCAACACTAATGAATCAAAACCAGTGAATTAAAATCAATGAAATAACATGAATAATTCAACACTAATGAATCCACCTCAACGAATCAAAACCAGTGAATCAACATCAATGAATTAACATCAATAATTCAACACTAATCAAAACCAGTGAATCAGCAACAAGAATCAAAACTAATGAATCGACATCAGTTAATCAACATCAATAAATCAGTACTAATAAATTAATTAAATGAATCAAAACCAATGAATCAACATCAGTGAATCAACACTAAATCAACTGACTTCAAAACCAGTGAATTAACATCAATGAATTGACATCAATAAATCAACACTAATGAATCAAAACCAGTGAATTAAAATCAATGAAATAACATGAATAATTCAACACTAATGAATCCACCTCAACGAATCAAAACCAGTGAATCAACATCAATGAATTAAAATCAATAATTTAACACTAATGAATCAAAACCAGTGAATCAGCAACAAGAATCAAAACTAATGAATCGACATCAGTTAATCAACATCAATAAATCAATACTAATAAATTAATTAAATGAATCAAAACCAATGAATCAACATCAGTGAATCAACACTAATCAACTGACTTCAAAACCAGTGAATTAACATCAATGAATTAACATCAATAATTCAACACTAATTAATCAAAACCAGTGAATCGACAACAGTGAATCAAAACGAATGAATCGACATCAGTTAATCAACATCATAAGTGAATCAACATCAATTAATCAATACTAATAAATTGATTAAATGAATCAAAACCAAGAATCAACATCAATAAAACAACACTAATCAATTGACCTCAATGAATCAAAACCAGTAAATCAACATCGCATACAAAATAAAAGTGATTTTTTTGCATAACATATGAGTGTGTGCTGTGTGTAATTATTATGTTAAATAAAAAAAATTATATATAAATGAAACAATTCTGAAATTAATACATGTTTGTTGTACATATATTATGCAAAAAAAACTTATTAAAAAACGTTAAAAAAAACTTTATTTTGTATGCGATTAATCGCGATTAATCTTTGCCCAGCATTAGTTGTAAATAATCAAAGCCTATAATTTTATTTTTATAATAAAAAAAGTAAATATTTGATTAATAACCTTCTAATCATTTTTTTTAAACAAACTAATGTTTTGTCTTAAGAAAAATTGGTGAATCTGAATTCAACAGAAACATCCGCAGATTTCCACAGAATTGGGACGCCCATCATTCTCAAAGTTCTGTGCATGCCTTACTTCATCTGCGCTTGTTTTTTAAAAAATATTTTAAATAATCTGAATTTACTGTGTTATTCATTCTAAATATATTCAGTAAGCTCCTTTTAACAAATTTAAATCTGTTCTGTTCAATTCCACAAATTATCCCCCCAAAAGTGCAAAAAGATTGCAGATAACATCTCTGAACCCACATCAGTGTTGTATTTCTCTGTGTGTTTATGCTGAATTGTTAAAGGATATTGTCCCAGCAGGGCTTGACAGAGTTCACTGGTGGACATGAAGACCAGATAAGTCAACAGGAAGTCGTCCAGAAGCATTTCTGTAAGAGACAAACACAGTAAAACATCAGTAGATAATAGCACACGCTAAGACATGCAGAAATCTCTCCTGAAGGGCATATTTAATGAAAAACACTGATGAGATTATTAGTGCGAGTATCGGCTCATAGTTGAACAAACCTCCAACCGTAACTATTAAACATCAGCGTGTGACTCATCTAATACCCAAATAATCTCACTAAAAGCTAAATCAATTGAAATCCTTATCCTAATGCTTCATTTACACCTTTGTGCTAAAAATATCACTGATCTTTCAATATCCCCGCCTCATTTCCCTCAGGAAACACAATCTCTTCTGTATAATCACTTAACAATTATCACCACAATATTCAACTTACATCAAACAAGTGCTATTGTTAAGAGGTTTGGCATTGAAGTTGGTGGAGTCGTTCTTAATATTTCATGTTGACAGCTACGCCCACAGAACAGACGCACCGCTTGATGTCCCACGTCATTACCGTTTGGTTTTTATCTGGTGTAGAGTAACGTTTTAGTCGGCTCAGTGGCAGCATCTGAAGGCAGATGTAATGAGAGACCACCGCAAATTACCCCGACACACCCACGACATGACATCTGGAGATTAGGATAAGTGTAAGTGTGTTTAGCAGATGTGTGTCTGGGCAAGTATTGGTTTCAAGTATCTTGGAGAAGTCTTTTCATATAATCTCAGACTGATCTGATAATGATAAGATCAGATCTCTCTGTGTGACAAAATCTTTTTTGATTATCACAGTTAATATCAAAAAATATTTAATATATAATATGTGGGTCAATGACGTGACGTTAATTATTTTGTGTCCGTATGGTTCAATTAAATGTAAAAGGATTACAGTTTAAAATAAATTTGCAGATTACTTGCATACATTCTCTTTTTTGTATAAAATTTCTGGTTTGATTTCATTTTGAAAGAATATTTGGGGGATAAATGTCAATGTGGTGTAACCGGTCTATGTCAATTAGTGTAATTAGTATTTTTTTAAATAAAAAAATAAAAAAATATATTCATAAAAATGTGGAATAAAATATAATCATCTACTTTATTGTAATATTTTTTTTACATAATTTGTCAAAGATTATTTAGAAAGCAGTTTTCAGTATATGTCTAATATTAAAAAAAAAATTACAATTTACATTTAGTAATAACTTATAAAATGCATTTTCGTGTGATATTTTAAAATTATTTTTTTATGATTACACTTAAATGCCATCAAGGTGGATAAAATATTAAAAATGTCTCTTTGGGCAATTGGCAGTTATACCATTTGACATTTTCAGGTCCATTTCATGAAAATGGTGCAATGTTTGTTTTTTTTTTTGCATAAAATCAACATAAATACACTATGTGCATTGAAATATACCTGATGCATGATTTTAAAACAAGTTTTTTAAAAAGATGTTTGAATTTCTCATCTTGCCAAACCGTTTTTGTCACTGATCCATATAGCGTTTTTCATTAAAAAGTTGCCAGCGCCAGCATTTTTTATGATTTTCCATTAAAATTTCTTCTTTAAATATATAAATACAATATATCCAATGAAAGAACTGCCTTCAAACAGACAAAAATAAACAGTTTTATCCTATCTTAATTTGTTCTCTTTTATCGCCTCTCAAATATGGGTAGGTTTCTTCAAAAAGACAAAATTTTGAGCAAAAAGCTAAGATAATAAAAATTTTGTAAAAGACTTTTGTTAGAGATTGGATTCAGAGCGATTATCAAAACATACACTGAGTTTTTACTGTTTTTGGATCAGTGGATGCTTCAGTGTTTTATAAGTTGTGTAAGCGCGCCACCTAGTGGAAAATAGCAGAAATAGAGATAAAAACGTATTATTGGCAGGAAAGTGTTTTCTCTTAATTGAAGAGAAAATTCGCCAATAGTGAGGAAAAAGATAAAGAGCTCAAATGCAAAAGCCGCTAAATGTCATCTCTGTCAAAAATGTGATAATAATATTAACCGAATGCTCTTGTCACAAATTATTTGTGTAATACGTTTGCTTTAAGTTAACTTAATCCCGGCCTCAGGCCATTCAGAAATATCGCTTTGTTGGCAGAATCTGTTAAACAGCACGTAGATTTTTTAGCAGAGTCCTCTAAGTGCACAGAAACAAGAATTGTATGAATGCATACAGTATGTCGGATTTTAATGTTATGTCTAGCTGCAAGTGTTTTTTACCTGGTTAAAACAGGTTTTACCGAATATTGGCTGATTTTTGTGACTTTTATCTTTATTAAGAAAGGACAGTGAAGACTGACTGCATGCACTTAGAGGGTTTTGCAGCGAAAGACACTGAAATGTGTTAAATACCAATAAAATGACTAAAGTAATATTTGTGAAATGTTTGACTGACTAATAACATTTTCATTGGCATTAAAGTGAAATTACTGAACCTAAACATAAGAGGTTTTTGCATCTAAACTTCATTTGGAAATCTACATGTGACTGTGCCTATGTAATACAGGTTAAAGTCTTATAATCTAATAATGAGATCTGGATCATCAAAGTTCAATTCCCTCACTGATTTTAATCTTTGACATGACCTTACTCAGTAAATATTAAAAATATCAAGGTTATATTTTCACAGAATATTCTTAAAATTATGTAGAAAGCAGTAAATGTTGAAATGTTTGTTTTAGTGAAGCACCTTATGTTTACAGTACAGTATAATACAGCTCTTAGTATAAACCAACACTAGCTGCGTTTACATGGACATTTGTAATCCGCTTAAATGATCAATCTGAATAAAAATGCTCCATGTAAACACCTCAATCGGACTAAAAAGTGCCAATCTGATTAAAAATCTAATCCGCTTGTTAGGGGTGGTTTATACCTTTTGTAATCCGCTCAAAAGAACATGTATACACTTGATCGGATGGATAACTGAAACTGGGACGCTCTGCGCATGTGCCATCTTCTTTTCTTTTAATGGCGGTTGGTAAACACACTGAAAGGCGCATTTCCGCCACCTGCAGGACGGGAGTGTTGAGCATATTCACACGTGCAATGACGTAGATTGCCGTAATGACATGTGACGCAAATATTTGAGTTTGTTTTGTTGAAGGAAGTCACAAGAAGTGATTGTCTTGTTAATCTTGTTCCTATTATCCTTCCAATTCCCCATAAAGTGATACAAGACAGCGTTGTCCGGTCAGTACATGATTTATACTCTGATCCACAAACGCGTGTGTTTGGACTCGCTCTCGCGAACGGTCTGCGTGAAGTAAAATACGCTTTTTGGGCACACGTGAATGGGTGTTTTTGCTGCTGCTTTATAATCAGCTGAGGCACAAAGCAAATCTTGAAACAGCGTGAAACTATATTTGTGCAATGTGCGCATGTCAAATGATCAAATCTGATGTAAATCTTGTGTCATATAAACACGCACATCAATCCGATCACATTATGAAGTGTTCATGTAAACGCTATGATAGGATTTATTAATCGGAAGGATTTTAATCCGATGGAGGTAAAATGTGTCCATGTAAACGTAGCTAGTGTAATAGTGATGCTTTCCTCAGCAAACACCATTGAAATGATCTTTCTCTTCTTGTTAACGTGATGGGCGTTTAAATCCTGAAGATCTACAGCTGCCAGCACATTGGTAATTACCCAGAATGCACTGCAATGTGGGGATAACCCGCATCGCCTATGGGCGTGTTATACATTAAACAAAGGCAAGGAACCAGAACATTAAATTACGTACACAAGGAAAAATAATTACCTTCTTTTATCCTTCCTCACCTTGCACACCTACACATTTATGTGAACCCACACATTGTAAACTCTACATATGTTTGAACTGAGAAATAACAATATTATATACTGTCTGCAATATTATGAAAATACTCCAATATGTTTGGTTCCATAAAAAAAACATAAAAATAACCAAAATATCTAAATTTGTGATTATTGCTGTAAATGACAGATTAAAACTATGGCTTCAATATAGAATACTTAAACCTTTATTTATAAACTTTTATCATTATAGTTTTGTGTAGGTCATACGGCGTAGCCTCGACGTGGTAGGCTATGCAGCGGTTTTCATATATACTTTTGCGTCATCGTCCGCGTTGATGTGCAATTACACATGCAGACCGCTAGTAGGCAGTATCGACATGTATAACCCACAGTAGCAATTCCAGATTTTGTTGCAGTTTGAGTTATCAAGCAAGCGGAAATGCCTATGGAGAAATGCGTCACCGTTTTTTACCTAACGGAAGATGTTCTAGTGAACCAATCATAGTGCTTGCAGTCCGCATACAATGGACGCGTTGCTACATTTTTGGCAAAATTTTTCAGACTTCGCATAGCCTACAGTGTAGCTATGGCGTAGAACCTACACACGGTTATAAAATAAACTTTAGGCACAGAAACACATAATGATTCTTATATCATTTGTTTCAGGAAACACTTTTCTACAACTAGAAAGTGAAAACAGACCATAATGTTTAATCACACAAGCGACAATTGGGTAAGTGCAGGGCAAGGCATAAATACAGCGACTTTAGTCCGGTTCTTATTTTGTTGCAGATATTTTTCATGTCATCTCCAAAATTTCAGGAACAGTTCTGTTCAGTATCTGTTTTGTAGCTCAGCTTCTGACAAGATAACCCTCCTATTTTAGAAACATTTTAAATCTGCTACATGTCAAAAAAAGTCAGTTTTTGGATGCTGATGTGTGATGAGTTTGAATATGACACTCAGCACCCAGTACAATGATTTCAATGTTTTTCTGCTTTTTGCACATGCACATCATAAAAATAAACCTGTTTTACAAGACTTTATGACATTTCATATAAATGTGTGAAATATTACTGAAAACAGGAGAAACTCTTAAATTTTTCTGATTTTCTGAGACCAAAATTCATCAAATCTTTGACATGGCCTTAGTCAGTCAGTATTAAAGATATCAAGGTGATGTTTACTTTTCACTAGGGCTCTCAAAAGTAATGCACTGATAACGCAATAACATAAATTTATTTGAAACAACATTAATTTCATTAACGTACAATTAACGCAACACTAGGGCTGTCACAAAGATTAAATAATCATCTCATCGCAATTGTTTGATGATTTCAGATCACCTCAATGATTGCACATCTCTGTAAAAAACTCAAGGGGGAGCTGCAGTGCCTGTATAAACGAGACAGTATCAGATTACTTTTAAATATGTGTTATGTGTATTAATATTTACTGCCAGGTAAACCTCGCAAGGTTTTTTTTTGTACGCTTTCTGAGAGGTATACCGTCCTAAACGTTTAATCTAATAAAAAGGATACGTGTCCATCAGTGATGCGCGGGTCAATGTATAAACAACCCGCACCAGACCGATATTTTCAACGAAACCACCCACAACTTGGACTGCAAAAAAAATATTGTACCCAACCCGCTTCCCCGACCGACGGCGACCTGAATATCATAAAAAATATTTTTGGATGACTAGTAACCGCGGGTGACCACAGGCACCCGCTTATTTCGGATCAACCCGCGCATCACTGGTGTCCATCCACTTGCACGTCTGAGATTTTGGTTTCGGTTTTAAAACATGCAGAAATTAGAAAAAAAGTGCAGGACCTTGATGTTAAAATAGTAATAAAGTTCGAGACTTGATTGATGTTTAAAGAGTTATTAAGAAAAAAAAGACTCGAAAACCATCTTTCTCGCGCTGACTTGCACATCTAAAGGATGCGCACAGGCACGTGACCCCGATATATGCACACATTGACAGAATTACAGTTTTAAAAATATCTGTTTTGACAATAATTCACGCAGATATAATCTGTTATGTCTTAAGTGAATGTTTAATTAACTTTTGAGGAAAAATATTTGATGTGTAAGATTATATTAGATCCTTACATTACAGTAGATCTTAAAGCTGTCTGTCTCGATGTCAATCAAACAATAAAAGAAAGAAAAAAGTTGAAAATATATTATTTGTGCCAAATCTATTATCTATTATCTTTCAAGTCTATGCAGTGATTTTGTTTTTGTACCTTAAAACTCTTTAACTGGATATTTTCAAAATTATTTTTGCTGACTTTTCCACTAATAATAAACATACAACTGCATAAAGCATCCATATTAGTCCATGCCCACAATTTGAAAAGTGTTACATTAAAGGAATAGTCTACTCATTTTCAAATATGTCACCACCTCAACTAAGAATTGTTGATACATCCCTCCACCATCCGCGTGCGCGCACGCAAGCGCCGGAGCGCGCCGCGACGCCTCGACAGCATTTAGCTTAGCCCCATTCATTCAATGGTACCATTTAGAGATAAAGTTAGAAGTGACCAAACACATCAACGTTTTTCCTATTTAAGACGAGTAGTTATACGAGCAAGTTTGGTGATACAAAACAAAACGTAGCGCTTTTCTAAGCGGATTTAAAAGAGGAACTATATTTTATGGCGTAATAGCACTTTTGGGAGTACTTCGACTCGCCTGAAAAGTCCCCTTCTCACTCTCATAATGGGAGAGGGAGGGTGTTACTGCGCCGAGTCGAAGTACTCCCAAAAGTGCTATTACGCCATAAAATATAGTTCCTCTTTTAAATCAGCTCAGAAAAGCGCTACGTTTTATTTTGTACCACCAAACTTGCTCGTATAACTACTCGTCTTAAATAGGAAAAACGTTGATGTGTTTGGTCACTTCTAACTTTATCTCCAAATTGTACAATTGAATAAATGGGGCTAGGCTGGATGCTATCGAGGCGTCGCAGCGCGCTCCGGTGCTTGCGTGCACGCACACAGATGGTGGAGGGATGTGTCAACAATTCTTGGTTGAGGTGGTGACATATTTTAATATTGAAAATGAGTAGACTATTCCTTTAAGATAAATATAGAAAAGATACAAATGTGCGATTAGTTACGATTAATCACGAGTTAACTCATGATAATCATGCAATTAATCCAGATAAATATCTTAATTGATTGACAGCCCTACTTTTTACCAAATCTTCTTTACACACTGCAAAAAATTATTTTCAAGAAAGTAGTATTTTTGTCTTGTTTTCAGTAAAAACATTTGATCCTGTTCAATTCAGATGCTTTTTCTTGATGAGCAAAACAACCCAAGAAAATATGTCTAGTTTTTAGACCAAAAATATAAAATTTAAGTGATTTTGTGCATAAAACAAGCAAAAAAATCTGCCAATTGTTTTGCTTGTTTTATGAACAAAATCACTTAAATTTGATATTTTTGGTCTAAAAACTAGACTTATTTTTTTGGGTCGTTTTGCTCATCATCTTAATTTAAGAATTTTTAGATATTTTTTACTGAAAACAAGACAAAAATTCTAAAAAAAAAATTCTTGAAAATCATTTTTTGCAGTGCATTATATAGATAGATTGTATGAAAAAAACATAAATAACCAAAAAATGGCTTTATCTGAGTTTTAACAGGCGGGGTCACGTATATTATCGTATGTCTTGAGGAAAGACTTTTCCAAGAACCTGACATCAGTAACCCCGGCTGACATTCAGAAAATCTACACACGAGTCTACTTCATGATTACATGATAAAACAAACCGACAGATAGTCAACACAAATCAATCTGTTTGTTATGCAAAACAAACAAATCTGAAGATTCCTCCTCATGCATCAAGGAGTAAAGACGCCTGTGGGCAGCAAACCCGAGAAGAGAAACAAAAAGACAACTCGACACTAAAACGCAAAGCATTCCAGTCAGTGTTGTTGAAACACGCCACATACTTCAGTGATTGAGAGCTGGAATGGTGTGAATGTCATCTAACCTCACTACTGACCACAAAAATACACAAAACAACACCACAGTCCACATCTTACCTACTCTCAACTGATGTCATTATTTAACATGTTACAGACATTTTAATAAATTATATAACTCTCACTAAAATAATGTGCTTAACATAATTCATTTAATATTTAAGTCTTAACAACACAACCACACAAATAACATGAGAGATTAACTCGGTGAGGTGCTCCGTGGTGGTCTGGGTCACTCACCTGCCTCTTTTCCCTCCGCTGCCCCCTGGTGCTCATCCAGACGAAGATCACTCAGAAGATGCTCCAGGATTTTATGGGGCGTCCCGGACACCACCACGTACCTGTCGGACACAGCAGATGAGGAAGAATCTGATGGGTAATCATCCTCGGCGGAGGAACAAGAGTTACTCCACCGCTGTCCGTCCATAACATAACCATCATCATCCTCTTCCTCATCAATGTAAGGAAAATGAGGAATATTAAAAGTGTAGATTTCATTATCGTCCTCTGGACTGCTGCTAAATTCCCAATCTTCATCATCTTCTTCTTCTTGCACTAACGGGACGGGTCTTAGTTTTACAGACCCAGCCATTCCAGAACCTCCAGCAGTCGCACGCACGCCGCCCGGTCATGCCCGGTGCCGAGTGTCCGTTCCTGGCTGTAGGGAAGATCGTCTCCCCGTGTGCTGGATAAATCCCAGACACACAACAAACTACACAACAAATACCGCCTATACAGCAAACCAACTTACAAATTTTAGTTTGGTCTCTCTGTAAGCCCTGCTGACAGTGTTTGAGGAAACAAACATGTGGAATGTGTCAAAGAGAGAGAGAGAGAGAGAGAGAGAGAGAGCGAGAGACACTCATTGGCAGCAGGACAGCGCTTAAAGCAATATAATTAAAAGGGGCGGGGCTTGCTCACCTTTTATCGCTGTCCTCGTCTTTGATCGCTGCGGTTTGTGGAGAAGCTGGATCTGCCGGGACTCTCTGAAGAACTAACACGTCCTGACCTCTCTCCTTTAGACAGACTCGCACCACACCTTCACCCGGACCCTGCGGGAACACATACGATCCAATTTTGATTTTACATCAAATATGAAAAGCACACCCAATTCCTATTATGTATTGCACGTTATAGGCTTTGTACAGTGTGTCTTGAACAATGTGTTCTTTTTATTAACAGTACAAAATTATTCAACAATACAATGACAGTAACCACAACTGTCCAGTATCAAAAACAAACCACAAACACCCTAAAGTCCATAATGATTCATGAACTATATATATTATCAAACATCTTCTGAAGTCATATGATATTTTATTTGTGTTTTGTACCATTGAAACGTCATTCATAGTGTAAATAATAATGAAAGAACTGACATTGTTTTGGTAAACATCTCCTTAAGTTTTTCATTAAAAGGAGAATGCATGTCAATGCAAACATAATATATTCATAAGTGCTCAAAATTCAATACCAAACTGCTTAAATGAAAAAGGAAAATGCTGAAACATTCAGCCACAAACATACAAAAAAGTCCTTACATAAACTTCTCTTTTGGAAGCGACTCAAAACACACAATTTAAACAAATGTTTATTGTAGGTTGCAATTAAAACCATGTTTTTCTGATATTCTCAGTTTAATTTCAACATAACCAGACAAGTTACTACTTGCATGTTCATTACACATCTAACAGGCAAGTTTGAAATCTCTCTCTCTCTCTCTCTCTCTCTCTCTCTCTCTCTCTTTCTCTCTCGCTCTCTCTCGCTCTCTTTCTCAATACAGTGACACACCAGTGGACGGGAGGATCAGTTTTCTCTTCTTGCAGTACTAGTAGTTGCCTAAGGGGGCGCAATAATCACAGTCTATGAATACGTGCGAGCAATTCCAGTGTTATGGATGTGACATTTGCATTCAAAACTTGAAATGTAATTTCACGGAGAATGCATTTATTACCAATATACTGAACTATATGTGTTTATATTATAAAATAATTATAAAAAATATCAGTCCATACTAGGGTTGCAAAGGGGTGGAAAGTTTCCGGTAAATCATGGGAATTTAATCTGGGGAATTTTGGAAATATTTCAAATTGGAAATTTAATGGGAATTATTGAGAAATGTATATATCATATACAAACATAAATAAACATTTTGGTTGATCAAAAGCAGACATGTATGCAAGGTAATACAAATTTTGAAGATCCTAATATTTACGCTCATGAAGCCTGGATTTATTTAATCAACAATCCTTGATTTTTGATCAAATGAATGCAGAAAACTTTTGGGTAATTTATGTGAATACAGGCAAAGATGGACATTTTGACATTATTTTGGGTGCAGGATTGAAGAAATGATCTGTGCATGTTATGAAAAGAATGCAAGTACATGCAGGGGGTGTGGCCTAAAATGGCCTTCAGTAAGACGTGTGCACGTGAGGAAAGTGCAGCACTGCAAAAAATGACTTTCTTACTTAGTATTTTTGTCTTGTTTTCGGTGGAAGTGTCTGAGAGTTCTTAAATCGAGATGTATTTTCTTGAAGAGAAATAATACTAGTTTTTTGGCAAAGAATGTACAGTTTGGGTGAATTTGTGCTTAAAACAAGCAAAGATATCTGGCAATGGGGTGAGAAAATTGTACTTGAATTAAGTGTTTAAGAAAAAAGAAATCTTATTTCACAATTTTTTCTCACCCCATTGGCAGATAATTTTGCTTGTTTTAAGGACAATTTCACTTAAATTGTATATTATTTGTCTTAAAACTAGACTTATTTTCTAAGGTCATTTTGCTCATCAAGAAATAGCATCTTAATTTAAGAATTTTAGATATTTCTACTGAAAACAAGACAAAAATACTAAGTGAGAAAGTCATTTTTTTGCAGTGAGGGTAAAAATTCAAATAAAATTGCAATAAAATGTTGTTTTACACAAAATTATGCTGCACTTTTTAAGTTCCCTGTTATAGCAACTGGACAATTTGTTCAAATTCCCACTTTATTCCTATATATTCATGTTAATTCCCAGGGACACTTGAAAATTCCTGGAATTTTGGGTTATGGATGTAACAAAAAAGGACACCCTTTTTGGTAGACAACATACTTTGTAGGATTTCTGTGGATTAAAAGGCACAAACCAAAAGCAACAATACCCAACAAATGGAGAAGGGATGGCATTTAATATTTATTAAAAAAATGTGTATGCGCATATCATGTACACTATGCATACTGCCGAAACAGTATGGGCCTGGTTCCCCGATAACGTTCACTCTTAGAAGACTCAAAAATATATATCTTACCAAAGTTGTTTATGTTCCTAAGTGTGTTCCCCGAAGTGTCTCTTAGAAAGCTTCTTAAAGCAACACTATGTAGTTTCCATGTAAAAATGACTTACAGCTCCCCCATGTGGTTTAAAAGCGCAACAGTGCCTGGTATCAGACACTCTTCTGCAGGCAGGGTGAGGGGCGGGGCTGTGTGCTCTACCCTCCACCGCCACTTTCAGAGTGTGCTTATAGCAGCTAGGAGGCTGCTCAGGTTGCAGCAACAGTACAATTTGTCCAGTTAAAAGTTGTTCTATCACTGAAATAACTTTAGAGACATTATTTAAAGGTAAAAAAACTACATAGTGTTGCTTTAACATGCTGCCTCTAAGTTCAACGTAACAATGGCGCTGTCCCAAGTGAAGGTGCTAAATTATTTGCGATCGATCTCTCAGGGATCGATTTTCCACTTCACGCGAAGGTGCATTACGATGTTAAGAAAGACAGCACATTCTATACAAATGGAACATTACTCAAATTATTCCAGTAACATTTATTTTAGTATAAGTTATCCATAAAATATATACTATTAATTAAATTATCAAACTGTCAGTAATACGGGTAGACGAACCGGGTATCCCTCGCTAATCTCCTTATCCCGTTGTGCCAATTCTTGACATGGGTTTAACGAAGATCCAGCAGCTCCATAATGAGTTGTCTGGGAGGCGATTTTTTTAAATTTAGCCACGTCAGGAAAAAATATCAAAAGAGTTTTAAGTGTTGCCGAATAAAAAAAATGGCATGGACTTAACGGTTACGCGGCCGGTGTTGTGTCGAAGTCTGTTTTCCTTTATTTTTCTTAATGATAAGTCAATTATTTTTACAGTATGAATCATATTATATGTATAATATATATTTATGTATGCAAACATATTTTTTTTTAAATCAAACAGTACATACAATATAAAACTGTCAAATGTACGAAATAATCAATTGTATTATAGAATACATGATATTATTGCTTTTTAGTATAACCAATTCAAATCTTTAATCTAAATAAATTATAAATAAACAGACTTCGATGTGGAACAAACACCGGCGGCGTCTTTGATTGATTAGTTCTAATACCAAATAAATTCAACTGCATAAATAGTCCTGTATCCATTGCAAACATATTTTATTATAAGTCTTAAAATGTCCATAACATAAAATCATTGTCAACATACCATAGTTTGACTTGTACTGCGCTGCGCTGATTTCTAAAGACTGCGGCGATAGCGTTTTGCGCTCAAACAACGCTAAGAAAGTGCTTACGAATGGTCCAGACCAACCTTACGAAAGTGTGACTTACAGAAGATTTACTTAGCGTACGAACGTTTTGGGAATCGTGCCATAGAGTTAAGAGAGAGGTTAAAGGGATACTTCACCGATTTAGCATTCAGCTTTGTATCTGTAGAAACCCGGCAGTATTACTGAATGACCATGTTTCCCTCCCTCATTTCCCCCTGAGAGGAGAGATATCTGCATTTTGGTTCTGCAAAAAAGTCCTCCGATGATGTAATATGACGATTTTTGCATCATCGGAGGACTTTTTTGCAGAACCAAAATGCAGATATCTCTCCTCTCAGGGGGAAATGATGGAGGGAAACATGGTCATTCAGTAATACTGCCGGGTTTCTACAGATACAAAGCTGAATGCTAAATCGGTGAAGTATCCCTTTAAGGAATAGGTTAAGAACTACTTAGCGATAAGAACGTTTTGGGGAACCGGGCCATGATTAGTAAGGTACTATAGTATTTAAACACACCCAAAATTAAATATCACTAAACATTAGAAATATTTATCACTGTTTCTGCCATTTAAATATTATTTCTTAATATCAATTACACTTTATTCTTGCTAAATTACCCTTGAATTTGCAAAATAAATAATTTAAATAAATAAGAAAAAAAAACACTGCACTTTTATACTGCTGTAAGGTTATTGTGTGTGTGTGTGATGCTGGAGTGTTTGAAAATAGATGAAAGGCATGCACACAGGTGTGAATATCACAACACACAAAAGCCCCGGTACACACAGATTCAGAGGTACACAATGATTTGTATCACACCCACACAAAGACACCACATCAGACGTCTTTATATTTAAAAGCTCACTGTGTCTTTGTTTTGACTTTAGACTTCCACCTGCAGTTACATTCAAACAAACTCATGTGACTGATTTAACAAAACAGAAAATGAAACCAAGCCATGTTTCTGGTGTACAGTATGGATGTGAATATAGACTTAACGTCGCATGCATGACACATAAATTATAAAACATATAATTTCTATTACTGACATCAAGTAATAATTTCAGACCAGGTGTTGAAAATACTCGTATCATTAGTGAGGATGTATGCTGTTTGAGTCATTATCACAGTACTGTTACAAAGCAGATGTTTCCTGGTATTATAGTGCATGCTTCAAGCTGCCAGCCATGCGTGCGTCTTTTATGAGACATCATATGACTCATTCACTCGCTAATGATCACCTTTACAGGTGAGTGAGACCAGAAGCTCCGCCCATGCTGCATGCTGTCTGTCTGGAGCAGTGGGCGGAGTCAGACAGGTAACAGACTGCAGGACTTCAAGCGATTCATCTGATTATAGCACTTGGAAATATTTTAGATTTTAGGCCATGTCTATTATCTTTGAACTACAATTTATATGCTGGTGTACTCCTAAAAGTGGAAAAAAAAATATTTAGGACAGAACACACCACTTGGTGAAAAATTACCCAAATGCTGGTTTGTTATTACCCAACCATGTAATGAAATTGTAATGAAATGATCTGCCTTATATTGCAATTTATATTCATCCCTGAATAACCTTCAGTCAAGAGGAGACTGTCAGTCTCAGACAATGATTGGTCAATTAACACAGAGACTGAAGGATGCTGGGACACAGCAGGAGTCAGCTGTCAATCAGCAGACGGGACAGGAAACAAATGTGCAGACAGACAAACAGACAGATGTTGTCTAGGACAGGCCGACACTCGGAGTAAACTCTGACACAACAGCGGAATAACTACTTCACAACGTCCAAAAAGAGTTCACAGTCCAAAAAAACCTCCCAAACATCCTAAAAATATCACAAATTACTCAGTCCGGAACAAACATTCCCCAAAACTCCTGAACGTTCCAAAACAAATTTGGCTATCAGATCGAGTCTACACATCTCCGCCCAGCCAAGATGTTTATAAACATCGACGCAATGGAAACATCAATGAGATCTTACAGTAGTTATGTAATCCCACCTCTATTAATACAAACCCCCAGATGATGCTGGGAAAAATGTTAGCGATGTTTTATCTGCAGCCACCATATTTCACTCCAACCCGTTCCAATATCAACACAAGTCTCTCAAGAGAGTTCATGTGCCAGTGAGCGCTTCTGTAAAAACACAAAACTCACTGTGAACACGTATCATCTGTCATGTATCAACGTCACTTACAAAACTGACCCTGACAAAAGCCCATCGGCTCACAAAAAAATCATTATCACAATCTGCAGTCGATTATTTAGCTGACTGCATTATGTAACAGAGGAAACAACAAGGAAAAATTACTTTGTATGTTTGATCAATGATCTATGATGATAAATCTGATTAGAAGACAACTAAATGGACATGAAATATCAATTTAAGTTTCAATTATTTTATTTTGAGGTAATGTATAGAAACAGCACAACTATGAGGTAAACTGGATAACATTCAGTCATACAGTTTACCAGTCTGTTATAATGATACAGATACATGTGACCACAGAAGAGACCGACGCATAGAAAACAACCACAAACTAAACCAGATTACATCAGACCATAAACCACTGCAGCAGACAGACCACACTAGACCGAACCAGACCATCTGATTCTTCTTCCTCATCCTCCAGTGAGACTAGAAAACCCCAATCTCTGCTCTCCAGGATATGAGATCATCACCTGATCTCCAACCAGACATCCAAACATTTGCATTACAGTAAATGCACCATAATACTCCATGTAATAGTAAAAAAATATTTTATAGTTAATATTTAATGATGTCACAGGCATACAGTATCTATCACACAAACCTTTTCTAACAAATCTACAACCCAAACCTTCATCTGCTCTACCACTCTAATCTTTTATCTTCATCTATAAAAACCAGCTCTTGCATTTCTCAGTATTTTAAAAATAGAAATTTTAACAATAGTGGTTCAGAGTTTAGCAAGCAGTGCATTGTCTGCATAAATTGCAAAAATCTACTTAATACACTGCAAAAAATGATTTTCAAGAAAAAAAATTCTTAATATTTTTGTCTTGTTTTCAGTTAAAATATCTAAAAATTCTTATATTAGGGTGCTTTTTCTTGATTAGCAAAATGACCCAAGAAAATAAAATAATAAAAATATCAAATTTAAGTGATTTTGTGCATTAAACAAGCAAAAAATCTGCCAATGGGTTAAGCTAAAAAAATCTTGAAAATTTTTCTTAAACACTAAGTTCAAGAAAAATTCAAGAAAAATTTGCTTACCCCATTGGCAGATTTTTTTGCTCATCAAGAAAAAGCATCTTAATTTAAGAATTTTTAGATATTTTTACTGAAAACAAGACAAAAATACTAAGATTTTTTTTCTTGAAAATCATTTTTTGCAGTGTAACAAAAATTACTTTCTTACTTAGTATTTCTGTCTTGTTTTCACTACAAATATCTAAAAATTCTTAAATTAAGATTTATTTTCTTCATGAGCAAAATGACCTTAGAAATTAAAGGTGCAGTGTGTAATTTTTAGAAGGATCTCTTGACAGAAATGCAAAATAATATACAAAACTATATTATCAGGGGTGTATAATGACCTTTCATAATGAACCGTTATGTTTTTATTACCTTAGAACGAGATCTTTTTATCTACATACAAAGAGGGTCCCCTTACATGAAAGTCGCCATTTTGTGCCACCATTTTTCTACAGAAGCCCTTAACGGACAATCTTGTTTTACTAAGTTGTCTCAGACGGTGACATGTTTGTCCGGTGGCAGCTACCGTAGCTTCTCTATGCGTTTCAAAAATGAGGGGTGAGCAGTGGACTGAGCCGTTGGTTGCAATGCGCAACCTCACCACTAGATGCCGCTAAAATTTACACACTGCACCTTTAAGTCTAAAAAACTGCCAATGGGGTAAGAAAAAAATCTTGGGACTGTTTTTAATCACTTTATTCAAATAAAAATTTTCTTACCCCATTCGCTGCAAAATTAATGTCTGACTAGGTATTTTTGTCTTGTTTTCTAGTATAAATATCTAAAAATTCTTAAATTGAGATACATTTACTTGGTAAGCAAGTCAAGAGGTTACAACTTATAAACTTCATAAAAAATTCTGCCAGTGGGGTAAGAAAAATAAACTTACAGTTTCAACTTAATTCAATACACTCAGTAAAGGTTTATTTTTCTTACTTCACGGCAGATCTTTGTACTTGTTTTAGCCTTAACTCTTTAATTTCATAATTTATTTCAGTAAACAAGACTTAAAATCTTAAGTCACTTTGTTTATCAAGTAAAAGTTAATCAATTTCAAAAAAATATTTTTTACTGGAAAACAAGACAAACATACTATGTAAGAAAATCATTTTTTGCAGTGTATTCGACAGAATAAAAATCTTTGCTAAGAAAAAGTAATGCATAAATAAGTTTAAGTTGACTTTAAGTACATCAGTATACCGGTTTAGACTGCATTACTAATGATCGGTTATCAGGGGTCAGCAGAGCAGAAGTGTGTGGTCTCCACCTGTCCGGCCCTGTGCTGAGAGTTAAGGGTCGCTGTTCTTTCTCATTGGGTGGAGTCCACAAATCCAGAAAGATCCTGATGTAAACCGGTCAGCAAAAAGGAAGGGGAGTGTTTTTAATGGAGTTACAACAGGAAGCACTGAACGCTCCCTTCCTGTGGTTCTGCACAAATCCAATGTGTGTGTGTGTGTGTGTGTGTGTGTGTGTGTGTGTGTGTGTGTGTGTGTGTGTGTGTGTGTGTGTGTGTGTGTGTGTGTGTGTGTGTGTGTGTGCGTGTGTGTGTGTGCACTGCTTCCTTAATTATGACAGAAAGTTGGGCAGAAACTTTTGTGTTCCTGGAAGTACACTGCAAAAAATGACTTTCTTACTTAGTTCTTTTTTTGTCTTGTTTAAAGTACAAATATCTAAAAAAAATTAAAAAATAAAAATGCAAAAAACCTGTCAATGGGATACGATTGTCTATTTCACATTTATTTCAATTAATTCACGGAAAATTAAAGAAAAATTTGCATACCCCATTGGCAGATTTTTTTGCTTGTTTTAAGCACAAATTCGCTTAAATTTGATATTTTTGTTAAAACTAAACTTATTTTGTAAGGTCATTTTGCTCGTGAAGAAAACAGTGGCGGTCGGTGACTTCTTTTTAGAGGGCACACGATTCAAAGCTCATCAAAACATGTATTAAGCCCATCGTGCATCATGCGTCTTGTCAAAATACGTGACAGCTGCTTTGAAGCAGTTTATGATAAAATAGACGCTTACGTTTGCCAGATACTCACTTAATATCATATGTAATCTGAGTTTAGTGTTAGGTTAGTGTCTTGCAAGTATTTCGTGAATGTGAGCGTCTTTTTTATAATAAACCCGTGTGCAGCAGGTACGTATTTTGACATGACGCATGATGCACATGACGAGCAACACACGACACTCCAAACACGTATTTTTAATTTGCACCCCTCGGAAGAGAAGTCACCGGCTGCCACTGCAAGAAAATGCATCTTGATTTAAGAAAGTTTAGATATTTGGTCTAAAAAATACAAAAATACTAAGTAAGAAAGTATTTTTTTGCAGTGAACAACAACCAACAAAATACGCACAATGATTACAAAAGCTGCGAAATAATCTTTTTAGGAATAAGATGGATGGATGAATCTCTAATCCGTCAGGTATCTGGGAATTACAATTAGTTCAAAACTCTCTCAGACCGAACCGCTGTAGTCCGTCTTTAGATATGACCCTGACTTACGTAAAGCCTCTCTGGAGTCTGGGATAAAGCCACATGGCCATGAACGGAGAAAAGAAACAATGCAACATCTTTATCCAACTCAAACATTGGATGTATTGCGTCAGTGCTCTGGGGTCTGAAGTATCAGCAGAACTTTATCACTGTCTGCAGAACAGCAAGGTCACCACTTGTAGGAGTAACGTGTTAATAGCTTTATTGTTAACTATTTGTTACATTGTTAATTTACATTAAAGCATTTGGCAGATGCCTTCATCCAAAGCAAATTAAAAACGTATACTTTGAATGCACTGTATCAGTATGTGTTTTTTGGGGTTCGAACCCATGACTTTTGAATAAACTGCAGTGTGAATTGGTGGCAACACAAGTGATGAAATCTTTGCAAACAGGTGGAGACGGGTTCAATTGAGCAAACTGCAAGGTAATCACCATGGCAACGCTGTCTGCCACCATGACAACTGCACAATATCACGGACAGATGAATGACACCTGTTGGTCCTTCCTGATCTGTTCTGTTGAGCATTGTGTTAGCAGTGCATAAAGTTGTAGGTTAAAATGTATACCGTGTACTGCACTGTAGGTCACTTTGGATAAAAGCGTCCGGTATATACATAAATGTAAATGTCAGTGAGATTGGTCTTCCTCCACCTGTGATTAATTTGTATGGATGGTTTAGGGTTAAGGGTCAAGATGCTATGCAATATAAACTTACATCACATGAAAACAATTATTACAAAAAAGCCTAAACTCATGCAGAAGTTTACCATAACCAACAGGATTATGGTGGTGCACACCAAAAATGAATCGCGTTACTCACTTTATATTTCTTGCGGGATTGCTTGTTTCTAGTATCACTTGTTCGAACAAAAACTTTGCTCTCTTAATTTTTTTATACAACAGACGTGTCAATAAGCCCTTTGGTGATTGGGTTGCACAACAACGTGTCATGCAAATTTTACGCTCAAGTTGAAACTTTTCAAATTGCGGAGAAGACATGTTTGAGTCAAGTATCGTAGGTTCCCATCTATTCGCTTTATTGCATTATACTGCAAAAATAATTATATATAAATATATTCTATTATATATGATATTGCTCTCTTAAATTCTTTCTGATACAACCAGACGTGTTAATAAGCTCTTTGCTGATTGGCTTGTGCAACAACGCATCATGTTGGGTTGGACGTTTTTACCATGGACCATATGAGGGGTAGCAGGTTTGTATTTTGTTGTTTAAACCGAAAAATTCTGTGTTTTTTACTTTAAGATTTTATTGTGTAGCAATGTTTGTTTTATTATTATTATTCCTTTATGTACAGCACTTTGGTCAACTTTTGTTGTATTAATTATGTGCTATAAATAAATTGAACATCATGCAAATTTTACGCTCAAGTTGAAACTTTTTAAATTGCGCAGAAGACACGACTAAGTCGAGAATCGCGGGTTAGCATCTATTCGCTTTATTGCATTATACTGCAAAAATTATTATATATAAATATATTCTATTATATATTTTTTTTTATAAATTTAGTTTTTATTTTTTTTCTTCCCCTTTCTTGTAAAAGGTGCACTGAAGCAATAAAACGTTGTAAAAAAGTGATATACAAACAAATGTGACTTTACTTTGTATGTCATCTACTTGTGCAAATAATTACATTTGTAGTTGATGTGCACACACTAGTATGCTGCGTTTACACCAGCAGCGGTAGAGGCGGCAAAAATGCGCTATTCACGCGAAGTTGGACGCATGAACATTTGTTGTGAAAGCCGCGCGTGAAATTCTAGTCATTCGAGATATCCACGCGAAAAATTCGCGTTGTGGGAGGGGCTTCTGCGACTCTGCTGAGACTCCTGCAATCACGTCACTACTACAGCAAGGTCCTGATTGGTTAACGCGGCGCGGTAATCCGCCGAAGTTCAGATTTTTCAACTTGTGCGTTTCCCATGGCAACGCTCAAATTGGCGCGGAACACGCCGCACCATTCGCGCTGCACCTACCGCGTGGAACAACCAAAAATGAATCTTCAAGCTTGTTGCAGACATGTATAATATCAGTGTCTAACTTCTCTGAGGGGTAATCCACACAGAAATGATTGCATTTTATGAAAGACATCAGTCATGAGATATGTTTAATCTCTTCAGAGAAAATGAGGACTCCCTAAATGCTCCTGAGATGCTCACATCAAACAGAGAGAAAGAGAGAGAGATTACAAAGAAAGCTGAATCCTCAAAGACCAACCAGACTGTGTTGAAACACGTCCAGCCACGCTGACAACAATGAATAAGGTTCAGGTTACACTATGATTTACAGAAGACGCTCAAGTGTGTACTCGTGACACGACAGATGTGAAGGAACGACTCATTTATCACCTTTACCAAAATGTGCACTTAAACCTTTTACAAAAGTTCAGTCCAGCAAAGAAACACTTCTTATCCAAAACTCTATAGGGTTCTTAAATAGTTATATGACTGTATATGATAAGCAAACAATTATTAGTTAATATGATGGATGTGTTTTCTGGATATATGATGTACCTGTACAGAGCGATCTGGTAGCCTGTAGTTCTGGTTCTGAAGAAAGCGATATCCATCCTTGGCCAACCGCTGGACCATCTCCAGCCGCGAGAACTCATCTGGGGCTCGAAGAGCACAGACGCCCGCCTGCTGAAGAACCGGAGGCAAAGAGAACAAATACTTCAATCCACAACCCCACGACATCACACAAAGTCAGACAGCAACGGACACGTTCCCAGATCAAATCCAAAGAATGGAGAGAATTATTGTGTGTGAAAGTCTGATCTCTTATTCATTCTCATGTTATCCTTCAAACTCTGGCACAGTCCACCTGCATGTCTGTTTCCTCTGTATAAAACTCTAAATGTGTGTGTGTTTGAAGAAAGGGGTGTGTCTGTGTGGCTCCGCCCACAATGAGACGGGAAGTCAAGAATGATAGCATCTAAAGCTTAGAGAAATACTATTATGATGTCAATAAAGATTTGTTAATGCTCATTAATGTTTTAAACTTTTACAATATTAATCCTAAAACACACATCTGCACCAATGAAAAGCAGATAAAGAAAGAAACACAATAACACACACAAACATTGGCACACACATGGCTCTTAGTATCAGGAGGGTTATCATCAGAGTCCGACTGCCCGCTTTCTGTTTATTTACTCAGTGCTGTGTTTGGATTGGCACAAAGGGTTTCCCAACCAACAATCTCACAATACCCCTAACACACAGAACCGGAGCAGACCAGCAAAAACTAAACATTACAAAAATATTTAGATACGCGCTGGACTGCCATCCATAACAAACGCACATGAATTAGCTTATGAATATGTCATGATAAACCCAGTTACACTGAAATATTCATTCAGGAAGATCATGTGACCAAACACACACACACACAACATCAGCGGGATGAACCCCTATTACATTTAAACAGGGGTGACTGACAGTAATTTAACATTTTACAGCCTGATAATGATTATTACTTCATCAAACTTGATGTTAGCGATTTGAACAAACCCATAATCCCGTTAACACCAGCGATCCCTAAAATCACAGTGTATTGCACTCCTGTTTTCAGGAGAAGTTTTAGATGAATAATTTAATATTATTTATTATATTCTAGGTTGAGAGAGAGAGAGAGAGAGAGAGAGAGAGAGAGAGAGAAGGGCTGTTATTAACTTCACTATAATAAACGGGTAATGATCGTCCAGTCTCTGGGTGTTAACCACAGATGAGAACTAATCTGATCTTGTACTGCTTCACTAAACTCTCTCTCTCTCTCTCTCTCTCTCTCTCTCACACACACACACACACACACACACACACACACACACACACACACACATTTACATTGACTGTAAGTCACAGGGTTCCCACACCTTAGTTAACTTCGAATTCAAGAACTAAATGGGGGGACACATTTTAAGTGAGAGCATGGTTACATTGTGTTACCTTTTAAGATACATTGTTACAATTTCCTTTTGAGGGAACTCGCGCTGCATCACTGCGGTGACACTTTGGGGACACCTTCAGGGGTAAGTGTGTCTGAATGTCTATATCAAATTCAACCAATGATGAGGCTTAACGATAAAGACAGGGTGACGCGGGAGTCAGGAAGAATATCACTATCTGAAATATTGCCAAAGACGGCGTTACAGGGATGCATAAAGTATGGCAAGGGAGACGCAGCGTCTCGTTCCCTTCTCAGGGAACAACAGTTACATACGTAACCGAGACGTTTTCATGTGTCAAACACAACTATTCCAAAAAGCATTTTGGTATGAATCAACATTTGCATACAGAAGATATAAACATTTAAAGAGAACAGTTTAGCACGTGTGTTTAAAAGTCTTGAATTTTTATGATATAATCCTACACTACACAGGGAATAATATGGATTTATTTCCAGAATACTTCTTGTATAAAATAGATTCAAGCACTTTTAATGACCTGTATCTATGTATGTATATTTTCAAAAACCTCCCAGGGCCTTACATTTTCCCCAAACTTTCAAGGATTTCAAGAACCCTGAAGTGAACACACTTAATAACTAACCACCAAACTGTCCGACATAATTTCCTGTCTCTGACATATAACTTCCTCCCGCACAACAACATGCTGACTTCAATCTGTTACACAACACCATTAGAGTTTTATTCTGGCTCATTTAAAGAAGATGCAGAGAGACCTTGACTGCCCACATGCCATTTCCCCGTCTCTCTGGGTATTTAATGCAAAATTAAAGTGTTTTGACCTTTTTGTGTTATATAAAAGAAAAACTTGCTGACTTACTTTAGTCGATAATGCAGAACATACAGAATAAACATGTAATAAAATTCATATGACGCTCAAAACCCGCCAGCTTGTACTTAGCTTTATACAGTTGTTGCATGAAGATGTCAGTTTTTTGTGTATAATCTGTGCAGTATTTGTGTGTGTTTACCTTGCTTTTGTCTTCGGTGGGTTTCGGTGGGTCGAGTGAAGCACTGTCTGATGCCTCTGAGCTTTCATCTTCAGACACTAGAGTTACCAATACAACACAAGCACATAAACGATTAATAAACATTAATATATTGTAATGTATAGCAATGATGGGTCTACTTGACTACATTATGCTCAGATCTTATCTAAATATTATATAACATTTATTGACAGTTAGCACCAACATCACAACATCACTGGACTGAATTAAAAACATAAATGCATGTGACTGCCACATGACATACAGTAAATGTTCAAAGCTACTATAAAGGCAGATTATCCAATATAAAATTAAACTCTTTAGGATTGAATTATAAAATTATGTTTCTGGCACAAAAAAAACATTGTTTACATTTACAGAAATACTTTTATTAAAAAATCTTACTTGTTTTTTTGGCTTTTCTTGCGAGAGCAGCTGCAAGTTCATTTTGCACCTGTGTGAAAGAAAATGTATTTATTTGTATTAAAGACTAAAGAATAACATTCAAATCACATTTATTTATCATCCGTCTAATAAA
Organism: Misgurnus anguillicaudatus; assembly: GCF_027580225.2. NCBI lineage: Eukaryota > Metazoa > Chordata > Actinopteri > Cypriniformes > Cobitidae > Misgurnus > Misgurnus anguillicaudatus. The sequence goes on along the minus strand of NC_073356.2, from coordinate 37,407,797 downwards.
TATTTCACCACCATGTTCGTTGTTTTAATGTCCTTCCACCTCACGCGCATGTGTGAATTCAATGACGCGGCAAGTTTAAGTTATTATTATTAAATCGATCCTCTGAGTTACGGATCGATCTTTAGAAATTAACATGAAAATTGATTCAGAATCGGTGAATCGATTTTTTCAACACAGCCTTACTATACATATTTAATTTTAAGTTACAAGACATAGCTTAATACCACGAATAATCAATACAAACCGAAAAAGACCGAAAAAGATTTATTCACTTATCGCACCCTGGTAATATTGTACAACATGTTAGAGTTAACTCATCAATTAAGAGAAAAGGCTTCCCTGCCAATGACGAGTTTTTCCGGCAATCCTTATTTCAGCTGTTATCCACCAGATGACGCTCTTACCCAACTTATAAAACCCGGATGCAACATCTCAGATCAAACAGTTGAAGCTCTGTGTGTATGTTTTGATCATCGCTCTGAATCTGTTCTCTATCAAAAGTCCTTCACAAAAAATGCAATTATCTCATCTTTTGCTCAAAATTTGGTATTGTGAAAATCATAAAAAATGCTGGCGCTGGCACGCTGGCGGTTGAAGAATTAATATAGTGTATACTGTATGTGACTGTAGTATGTGTGTAGTTGGATGTTTATTGTTTATTTACACTACACACAAATTAAATCACATGATCTGCCTATATAAAAATCTCAAAAGGGAAATTCAACCCAGACTAGTTGAGAAAATAAAAAGAAAGCAGGGAATTAACTCTTAAATCAATTAAATAAAAAGAGACTTGTGGGATATCAGACGACAGCTGTGCAGATTTTCCTCTTTTTTTTAAAACATTAATGTCATACACATTATGAGTAAATGGAACTATCAGCGTGTTTTGCAAAACAGAAATGTAAAATATTTGCAGTATTACTGCATTCAGTACATTCAACCCATTCTGACCGATGAATTTCAATGATTTAAGGGCCATTCACATTATTACAATATACTATAAAAAATGTAGTTTTAAAAATAGTTTTATACACTGCAAAAAAAATGATTTTCAAGAAAAAAAATTGGTAGTATTTTTGTCTTGTTTTTAGTAAAAAATATATTTTTTCCATAAAAATTGCTTACCCCATTGGCACATTTATTTTGCTTGTTTTATGCACAAAATCACTTAAATTTGATATTTTTGGTCTAAAAACTAGACTTATTTTCTCGTTAAACAGACGTTTTGCTCATTAAGAAAAAGCATCTTAATTTAAGTATTTTTAGATATTTTTACTGAAAACAAGACAAAAATACTAAGAAATTTTCGTTGCAACAAACCTGTCAATCAATTTTAAATGTACATTTTAGCGGTTACCTTGGTGTTAGATAACAAATAAAATAAATAAATTTAGCAGAGGTGACTGGTGTGTGTAGGCTGCAGACTGCACACACGTCGGTGCCGTTTACATTCGGGTAAAAAAAAATTGCCACTATTCAGGTCGGACTTGGGTCTCATTTTCTCAGGTTTGTCTCGAGTTTTTCTTTAAAAAAAATATTTATGCACATCGGGTCTGGGTAAAAAGTAAATCGGGACATTACTGGTCGTGTACATTTCTTTGGACCCAAGAAGACCTCAATGTAATATTTTATAGCTGTGCATAATGAGAAAATTTTATTTTAACCCTTTAAATTTTCACAAGTTTATGATTTCATTCTCTTCCTCCATCGCACTTCTCCAGTATGTTTGACAGTGAGGACACTGTAAGTTAAACAGATTGTGTCTCTGTCCACTGGTGCTGTGTGATGGATGATATTCTGTCAGGTTGGAGTGGATCTTTACACACACCAGAGGACATGAAGACAGATCTGACACACGGGTCACTGGCCTAACACACATACACAAACTTACTGTAGACGTGAGTCTCTCTAGAGCTTTCATCTGAAGTATCTCACTGCAGATATCTCGCTTTCTGTCAGGGTCTTCCTCTGGTCTGTAAAAGAGAGCCCGCACACATACACACACACATTATAAAAACATCTTTGAAGTGACAATGAATGATCTCTATTGTGAGTTATATACTGTACATGATATTGATACAGAAAGATCCACAGGACCTGATAAAACAGATGTTGTGTTTAAAGTAAAAGACTAGCACTACTGTAACACAACCCAGTCTCAAGGCAAGTTGTGTTATAGTCACAAAATATTGTATTAATTTATTCGTGTTCATGGACACAATTTTCTTTTTTTGTGCCATTGAGCACGAATGTCTTTTTGTGTGTCCATGGCACGACTTTTTCTTTTTTGTTTCATTTTATGTATTGTTTTCTCATTGATTTTTCCTATTTTTTTTACCACAGTGGCTTGGGGTTGGAATCACTTTCAAATTGGAAGAAAAACATGTAAAAAACCAATACATAAAAGTACATCTAACCCAAACACCAAATCTAACTCCAACCCCAAGTGACACTGATTTAAAAATATGGAAAAACAACGAGATAACAATCAATAAAATGACACGGAAAAGAAAGTCGTGCCACGGACACGAAAAAATATTTATAGAAATTCATGCCGAGTCACACGGAAAAGACATTCGTGCTCAATGGCACGAATAAAAGCAGAAAATCGTGTGAATAAATTAATCAAATATTTTGTGACTATAACACGACTTGCACGGTTGTGTAACAAACATAGAATTGAAAAACCAGTGTACAGAAATCCTCTCCACAATAAAAACATTTAAATTGCATTTTGTAATAATTCAATAACTCATTAAATTCAATTATAAAATTTTTGATCAGACTGCTAAAAGTTAATCTTCATCAGAAATGTAAGAGTACTGAGTACAGTGGATTATGGGTAGGGATGCATAATGATTAATCACAACTAATTGTTTGCAGAATGTGTATTGTTAATAATTATGTATATATGAAAACACACATGCATGTATATATTTGATATATTTAGGTGTGTATATACATTTTTATATTTATATATAATTAATATTATATATAAATATGAATACTTAATATATACATATTTTTTCTTAAAATTATAAATGCATGTGTGTTTATATACATAATTCTTATACAAAATACACACACATATATGATGTTAACAAAAACTTTTATTCTGCAAATGATTAGTTGCGATTAATCCCTATGCCGTCCTAATTGTGGCACACTTGAGTCTCCTCCTTCTCATGTTGCGTTCAGACCAGCCGCGATAAAGGCGTCAAGCGCGAGTGATTTCAATGTTAAATCAATGTGAAGACGCGTTGGCGCGCGTCCGGAGATCTCGCGGCACGAAAGAGGCGTTTAGCAAGAAAAGCGTGAGTTGAAAAATTTGAACTTTGGTGGAAAAACGCGCTGCGTTAACCAATCAGGAGCTTGCTCTAGTAGTGACATGATTACAGGAAGCGAGCGATGACGCGAATTTTCGCGTGAATGTCTCGATGACTAGAATAGAGGTCTAATGGTCATGTCAAAGATTGAAATCAATGTGATATCAAGGAGTAAAATCAAACTTAGATTATGCGACTTTACATTGGATTTTATAAACCTGGACACATATTTCATTTAAATAACACTCATATATGTCTGGGTGATTCTCACGAAACCATTGAAACACCACGGCACTAATGATTTTAGCTGTAAAATGTGTAATATAGTAACATTAAAAAGCATCAGAATTAACACAATACTGTGTTCTATCTTGCACAATGTGTGATTTCAACATAAGAATTTATAATTGTAAATTTTATCTCATTTTCTGCTGAAATTCTCATTACCGCAATGTGTCCGGCTGTGTTTGAACATGCATTATGTTGTAATTTAATCAAATTAACACAAAAATATTAAGAAAAAAAAAAGATGTTTTGCTAGACTACTTTAGATGACAGAAAAAATATTTACTGAATATTCATGTATAATAATAATGAAGAAAAATTAGGAAAATGATGTGTCCATGCCTGATGTTCTCATCCTCCGCAACACTTTTTGAGAACAGTTTAAGCACACATACAGAATTTTAATAAAGTTTGATTTTGAGTGACCAAGCACATGGACCAGTTACTTCAAGATGGCTACCAGGTAAGATCCTTTTTTTAAAGTTAATTTGAAATATTGTCTTGTCAGAATGCTTACACGACATTTTGATTATCATTACCGCAACAGATGCATATTAAATGTTAATTTAATTAATAGAAGCATAATACTTTGATTTTAAATGCATGTGCAGAATCTCCAAATTATGTTCTTTCAGGTTTGTCATGTCATTTTGAAAATATGTCAGTGTTGATGTTTTCTGACTGTTGCGGTAATGAGATTTTTTAGGACTAATTTTTTAAATTATGTAACAAAAAGTGTTAAATGATAAGTAAACGTTTTTAAATTAATGATCCCATTTACTCCAGACTTTGTTTTTCAATGTCTGGTGGGAAAAAAGTAAATTTAAGCAATTTTTACATTTTCATGCTTGACATTTTTAAACCAAGTTTTCGTGAGAATCACCCGTCTACTCACATGCTCAGATTTGTCAAGTTGTGAGCAGTCGTGGCCTAATGGTTAGAAAGTCATGCTTGTAACTCGAGAGTAGCCGGTTTAAGTCTCAGGGCCGACAGGTTGTGTCTGAGATGCCCTTGAGGAACGCACCTGTCCCCACTGCTAGCTGCCCACTGCTACGGGTGTGTCAATACCCCAAGGATGGGTTATACATTGGACCACCATACATTGGATGTAACGTCACTTTCACCAAGATACGAAAGAATTAACTCAGATATTTCTAATCAAATTTACACAAGATCAAAGGATCTAAGGTCTGCTATACATATTACTTTCATAGCTCAACGCTCTTACTGCATCTCAACAGTTGTCCTACTTTTATTTCAGAAACACTGAAGAGAAAGTTGATATTCAAAAGGCACATAACAAGTCTAATATTCATTCTCAAATGGCTTGTAAAGAGAAATGTCTGGGTGAATTTGTACAGTAAAACACTTTGTGGACAATGTCAATACAAAGAACACCAAACAAACCCTCAGCAGTTTACTGCCCTCTATTGGCAGTGTATTGCATTACATGTGAACCTGACTGTATTTTGGCTGCCCAGATACAAACTTTAATCATATATCATACAGATCAACTCTTCTTTTTTTATAGTTAATTATTATTTAAAAACACCTCTGGTTAGGTCAATACCCTTGCTTAAATTTTAATTCAATGTAGCTTTCGATTACATTACATTTAAGTATTTGTCAGATGAATTTATCCAAAGTGACCTACAGTGCATTACAAGGTATTATTTTTTTCATCATGTGTGCTCACTGGGATTGAACCCACAACATTTGGCGCTGCTAATGCAATGCACTACCACTGAGATACAGGAACACTGCAATAAGATCTTATTAGTTCATTGGCTTTGCCATATGCTAAATATTTTAAATAATCTTAGATAAATGTAAATGTTTTGGTTTTTGGGATTAAAAAAGCCTCAGTGCACAGATCCTTATCTGGCGCTCTCAGCAGAATTGACATGTTCTCCTGTAAACCCTTTCTAAATAAATTTTGACACTGTAAAGCCTATATAAATAACAGAATCGTCTTTTTGTTTTGAAGGCAGTGACTGCTATAATCTGGGCCATGCTGCTATAATCGTACAGTGTACTGGAAACCAGCAAAACATCAGAGATTAAACTGGGCCAGTGAATTTGAGAAGTGGGCCAAAGTTTCTTCTTCTGTCAGATCATTCATCACACAGACTGACACGCTTTCATCTCTCTGTCTACATCTCTGTCTCCACGATAAACAGAGGATGATGGGTAATGGCGGCGAATTCGTGACATGCCTTCTATACAGAGGGCAATTCACAGACACTCAGTAAAGCAGAAACACAGTCAGGCAAATGTCGACACACACATATGCAAATCTGAGCTCATTCAGCCCATAGTGCCATTACTAGTTTCACCAGAGCTGAAGATCATATTTAAATCATATGCAAATGAACAGTGAAGAGCGGCTTGTGTTTGTGTGTGTTGAAAGTGAGGTTATATCCAGACAATCTTGGATAAAATCCGTCAGCTCCTTTAGCTTCAGGGTTTCTCTACTGTTAAAGAAACACTCAGGACCAACACAACGCAAATCAATCAAATACATTTTTGAATAAAATATTTACATCTGTAGTATTTCATCTGTATTATTGGTTTGATCATTATATGCTTAACTTCCCAGAGTAGTTTTTCATGTTCTGTCATGAAGATGATGACATGGTTTAATGCTTATTGCCTCAGAACAACGGTTACATTATGTTTTTTCTTAAATGTTGTTTAACGCAGTTGTGCTTTTTTTATTACTTTGCACTACATGCACAAACATGACACCCTATGCCAGTGGCATTAATCACATTTCTGATATCATTTCTTTATTAAACTAACAAGAGAAGGAAAAGTGTTATTGGTTAGAGAATTGTGCTTGTAACCCGAGAGTTGCCATTCGAATCTCATGGTTGCGACTATTTATTTGTTTAGGGTTAGGTTACACATTTCGAGTATGCATTGCATACTTGACAAGCTTGTCACTTTCTTTATCAGAAACAGAGATAATATAAAATGGATTGCTAGCATAAACTGTATGGAAGGTTTCTTCTGCCAATTTTTTATGAAAATAAAATGTCTAATCACCAAAGGAAAGATGCATTATAATCACCTTTAAAATTCAAATCAAATAATTTAATTTTCAATATTGGCACATATTTTGCATACAATGTTCTATAATAAAAAAATGTGGTGGTTTTATTTTTTAATTTCACTGGGAAAGGTAGACATGGCACTCATGGCGCGGTACGGGCGGCACAGAATGTGTACGCTAATGTGAAGCTAACAGTTGCTACATATGTTAGTAGTCGCTTTTTTGTAAAACACATTGCTAAAGGGGTCTAATAGTCACTAAATGTAGGAAGTTGGCAACACAACAAGTAAACCCCACCCACTAATTAACATAGCATTTGCATAGAAGTTGAATATTATGTATGTGAAGTTTCTTTTTCACATTTACCTTATAAGTTTAATATTAGCAGTCTTGCCTCGAAATTGTAGTGAAAATGAAATGTCAAATCATCAATTGCATTTTATTTTTTATTTGACAGGGAAAATGCAGATTTTCCTTACAATCACCTTGAAAATGAAATACTTTGTTTTGGCACATATTTTGCATACAGTTTTCTATAATGAATGGTAAATTGGCAGAAAAAAACTTTCATCACATTAAATGGAAATTGTCAAACCTAACAGCAATCCTGGGCTCCTCTATTCACTAAATGCATCTTCTGTCACTTACAAACAACCTATTTTCTTGTGTCACTTTCACAAAAACCTGTTTGGGTTTGTGATGTAGCAGAAAGTGCTGATTCACTGATTAACTTTCTGGATTTCTTTATCACAGATTCAATCATCTCATTCACTGTAAACTGCAGTCCAGATTACCGCAGTACGGTTTCACTGGCAGGATCTAATTTCTGCCGTAAAACATCTCTAGTCTCTTCTGCGTGTGTGAGATGAAACCTGGAGGCAAAGAGATTCTGGCTGATTGAGGTCGAACCGCAGCTCGGTGGAGCCGAACGGAATCGAGCGACCCGCCGTCTGGTGTCGCCGGGGCCGAGCTGTGTCACTTCCAATTCTGTCAGGAAGAAAAGCGCGGACACGGAACGCCATCCCATGTTCACCTTCCCGAAAATGACATCAACTGTCTGTTCAAATTTAATCTATCACATCTCGCTGCGATATCGAGTCCGCCCTTCACCGCTAACAAAACAGACCGCTGAAATCTCCCAGCAGGTCTACAGAAACACCACATCGAGGTGCTTCTGTATTTATTTTCTTAAAGGGGACATGGCACAAGACTTTTTTAAGATGTCAAATCAATCTTTACTGTCTTCAGAGCACATATGAGAAGTTTTAGCTTAAAATACCATATAGATAATTTATTATAACATGTTAAAATTGGCACTTTGCAGGTGTGTGCAAAAATGTGCCGTTTTGGGTGTGTCCTTTAAAATGCAAATGAGCGGATGAAATTCAAACACTGATCACAATGATGGTGGTCTGTTGCAATTAAAACTCATTTGTGCTTTTCTCTGCACTAAATGGCAGTGCTGTGGTTGGATAGTGCAAATTAAGGGGCGGTATTATTATAATAAGAGCTCCTTATGACATAAGGAGAGCCAAATTTCAATGACCTATTTTTTCATGTGCTTGTAGAGAATGGTTTATCAAAACTAAGTAACTGAGTTGATCTTTTTCACATTTTCTAGGTTGATAGAAGCACTGGGGACCCAATGATAGCACTTAAACATGGAAAAAGTCGATTTTTTTGCCATGGCCCCTTTAAAAACACACTCCTGCTCTTACTGTGCATGATTTTTCAGCAAAAAACATGTTTATCTTAATAATCTTTCATCAAAATCTATTAAAAGTGTAATAATCTGCTCCGCCACTGAAATAACTTATCTCAACTGAGTCACGAAGGTCATGCTTTCTATAGGTCTGTATATGCAAACCAATATAACTAACATACAAATTTATGTCCTTATAGGGGATCAATGCACAACTAAAGAAACAAAAGAGCTGTAACCAAATCAGCTGTTGAGACTAGAATCCCAAGAAATGATATAGCATGTGAAACAACAACAATCCATTTTTAAACCAATAGCAATAGCATGGCAAATTGTTGTCACATGACCTTATATATTTAATTATGCAATTTGAGTGATATTTAAATATTCAAGGTTTTTTGCATCTTTGCATTTGTTGTGATAGCAGTCTGATCAAACACAGAATCAAGAATCAATCCAAATGAAACTGCATCTGGTGTCACATTGAAGTATTGCATGCAGTCTGCTCCGGTTGTATAATGCACGCTTTGACAAATGATCATCTGGTTTTTCTATACAGCAAGTCTCTTATATATACTGCGCGCTCCAAAAATAGTACAGCAGTATAGTAGTAGATCATTTCAAACGCAGCCACCGAGCTCATGCGTGTGTGCGTTTGTACTCACGGACTGACGACCCTGAACTGGACGTAGGGTACGATCTGAAGCAGAAGACGAACTCCATTTTGCCATTCCTCCTCATTTCTGAATTCACAGCCTTGAGCGTCACACTCTTCAAATGAGAACTGATAGTACGTGTTTGAGTCTTCGAACACCACCCGCTGGTCCACTGCAGAGGAGAGACAGAGAGACACGGTTGATGTGTGAAAGGATCCAGATTTAAAAATATAGGGACCACCATTCATGTCCCATCTCAAATGCGATGTTAACATTGTGACTAACATTGCAGTTAATTTGTTACGTTGAAAATGCATGCTTTGGCAACCTAGATATTATACGTACTGAGTATACAAAATGTAATGATTGTGCACAGTATGGATACTGCATACTAAGTATAAAGGATGCTGCACAAACACTGAATTGCCTTTTTGCCAACCTCCAGAAATCTGTGTGCATTTGTGTGTGCGTGCATATGCATGGGTGTATTCGTATGTGTGTTTGTGAAAGATAGCATGCATGCACGTGTGTGTGTGTGTGTTTTACCCGAGTGTAGTATTCCCAGCTCCAGGAGCACCTGCCAGACACGTGACGCCATTATCCGGCACTGAACTGAAACGCACTGTTCCAGGAGCCACTGCACCAACTCCACACCGACATAACTCCTCCTGCACAAACACACATCTTTTATAAGGATCATCTAGTGGACGTGTGTGTGCGCTGATGTGTAATACTGTGTTCAGATGTCACATATTCACACTCCACCTTCAGATAGGACATTTTTATCCAATCAAAGTGAAGCTTGGACAGCGGCCATCTGATACAATGCTAAGTGACAGCTCATGAGTCAGGCTAACACACATTTACACCTTCACTGAAGTCACATTGATCTTGCATTTGACAAGCACACCTTAAACACCACACCAAGTTAAATTCATCACACATTCACCATATATAAATATATAACAATCGCACTCCAGTGTGTGGACACGTTTACCTGATTATCCGGGCGAGGTGAATCTTGTCTTTCGCCGGATACGGCCCATGAGAGAGAAAAGCATTTCTCAGCGCACGTCCAGCACAGGGAAAACTCTGTGAGCACGTCTGTACGTGAGAGAGATCACATTGTGATGTGTGAATGCATAAAAATACAACAAATGTAATGAAATGAATCAGATATCCGAATTGTTTCTCCTAGAAAGCAAGTGAGATTAAATGAAGTTTAAATTTGCTGAAAAATATAGCCTGGGTTTCCCTATGCTGCCTTGCGCGCAAATTTATTCAAGCTGCAAGTCTAGCATGGAAACCATGGACCAATTTTTCGCCTTGAATAGGGAACCAATCACAGCCTCTAATACGAGACCACTTCTCATGACCACTTCTATGAGACTGGTCTGATGTTAGCCAGGCTATGAAAATATCTAATATATGATATAATCTATGATATTTTTCCAATTAGATACAGCAGGTGTAACCACATTCACTCCTCACAGACATAAAGCAATGACATCACCTCCCATATGTGTTTGTTTTTCTGCTGTGTCAACCAAAATTTCCATATCTGTTTATTTATATCATGCTTCCTGCTTCCTTCTCTCGTTCTCTCTCTGCTCAGTTAATCTATAGCTCACCGATTGCCTCAAAAGCACCTTCAGGATTATTGATCATGTTTAATAAGAATCTATACCGAAACCTTCACATAGACGCCTCTCCACATCAGGTCATGACATCAGAATGTGACATTTGACCCATCGAATAACTCACAATGGTTTATACTAAAATGGATATTAGAAAATGGATCGGTTAAATTATAAATTGCGTACTGAAATAAAAGATATATTACAATGCCAGCACATTGTAAAATTCATGCACTAAGGCCCTGTACACACTGCAGCGTCTGTCACTTCCCCTTTAAGGGGTTCTGCACACCAAAACTTTTAAACGCGGCTGAAAACGCCTGGAAAACGCCAAATGCCAGCTGTTTTTTCAGCTAAGTGCCAGCTTTCTTCAGCTGAACACTTTGGTAGCTGTGATACTTTAGCTGTGAGCTGGTTGGTTGCTGTGGTAATGTCCCGCCCCTCCTCCACTGTGATTGGACAGCCGTGTGAGAACTGGCATTGACGGTCGGAGCTTTTCACCCAAAGTTGAATATTTTTGAATATTTACGCGCTCAGTGCGGAAAAACTGACGAGCGCCGGTTTTCAGCGCGGAAGAAAACCGCCAGCTGCTGGCGAATTTGAAAAACGCAGAGCTTCCATTGGAAACAATAGAAAACATGCGCCGGCTGCAGGCGTAAAAGCTTTGGTGTGCACGCCCCCTAAGTGTTTAATCCCGTTCTGTACACACGCACTTCTGTAATTTATGGGAGTGACAAAAACCACATCATACTGACGAATTAATATTTCATAGTGTGTACACAACCAAAGTAAACTAAACAACTAGTTAATGTTAAGTGTTTAAGCGTTCATCATGGAAATCACACGTCTCTTCTCCCATGACATCCTAACCCAAACCCCAACTCTCAACCCCAACTCCAGGTGAGAATAGTTTTAACATTTTAGTTTACAGACATGAAAAACTATTTATAGAAATTCGTGCTGAGTGACATGAAAAAGACATTAGTGCTCAAGGCACAAAAAAGCTGAATTTCGTGCCATGGACACAAATAAATGAATAAAATTTTTCATGACTATAACGCGACACGCTGTGAGATCATGTTGCAATAAACGGAAATAAATCCAAATACTTCACCAAAAATACAGCAAAAGACTAAAATACCGCAATGGCACCTTTTTACTTTAATAACACCAAAAACTCAATCTCTTCATGAGCCAAGCCCAAAAAAAGTGCCAGTTAAGCACCACCACAACAGTTTGGTTAAATTTTTATCATGCAACACATGAAGAAATGGATATATATTTTAGGAAGAGGTTCCCTCATAAAAGGTTCATCATATTTCGGGGTTTTTGCCATTATAAAGTTTGAAAACCCATGCGGGAGTGAATCCCCTACATAATAGCTCCATGTCTGTGGGAAGAAGACTCCAGAAAATGAGATGATTGACACAGAGGTAACCATACCACATATCACAGATTTGACCAAAATAATGTCACAGCATTATGTTTTGCAAATAATCTCCGCCTTGATGTTGTGTCTTGTATGCATTTATGAGGCTGCTCCACAGAGCTCTGTCTTGCAGTGTTGCCAGGTCCTCTTACTTACAAACTGTTGTGGCGCTTAACCATTTATGGCTTTTGGAAGTTTTTGGCGTTATTACAGTGAGAAGGTGCAGGTCCCAATATATTGATCTTTGATCGGTTTATTATTGGATTTTTCTTGTTTTTTTTTCGTGCAAGATCTGGCAACCCTAGTAAGCAAATAGTCGTCTATTTCTGCAACACGCATACAGAAAACGTTTTTCCTTCGAGGCATGTTCAGGATGCACGTTTAAATACTTCATCAACAACTAGTTGTTCAGTTCGGTTATGTACACACTGTGCAGAGTTTCTCTAAAAGCGATTGTCACTACCTTCATTTTGCGGGACTTGATTTGGTTGTAGAAAATTACTGGTGTGTGTGTGTTTACAGAACAGGATTAAGCATTAAAAGGTAAAGTGACAACCAAATTTATATGCAGTGTGAACGAGCCCATTGTCTCATCCTACAGTAGATATTAATCTCTATTAATCATTATCTCGACTATTTGTGATGCCGTATCAAACAGAAACTCTTTAGAGAGCCTCCAGAGCTCCTGACTTTGTCTCTTTTATTAGTTTGATCGTGTATCTGATATATCTTTATATATATACACACTCGTATCAGCGTCACTCAGGAGCGATTAAAACACTTCACAGAGCTCATGTCTGGATTAAAAGAGCTTCAGGGACTCTAATGAGACGAGAGGAGATACAAGACCATCACACCAGAGGAACACTTTACATTTCATTGAATTATGAGTTACGTTTCAACGGCTTCTCCTAATATTACTTTATAGAAATATAGACAGGCACAAATGAGACGTACAGTAATAACACAGAGTTATTAAATAAATGTGGACGGCACAGCTCAAGTATGAAATGTTTGAGTTCGTATTGAGAAAAGCTCAATATGTCTCCAATTAATCTCATTGTCGTCTAGCGATGTGCAATTTTTTTCCTCTGGGATGAACTCCAAACACGGATGACTATATGGGAAAAAGCACTAGGCTCTTTCGTAACAGTTGTAGGGTGCAGTTTATTACCTTAGGTCTGGGTGTGACACCCGTGCTGGGTCCTGGGACGGTATCAGGTGACTGCTGCACAATTATAAAAAAAAAAGAGAAACAGGTTACCAATCCATGAGAAAACAGGTCAACAAACACCAACTATACATACAGAGAGAAACAGGGTACATGCCCAAACAACATGATATTACCATTGTACCATGTCTGAAAAGATTGTACAGTATAAATCTCTGTGCTCGTGTAAAGCGGCGTTAAATGAGAGCAAAGCTTGTTAGGTAGAAAATCTCATCATTTTAAGTGGACAGGGCTGAACGGAGGATTCATTATAAGAATAAGACCTCAGATCAGATGTTTTGACCTACATTCATTCTTTTAGTCTTATTTTGATCACATTTCGCCTTATTATACAAGAGAAAAAAAAGTATAATATTGCATAACTGGATAGTCACATTCGCATTTATTCTTTATCTATATTGTAGTCACGTTCAATGCGCAATCTGTTCACTGTCTGGCAGACCCATACGAGGTGAAGATCTGCTGAATGGATTTAAACGCGGTGAAATGTGTAAAACAGTACTGAGAGCACTAAACTGTAAGTGTTGCAACATTTTAAAGGCACCAAAGGATGTTTATACAATCTTCTTTAAGTCAACCTATAAATGGCTTGAAAATGGGATAGAAACTAGGGTGTTTTCAGACCTGAGCCTTTGTTTCTGAACCTGGTGCATTTTCTACCTTGGTTCGGTTCGTTTAGGCATATGCAAACACGGCAATCGTGCTCGGATCCGCATAAAAACCAAATTGCAAATGACCTCTGGAGCGGTTCTGTATAATGGGCGTTTCACACTGTACACGGCAGTCACGAGTGTCAAGTTCATTTTCAATAGGAGACGTGCGGAAAGAGGCAAAATGGGGCCAGTTAATCCTGCCCCTTCCATGAACATGACTCTTCACGGCAGGCACCGCTGAGGATAAACATATTTCCACTAAATGCTGCACAAAATGCTTCCACTATACAAGAAAAGCTGTAGCCATGCAGTGATTCCACCACTTGCCGCGTTTCGTTTGAAACGCCCACAAGTATAAAAGCAAACCGACCCAATGGACCAAAGAACAGGCTTTTATTGCTTTTTTAACTCTTTCCCTGCCAGCTTTAAAAAAAAAAACATCTTTTATGATTTTCACAAAAGTTTAATGCCTTCCAGAAAATGTTTTCTTTAAATACATAAACATACAAAATATCAAATGAAAGAACAGACCCTCTGCTTTCACACTAAAACTTTCATCCAACATTTATTTGTTCTCTTTTTATCACCTCTCAAATTTGGGTAGGTACTAGGTTTCTTCAAAAATACCAAATTTTGAGCAAACAAATGAGAAAATAGTTGCATACTACTACTTTCAAATGTGCATCCGAAACGATACGAAAGGGGCTGTATCGATGCGCGCATCGTCAGGCGTTCATGACGATGTAGTGTCATATCGATATTTATTACACGGCTCTCTGGAATGCTTGATTCTGATTGGTCAGTTGAGACATTTGCAGGTTCGTTCTTTTCAAATAATAACCGCTCCAAAGTAATAACGCATAGCCGGACTACTTGTATGTTTTAAATCCCTCCGTGCCAACAAAGATTACTGTTTGGCGCCATCTTGTGACAAACACTGGACAACCACAATTAAGAATGGAAAAAGTTTGACATTAATTTTAACATGTACGGAAAAAACAAAACATTTAAACAGTGAATAGAAGAACGAACAACGACAAGGCACAGAGAGCTTACTGAGACTGAACTTGACAAAATAGAGCATGACAGCTACGAAGCCAACACACAAAAAAATACAGAATGGGCATTAAAACTTCTCAAAGACTGGCTAAAAGAGAAAAAAATGGAGACAGACAAGTATGAAGCAGAAGATCTTAATAAGGTATTACGATCATTTTATGCATCTGTGCAAAGTTTCGCGGAAGGATAAAAATATTAATTTAAAACAAATATGCCAATAAAATGTTTCAAATTCATATTCATGTCCAGTTTTTTTTCTTATGTGGCAAGTAGCCGTGTAATAAGCGGGATAATGTAGAGCCAGCCGGTAGTTATCAGGTAAATAAGCCCCTTCAGTCCTGATCACACTGTCGGGGCTTATTTCCCGATAACTACCGGCTGCCTCTACATTATCCCTTACTCTGAACACAGCACTAGTGGATAATAGCGGAAATATGGATTGCCGGAAAAACTTGTCATTGGCAGGCAAGCATTTTCTCTTAATTGACAAGGAAAGAGTTAACCATGGAAATATCTGCACATCAACGGTATTTAAAACCAATGCGCACTTGTTCCTGATAAAATGTCTTTTAATTGCTCTTCTCTACAATAGGTACATGGTAAGAATGTCCCGCCTACGTTTACTCGTATGTGACTTTCATACTCGCATTAACAAATTCTAGTTTGCCTTGTTAATATGGACCGAACCAATATGAAATTGAAACATTGTAGCCATTTAACCCCTGATTTCAGAACAAATCAATCGATCTAGAGGTCTGAAAACACCCTTACTATTACAAAAAAAACACACAACACCCCCCGACCAGGTGTCCTCAGACAACCATGGTTATTATCAATCTATTATCAATTTTAACATCAAAGCACTATGAAGACGTCCAGACGTTTGAATTCCAGGGAATGTTTGTGATTGTATCAGACTGCGATGGTTTGATGTGATCTGTCATCCAGGTCTACCAGACAGACGACTATCAGCAAACACTCATCTCTCTCCAGTGATCTCTGCAGGCCTGTATATATGGTTTGTTTTGACTGCTGTGTGTGTGTAAGATTAAGTGTATTGATTTGGTGTAGGCTGATGTTGGAGATCATGGAGCTGAACTCTGTTTGGGTCGAATAGGAAATGGAGGATGAAAGATAAGTAAAAGCAAGAGGAACCAAAGGGATTTTAACAGAAAGAAAAATCACATTTTTCATTCTGCTCCACAAAAATACCTTGATCAATCTTCTCATCCAGCCACTAACTGTAAGTATTCTGTACTGTTTGACATGAATGATACCTAAAGTTATTGTTTTGTGATCTGACTAGTCACAAAAAAATCTGCCAAAATTAGTTTGAAAATGTGAAAAATGAGACACTGGCTGTTTTTCCATTACCCTTTAAATTTCACAATTAGACATTACGAATTGAAAATACAGCAATGGAAAAACGTCAATTTTGCGAAAACTCCTTTTTAATCGCAAAAAGTTTTTACGCTCACATGAAGTGATTTTTCAGGCAATTCGGAAAAAGTGTATTTCGCAAAATGGCAATGAAAACAGTTTACTCGCATTTCCAGGTCACCTGATGTAAGTAAATCGCATAATTAGTATTTGAACATGACGCGGTATGAACTAAAACCTCCTAGAAACACCTTGTCTCCTCCCAAGTATAAGAGGCTTTCCTTGCCAATAATGTTTGGATAACACACCTACATATCTTTTCATTTAAATAATCTACTATTACCTCCAAGAAACAACTATAGGCTTTTCTTGGCATTAATGTTTGGATAATAACGTCTTTTATGTTAAAAATAATGCCTAGTGCGATAGATGTGATATTAGTAAACCTACCAACAGTGTTGTGGAAAGTTACTTTTAAAAGTAATGCATTACAATATTAAGTTACTTCCCAAAAAAGTAACTAATTGCGTTACTTAGTTACTTTTCATGGAAAGTGATGCTTACTTTACTCTTAAGTTACTTTTGCGTTACTTTTTCTTACTTCACTGAGGCTTGATCTCAGGCACATATGCATTTTTTAAAAATCGAATTAATTAAACTGAACAGTAACTCGCATTACTTTTTAAAAAAAGGAACTCAAATATTAATGTGTACGTTTAGTAATGCGTTACTTTACTCGTTACTTCAGAAAAGTAATGTTATTACGTAATGCGCGTTACTTGTAATGCAACACTGCCTACCAACATCAGTCGACGTGATGTTTGGAATGTTTCAGTCGCATGTCATCGGTTAACGGAAACACCATTATTTCGCAATTGTCTTTTATCAACATTTAGAAAATAACGCTAAAGTTTTGCACAAATCTGTAATGGAAACGCAGCTGGAGAAAGAGAAAGAGAGGTAATAAGGATTTACAAATTCATACACTAACAGGATATGAAAAGAAAAAATGGAAGGAGGAAATAAAACAAATGAAAAGCAAAAGAAGAATGATAGTGACAAAAAGCATCCTGATGTCACTATATAGTGCACACTGTCTCGAGTGCAGTGAGTTTGTGTGTTATTATGTGTCAGAAATGGATTACTTTGAGATTAGTGCTAACACACACACACACACATGCATCTCTCTTGCATGGCTTGCGGATAAATCTGTCGCTCTGGATGAGCGCACTGCAAGATGGAGACATCAAACAAGTCACGTCTTTCTCGTTACGATTTCATTACATCCAGAGGCGCACACACACATCCACTTAGCAGCATGAGGCCAATGTCATTACATGTGGCTTCTCCATCAGGGAATTCCAGAGAAGTCCATATGAGATGTCACATATGGCCTGCTTGGAAACACATGTCCTGGATGCAGTTAAAGATGTGGATGTGGGGATGATGCTGGCTCTCACAGAGAAACATTTTATTGCTCGCCGGAAGACTTAATGGAGTTCTCGGATATATATTATTTATCTTGACTACTTTATATCATTGTTCAAGATGTTTTCCTTAAATTCCATCATGAGATGGACACAAATGTGTGTGGACATACAGCTAAAGAGTATAAAGCTCTATTTTGGTATTAAAGTTATTTGAAATTACATTGAACATATAAAATAAAATAAAAATTTCCAACAGCATCATAACTGAAAAGGATTAAGCATCATACAAACTATGATGTTGAACTGATGGATGGATCAAATATGGACATTTACACCTAACAGTTGAGTTGGTCATGTTTTACCTATCCATGAGTCGAAAGATCCATATTTTTTGTAATTTGCTTGTGAATCTATGTTACAGCGTTATGCTCATTTAATTCACATTTGTTTGTTTTTCACAATGCATATCCTTTACAGAAAATGCATGTTTATATCAGAAAATAAAGTTGTTAGGAAGTATCATTTTTTTCTATATTTTCCACTGACTGCTCTCAAGGCAGCAAACAAAGAAACAAATGTCACGAGTGCAATTTCTGCTTCTCATTTAGTACTAATGAGGCTTTTATATTTTAATTCTCTAATCACGCTGGGGTGCTTGAATCGAGTCAAATGAGCCTGAACCAAACATTCTGTTCCTCAGAACCCTGACAGTCAAAACCTCTTCAGCACAAAACACAAGAAACCCTCAAGAACTACATGATATTTATGCTGTGAAGTCTCTAAACAAAAAACATCTCCAAAAAGCAATTACGCTTCGAGAGCAACATTGCTGGGCACACAACCTTGCTGTGAAAAATAATAAAAACCAACAAAACAATGAATTTCTTCCATCCTCTAAAGATTGAGTCACTCCACCGATATGCCATTTTAAGGGCTGTCTTAATCTCTAAATCCTTCCAGTACACTTGAACGGTCATTCCCTAAAAATTCCCACAATGCAATGCAAAAAACAGTGAGCATTGATGGCCCCTACCGAAAATCATGTGATCTTTCCTGAAGCTCTCCAACCAAAAATTGTGCGAGCCAACTCATTTTTTACACAGCCATAGCAATATAGACTGGCATATAGATGGTTAAAAATTATTTCTCCAGTGATAAACAAAAGTTTATGTCACTTCATGAGAAACCTGTGCTGGCGCTTTAAACAAAGAAAACACTGCTTCAAATCCACCGAATCCCGATGTCAGGCCATTCAGAAATACCGGTCAGTTGGCAGAATCCACGTCAATTTTTCAGCAAAGTCCACAAAGTGCACGGAAGACGAATGTGATACGTCCGTAGACGACATTTAAACTTGGGTCCCTTGTGATTGCTTGGATACAACCCATGGCAGCCATATGCATCACAACATTCCCTAATCTGCGCTTCAGATTCTCCATTTATGCATTTTAAATTCATCATTTGCAGTGTTTATATTTGCTTTTTAGTGATTTTGCAAATGTCTTGTCCAAAGAAGTGGACCTCCAGTGAAAGTTTTTGGTTTCAGGCCATGCACTTAGAGGGTTTGCATTGAAAGACAGTCAAATTTCTTAAATACCAATGAAATTACTAAAGTGACATTTGTGAAAATAAGTCATTTTTAGTTACTGACTAATAACATTTTCATTGTCATTAAAGAGAAATTACTGAACCTAAACATAAGAGCCTGCCTAAAAAAAGCTTATTTACAAGACGCACTTAGAGGGTTTTGCATCTAAACTCTTCATATACTGATGCATCGCATCTTTGCTTACAGTAACCCTTATTAATGTCGTAATGCTAAGACAATGGTCTGGTGATGGTATCGGATGGTAATACAGTAGCACGGTACTTTGACATATACTATAGCACTGTATAATTATCACGTGTCTTGATTACATGTACCATTGCATTTGCATAGAGCTCTAAAGAATACTGTGGTTATATCATTGTGCCGGATTTAAAATAACATTATATTTTTGTATATGCTTACTGAACTGAGTTTCATCATAGCACACAACAGTCGATTTGAAAACAATTACAAAGAAATAGCACTGTAATCTTATTTCCTACTGATATAACACAGTTACACTTACTGTTGTAAGATGGTATGAGACTATGAGCTAACACAGGGATTATTACAAGAAAGAAGCACAAAAAACAACAATATTCTCTCTCTCTCTCTCTCTCTCTCTCTCTCTCTCTCTCTCTCTCTATATATATATATATATATATATATATATATATATATATATAAAGACAAATGGCGATATTACTAGATAAGACAATCATTGCAAAAATACTCAATCTATTTGATTTGAGTTTAAAAATAATCTTAAAATAATTTCGTTCCTGCACATGAAAAAGTCGAGTGTGTGCAAGTGTGTGTTTATATGCGTGTGTGCGTGGATCTCTGTTGCCTTAGATACGACGACTGAAAAAGACATTAGAGCTTCATAATCACTGACATTATGAAATCCACTAAATGCGTTTCGAAGCAGTGTCAATTCGATTTGTCCGTCATGTCAGGTGTGTTAATTCATTGTAATGAGCTGTAAATGGTGAGCATTCGTAATAAAACGCATTGATCACTTACGGTCTTTTTGCGCAGGTTGAGTCCGTGTTTTAATAAACCGGGCAGATCTCGGATCTTCTGCTTGATCTGGACCTGATCCCGGGCGGTTCGGTTCCATCTCCAACTGGACAGGAGTCCGTCCTCCGCGCTGCAGGGGATGCTGTCTGACTCCTCCATCATCATCACCATCCTCATCACACACACGGCCGCTGCGGCGACATCCCGTCCGACACCGCAATGAACCGAGCGAGAGAACCGAGCGAAGAGACGCGAGACCTGCAGCTGCCGCGCCGCGCACAGCTCCACCCAGTGATCAAACGCGCGCGCGCGCGCCCACACACACACACACACACACACAAACAAGTACAGGCATACAGACTTTTGTTATTACTTTAAAATGAATTCATACAAATGAAACGTATAACATATTAAGATATTAAAATGCAATTTATAAAAATACATTTTTGGATCACATTTTTGGATAAACAGACGCGCGCATCTACTATGTGGAAATAGCATAGACTTCTGTTCATATAACGTTAAGAACAAGTACAGACATATTCGACCTAATGCATAAACATATACATAAACACTTGTTTGGGTGCTTTGGGGCAATTTCTCAAAATGATTTATAAGCACTACCAGCACTTGAAAGCTAAAAAAATTGTTAAGTGGGTCAAATGTTGTCTTTATTGAAGGAATGAACACACACATTATTTCACATCTTTAATTTGTCAGTGTTCATGTGCTTCAATCTGAACCTTTGACACTTAAAATCCGCCCTCAACAATGATCAGCTTGTTGCCATAATCAATAGCATTTTTAGCAATTTACTTATTTGGCAAATGAAAATGGTCTTTTTTCATTATTTTACCATGTACTTCTGAAAGACACAGTTGAGCCAAAACGATTTTTCACAGCTGGTCTCGATCAATGAGACACTTAAAAATATTTAACCTCTTAATGACCGGACCACAGTAAAGACCACATGTCCTACTACACTGTCAGAAAAAAATCGTCCCCAGATGTCACTGGGGCGCTACCCTTTTAAAAAGCAGAACTTTGTACCTAAAGGGGCAGTTTTCAAAACAGGGTTTAGATTAATCCAGCAATAGGCTGCAGTAATATTAGGACATTTAAGTAGTTTTTACAAATATACCTTAGAAAGATTGTGCATCTTGACACAAAACAATAACACTGATATATGTTAAGATATGCCAAGATGTTTTTAAATAAAGTCAGCTCAAACATGCATTTTAGTCTGGGACTAGACTTAATCTCTGTCTGGGAAACCGCCCTAAAGAGTTCATATCTCAGCGGCACTTTTTTTTTTACCATTTTGACGATTTTTTCTTTCCTTTTTTTGCTTTTTTATTTTGCCGTGTTTATTGCATTTGTATACATTTTTCATTTGGATGTGCTAGGTTTTTCCAAAATTACACTTATTGCAGTATGTAATGTAGCTGTTTATTACGATTCTAGAAAAATGTACATCTTGGTTTTTTATGTTTTTAAATAAAGATCACAATTCTGAATGTAAACTAAACAAAATAACACAGATTTTGGCTAGTGGGTGTGGTTCAAGTCATGTTTACTTCCAAAGAGTGATTACATTTGTATGTGGAATACTCAATAAATCGGCAGAGACATGATTTCATAGAATAATCGACAGAGAATGAGAAAGAAATAACTGTGTGTGTTAACACTTTTTACATCAAAGGCAACGTGCACGGGCGAGTCAGTGCTACTGTCTCTCTCTCTCTCTCTCTCTCTCTCTTTACTTTCCTCCGTGTGTTTCTGAATTGTTTTAGACCGATGCATTAAGCTGTCATCTTTGCCAGTATCAAAAGTTAAAAATATATAGCACGTGTGTTTTAAACCAATAAATTTTCTGTCGTTCTTACAACTCAGAGAAATAATAAAGCATGTAACTGTAATTTTACTGTAAATTTTTGTAGTTTTTTCAGTCAAGGAGGGGTTTAGACAGACTGAATCTTTAAACTGCTTCAAATGAACCGTTTTAGCATTCACGAGATATGAGGAAATTAATAACAGCTTTTTTTAAACCTTGTATGCATTTGTTGTAGGGGACTCTAAAATTACAATGTTTTTAAAAATGTCCAAAGTACAAAAGAACAACCTAGACTTCAACCTTGAGTGTTTAAATTGTTTCATGTCTTTAAAGGGCACCTATTGTCCGATTCACGATTTTTCATTTCCTTTGGTGTGTATCGGTGCATTCACACGGGGCGTAAGCATTAACGCTTCCCATTCACTTTTAATGGGTGACATCATGCGTTGCCGAACTGAATTCTGGATCCGTCGGCGCCTCGTCACTGCCATTGCTCGCGGCAGAAGTTGAACATTTCTCAACATTTCAAGCGGCAACGCGTGCGTCAGCCAATCAGATCACCTTAGCCAGCCAATTACGTTTATGGAAGACGGGAGCATGTGTTGCGGCCCCTGTGATTGGCAGTCGGCCCTGCTTCAGACAAGACTTCTGTCAAGCGTTAACGCTTCCGCCCCGTGTGAATGCACCGTAAGTGTGTATTAGTACATGTTAAAGGTGCAGTGTGTAATTTTTAGAAGGATCTCTTGACAGAAATGCAAAATAATATACAAAACTATATTATCAGTGGTGTATAAAGACCTTTCATAATGAACCGTTATGTGTTTATTACTTTAGAATGAGACGTTTTTATCTACATACACCGAGGGTCCCCTTACATGGAAGTCGCCATTTTGTGCCGCCATGTTTCTACATAAACCCTTAATGGACAAACTTTTTTTTACTAAGTTGTCTCCAATGACATGTTTGTCCGGTGGCGGCTACCGTAGCTTCTCTATGTGATCAAAAAACGTAAGCAGTGGACTGAGTCATTGGTTGCAATTCACCAGCACCTCACCACTAGATGCCGCTAAAATTACACACTGCACCTTTAATGAGATGCAAAAGGCCAATCACAGCGTTTGCAGTCCGCGTAGAACTGGCACGCTGTTAAAAATGTTGTGAGGTGCACTTCAGGCTTCGCAGAGGCTATGGTCAACCTATGCCGTAGACCTTACGCATGACTATAAATTGGACTTTAGCCTTTATGTTAACTCCTGTCAGCATTGCATTTTGAGCGAATCTTTCAAACATGGTAAGGAGCGTCACATTGACGTCAGAGATATTCAGACCAATCACAACGTAGAAATTAGCTGGCCAATCAGGGACACAGAGCTTTTTAAATCGATGAGTTAGTTTTGTACAAAATCTGTGCGTTTCAGGAAGACAGGGGTATCTGAAGCCCCAAAAATGTACGGTATGTGGAAAATAATGGGTTTTTGAACCATAAACCATGCGAACGCATTGTATTATATCAAATACACAAAATAACCTTGTTTTAGCAATAAAATTGGTGCCCTTTAATGTAAAAACAAAATCTTACATATTGCACACTAATGCAGCTTCAAAACTATTGTACTAATGCAAAGTGGAGGAATAAGCATTTAAAGGACAGTGTTTTTTTGTATGAACCACTTGACTAAATAAATGAATGATTGTGAAATCAACATCAATGTTCAGAGGTTCACATCAATACGACTGATCTGATTTTCAGATCTGTGGTTTCGTAAGACATTAAATGCATTATGTTTGTTGTGTTTAAAAGCTTGTGCGTCTCAGCATCATCCCTGTTTCTAATCCCAACACATCTGATGCTTCTTTAACATTGAGTATTCGCTGTAGTTTTATCACAAACGCAAGAAATCACAGATGAGTACGGCTCTGGAAAAACTCATGCATTTTGTAGATCATAAACCTCCCTGAGACTTATAATCCCTGCCTAGTAAACCAAAAGCTTACATCTCTTTATGAGTCTGTTGGTTTTACAGAATCATAACAAATGAACACTTGTGCTCAGCAAACCAGTATCTCCACATCTTACATGAAATGAGATCTGATGGCCTGTCAAAATGAAAGATCACCTCTATATTGCTGAATAGAGCATATGCCCGGAGGACACGCGTGTGCGCTGTCTAGCTAACACCTCCAGTGGAGTTCATTGAAGGGTGATGTGTGAGTTGTGGGTGTGGCTCTACTGTACATGCTCCAGTTTCAGGTGTTGGATGACAAAGAACCCACAGAGGAAATCTAGGAAGCATAACCAGGAAGTGTTCACTCGCTAGACACATTTTGAAGAGACAGCAATCTGTATTGGAAGAAAAGTACAAGATAACAAGGGTATCAAAAACTTATAAAGGAATAATCGTAATGGAAATGTTATTTTTTTGTCTTAATTGTGCAGCCCTTTAAAAAAATCTGCATTGCTGCATAATACAAGGATGGTTAGATGAACGATGATGGATGGATGAATGTGTGGATATCTATCTATTATAGGCAGATATAGAAACAATATCAACCTTTAGTACATAGACAGAATTTGATTGAATTATGTGTTACAACCCCGTTAGTTACAATTATTTGTAACATTTGTATCCTTTTGCTTACGGTGTAATTGTACAATAACGGTAGGTCTCACAAACAAACTTTTAAATATTTAAATATTAAAACTTAAATATTTTACGAATGATAAAGCCAAAGCCAAAAAGCGTTGGGTTGTGCACCTCTCTCCCCTATCATATTTAAATTAACACATGCATTTTGAATGCAAAATAAACATATCCATTACTTTATCAAATGCATATTATTATTAGATTTTGCAAAACAATATCAACAAGACAATAAGTGTATTTAAGGTAAAATATTGTATAAATTGTTTTTTAATACAGTATACACTAAAAACATAAAAGGATTTGACCCCACATGACCCTGCATGTGTGATGGAACTTTTATAATAAATTTACTAACATTTTCTAGTTTACAGTATGGGTCACTGAGTTCAGTAAAATTAATTCTGTAAAATGAATGAATAAACCTTGCCATCTCCAGTAACCGGAAAAACCCGCCTACACACAGACAGAAACTCTTCAGACAAACTAAAGCTTATAAAGGTTTGCTAAAAGTTACTCAGTTTGGTTGTATTGTGCACAAAAGCGTCAAAAAAGTAAAAAAACTATTAAAAAATAAGAAAGAAATGTTTACTTTAAGAAATTTTGACTGAAAGGCTCTTTGGGGAACTAAAATGTGCTCTAGTAGCAACATTATAGCATAACTAGGTGTTTTCATTTCCCATGCAAATGTTACTAGACTTCTGGGGATTGCCATAGTTTTGCTCTGTAGTTTTAAGTGATATCTCATAAAAAAATTAAAAAAACACTATCACTACCCATTCAGTTTTAATGTGTGCACTTTTGAAAAAAAAAGTTCCTGGTGGTGGCAGTAAAAACTGTCAATGTGGACAGTGGACAGAAGGATTTGTGTTTTACTGCCATCCAGTGGTGACTTTATAGAACTCAATGTTTTCCTCACATGGTCAATCCCATGCAAATATCAACCTTATTATGAAGAGTAAAGTTTTTACCCA
Organism: Misgurnus anguillicaudatus; assembly: GCF_027580225.2. NCBI lineage: Eukaryota > Metazoa > Chordata > Actinopteri > Cypriniformes > Cobitidae > Misgurnus > Misgurnus anguillicaudatus. The sequence continues at coordinate 37,381,890 of NC_073356.2, read as the reverse complement.
TTCTGAAATTTCAGATGTCAATATTTGGTGGTTTAAATACCTATGTAATGTCTCTGTTGAAGTTTTTAAAGCATTTTTAAAGAATATGGGGTTCTAGCTAACCATTTGCCTTCAAAAAAAGTCTGAAATAATAGTTTGAGAGCAATTTTTAAAAGCCGTTAACCCAATCCTAAATCTAAGAAGTGGTGTCCCGAAAACAGTTGAGTTTCAGACAGAAATCTTTTGGATTCCTTTTTTGGAAATTGTGGTGAATAATGGACAGTATCGCTTTGTGACCATGCAGCACAAAAAATTCATGTATTTAAAAAAAACAAAACAAGGGGACCCCCCTAATTTATATTTTTGTGCTTTATACGGGGTACCTCAATGCTTATAGGAGGTCTGGGACCACCCCTTCCCCCCCTCAATTTGAACACTGGGTTCAATATATGTGGTAGAGCATTGCAATAGCAGTGCAAAAGGTCATGAGTTTGAACCTATGGAACACATATACTATTTATAAGTAACTTTGGATTAAAAAATGCATAAATGTAATGTAAATATAAAGTCTATTGATGAAACAAGCAAATAATTTAATAGGAAATCATAGGATTGTGATCTTTTATAGACAAACATAGACAGAGAGAGGCTGGTTTTAGTTGGTCTCCCAGCCTGGTTTCAGTAAATTTAGCAGGCTGGTTTTAGAGGATTCCCATTTTTAGCTGGTCAAGCTGACTGAAACTTGTGGGGATAGTGTGGTAAATCTCATTTGTTAACAGTATGTTAATGCAGCAGCTCTATTTAATGCCCTCTATTGGCTTAAGAGACTGAGGGAATCCGCTATATCCAAAAGAAACTCTCCCTAGACTTGTCATAAAGATTTGGCAAATTTTTGGTAAAAGTGTGTATTTTCCCCTAATATACATTTAAAGAAATCTCGGTCACTCTCACCTGAAGCAGAAAATGCTGTCGGTCGCATAAATACGATTGCTTCTTTCACTGCGGTTTACCCAAATTTGAGTAAATCGGTGACGTCACATAATAAGATTCACTCTCACTGTACACGCGCGTTTCTCAATTTATGTGTGTTCCTTCCTCTTACTCACCGTCAAACAAACTGTGTGTTATGAGATGATTTATGTGCAATCTTCTGTTTCGTAAGATGTTCACCCAGTTATAAACATTATTTTGTTTTGATGAAACTGTGCACTTTAATGACTCATTAATAATGAGCGCCGCCATCTTTGATTTTCCGGGCACGCGTCATCTCTTTAGTCATTTTAACCGCTTGAAATTCCAGTGTACCGTGGGAGGGACACTGCATTATTTAACAGAAAACTTTATCAAATACAACAACTCAAAAACAAAAAGCTAAACATGTCACAAATCTTTGGAAAGCTGAAATTATTGTGATTTGAATAATGTAAACCGTTTTAAAATACAATCAACACAACGGGTACAAGTTGTGTACTTTTTAGGCATTTTTAGCCTTTTTCAGGAATGCTAAGAAGTGAACAATAATTTTTTTCATCATAGTAGTTTTTATTTTAAACAATAAACATTAAACATGATAAATATTGCATGCCAAGGCAGGTCAGCTCATCCCATATGGCAAAAAAGATATTTTCAAATATCATATTAAGAATTAATTAAAAAATAAAAATTTCACCAATATGGCCATTTTTTGTATATTTTTAAATATATTTAAAAAATACATATATTTTAAAGCATTTATATTTACACAAAAAAGTATATTTTCAACTGCAAAAATATATTTAGAATTTTATACATACAAACCTTTATATTTTGTTAAGGAAAAATATAAATTGGAAAATTAGAATAGTATTTGTTGCTGCTGAAATACATTTCGAAATATATGCTAATATATGGAGACTAAATATATTTTCAAATTCAAAAATATATTTAATTTAGCTTTACTTTCTACAAAATGTATTTAGCATATATTTAAAACATATTTTGGGGCAGAGAAATGGTTGTTTTTTTGCCGTATGGGATACTTAAAATGGGTTTGTTTCTAGACAGACCGTCTGGTCAAAATGTAAAAACTTCTGTGGACTTTCCCAGGAACCAAACCATCTGGATCAGAATATTTAGTGTATTAATCACCCAGTATACTGGCAGGCAGTTTTAAGCACCACTCGCATTTTGTTTTATTCTGTACCACACTGCTGTTTTGTTACAGGGATTTCATCAGAATCAACTTCATTTTCAGAAATTCAGAGAATCACATAATAAGGCTATAAGAACTGTGTTGATAAATATAAAAAAATTGTAAAAAAAAAAAAAATAAATGCAATGAAAGTGAATATTAATAAATAATGCAATTATTTAACTAAACTTTTTAAGTTAAAGTAACATGAAAATATATGTTGATTTGACAAAAATGCTACATTTTTCTACAGCGTATATCTTTTAAATATCATTTATTTCAAAATGTACTACTGTAATGTTATTGCAACACATACTGTACGATTAATTAAATCAAGTGTCATCTGCAAAAATAATGTATAAACATTAACTTCAAATATAGATGAGCCATTTGTAACAATGAAATATGAAATAACAGTACGAGTTACCAGTATGATGTTACTATGAACGTTTAGATGTACTGATAAGAACTGTCATTTAAAAAAACAAAACCCATCAAACATGGAATTAATGTTTAAACTCAACAGAATAATATCTCAACAGAATCTAAAGCAAAAGTTCACACCTCCTGCAAAAAAAGCCCCAATGTGGTTTTGTTTATTATAAATCATTATAGGAAAGTTTAGATTTCTAGAAAAACTCAAGCGGTTTCTAGAAAAACTCATTGCGTATATGCAGCAAACATTACTGTATTTCAATGTCATTTATAATCATTTGAGTATTATCAATCGAAAGTCCAAAATGAGGTGCATATTGAAAAAGTCGAAATACATCAAAATGCAAAAGGAAGGGTGCATACTTCAACAATGAAAAACACCAAGTGCAAAATAAAAGCCTCAACTTTACTGGAAAAACCTACAGAATTTGACTACTAGATACAGTGGCCAAAAAAATATTTATACCCCTGTGTATTCATTTAGGTAACTGATTGTACTCATTAGTGTTCAAAATGTTTATTTGCAAAAGAAAGTGAATTAATGGTTTTATTGTGTTCATGTTCATTTTAAGAGGACCTATTAAGAAAATTCAGTTCTTTACTTATGAGCATGAGCTAGTTGTATTTTAGTTTGTATGATTAATGTCAGCATGATAAAATTAGGCCCTCATAAGGGGACATTTTATCAGATCCGGCCCTCAGCCTTAAATGCCCCCGTAACCTAAAAAAATTATTTCAGAAAATGAGTTGCTAGTGTGCGTAGAACATCCTGTTATTATACAAATCCATCTTTTCTTCTCCTTTAAACCACAACGGTCACACAAAACAGGCTGTTGGGGATCCCCTATCAATGTGATGTCACATTGATTACGCACCACTCATAACTGCTCACAGACTCCGCCTTATAAGCGAGTAGATCAACCTTCTGCCAGAGACACAAGACCAGTTGTGTTTTGGTGATGGTTTGCTGGTGACCACCAACATAAACCAGCATAATTCCCATGCTGGTTTGGTGCTGGTTTAGCTGGTGGTCATCAGCATACCAGCACCTGCATCCCATGCTGGTCATACCAGCATATGCTGTGTGAACCAGTATGGACCAGAATGGGAGTTATGCTTGTCTATGCTGTTTTTTTCCAGCCCTATATAGCTGATAAAGTTGATTTTCAGTGAATGTGTAATGTTTCGTGTCACACTTTACCACATTAAATACTACAGCAAAACCCCCAGTGTTAAATTAACACTCATAGGGGCAGTTTCCTGAAGAGGCGGTTTCCCAGACAGGGATTCGACTAGTCCTAGACTAAAATGTAGGTAAGAGCTGTCCAAACTGAAAACAACTTGCATTGACATATCTTGAAATACATCAGTGCCCTTAATTTTGCCTAAAATTCATGTTTTTAGTAAGGCATGTTTGTTGAAACTAGTTTTAATTCTTCATTAAACTAACACCTAGTCCTGCCTTAAAATAATCCCTGTCTGGAAAACCAGAAGAGTTAAGATTAATCCAGGACTAGGCCTTAGTTATGTTAGGATATACCTTACAAAAGACCAATTCTGGTGTGTATCTTGAGACAAAACAATGATATATTTGAAGATATGTCCGTTTAAATGTAAGTGTAAATTAAGGCAGCTCAAACATACATTTTAGTCTGAGACTAGGATAAGACCCCTTAGGGTCCAAATGAAGTCTTTATCAGTGCATCCACTCACGAAAATAAAGTTTTTGATATATTTAAGGTAGGAAATTAACCTTAATTTCTTTAGTAACATGATCTTACTTAATGTCGGTTAGGAGACACGCCCCTTCCTGCTGATTGGCTACAAATGTATTTTGGTACTCGGCCTGACTTTTTTCAAAAATCATGCACCCCGCCTTTAATATCCTAATGATTTTTGTCATAAAATAAAAATGATATACTGTTGTTGGCTTTTGTTAAAAATATACCCATGCGACTTTTGACAGGTTTTGTGGTTGGGGAGTCACAAAATTTTTATAATTGAAAATCAACAAATCTATTTTTTACAAAATGAACTTAAAATGTGAATGCTTAATATTTTGATACAGTATTTGTGCAATAGCATTCATTCATATTTAATGGGATGCGTAAAGGTCACCTCATAAGAGAAAGTCACTTTCATATGTTGTTTGATCATATTTGTGTGTCACCCGTGTGTGTACACAACCCCCCTTTAATGATCTAGCCAAAACATTTGGCGTTTTCTGAGCAAAATGACATCACTTGACCACATCAAAAGACCACAGTTAAGTCATCATTTCTATTTTAAACCTTTTTTACATATTATCTTTTGCAATAATGGATTTTCTTTTATGCCAAAAATCATTAGGCTATTAAAGGCGGGGTGCATGATTTTTGAAAAACACTTTGGAAAAGGGAGTTGGGCCCACTTGTAGCCAATCAGCAGTAAGGGGCGTGTCTACTAACTGACATTGTTGCCTGGGTTGCATACAGTATGTGTGGGGCGGGTCTATCAAAAGAAGGTCCATTTTCTATTGAGGTAGGGGCGTGTTTAGGTGATTTTAAATGTCAACATTGGCTTTCAAAGATCATGTGTTGGGGAAAGTTACTTTTAAAAGTAATGCATCACAATATCAAGTTACTTTTTAACTAATTGCGTTACTTAGTTACTTTTCATGGAAAGTAATACTTACGTTACTTTTAAGTTACTTTTCTTACTTGGCTGAGGCTTGATCTCGTTCAGGCTTTGCACGTTTTTATGACTGAGAAGTTTTGCATTCAGAAATTGCAAATTTCCATCAGGAAAATATCAAGCTCTGGCCTGTCATCTCCGTTTGGGACTCAAAACTGTTCTCGCTAAGGCACGCACGCACATAGTGCGTAGTTCTGTGTGACTACGTTTAGTTTAATTCAGTACGCTGTGTTTTTTAATCAAATTAATTAAACCAAAAAGTAACTCGCATTGCTTTGTTTAAAAAGTAAATATTAATGTGTACATTTAAAAAGTAATGCGTTACTTTACTTGTTACTTCAGAGAAGTAATATAATTACGTAATGCACGTTACTTGTAATGCATTACCCCCAACACTGGTAGGAAGGTGATTTATTTAAAACTAAAAAACTACTTTTTCCTGCACACCCCAAAGTGGGTCTTTCAACATTGTTTGATATATGATCTATGTTTTGGGGACATCTTGAAATAAAAAATTGTCATATTAGGTGAGGGTCATTACGAGGCAGGTGTGAAAACACCCTAAGAATCTTAATTTTTATTCCTCTGTGTCTGAAACCAAATTACAAAACTTCAGATAATAGCAGATAGCACCAATCTGACCTGATCTGACACCACCACAGTTAAATCATGTTGGGGAATCCTCTGTTTTACAAACCACATGCATATTAACTGGACTTTTGATCTTTGGTCTTTAGAGAGGGGTTTCTGACCACTCAAAGCCTCACAAAACATAACACCACTAAATGCTTTTATTGCAAAATGAGCACATTTACAGGAAGCATGAATTAGAAAAGAAGAAGGAAGTCGCCTTTTTACGTCTTTGTGAAATCTGATTCTTTTTATCTCATTTGAATAGAAACTATTAAGATAAGGAAACCGTGTTTGTGTAGCTACAACAAATCTCAAGTACACAAGGGTGAAATGTCACATTTTGGAAAGGGCATCATTTTGACATAAAGGTTCTTAAAGCACACAGTTGTCTTTTAATCCTTTAGATGATGAATTACACGCAGATGTACCGAAACGTACAGTGTTGAGATTCATAAGGAAGGAAATACAGTTGTATAAAAAAAGTCATGGCACTAATAAAAGAAAGTAAAAATTTTATAAATAGATTTTATTTCCTTATTTTAAATGTAGTAAAACATTAACATTCAATTCCTTAAGCATTAATAAAATTGATCACGTCTGTCTTGTTATTTTAAATTTAAGCAAAGAAAACAAATATTAATCTGTTCAAAAAAAGCAGTGTCAACTTTTGCTTTTTAGACTAAAGACTTTAAACTATTGAATTACTAATATTTAATTGCATTGTTGTTGATAAATGCATATCTGTGTCACATCGAGTCAACAGTTCATGTCAATTATTAAGTTTTGCTTCAGAAATTGCATTTTTAATGTCACCCACAAGTTTTCAATGGGGAATAGATCAGGGGATTGAGCTGGCTACTTCATAACCTCAATCCTTTTTGGGTTTTAGGGTTGTTGTCTTGCTGAAACACCCATATTAGGGGCATTTCTTTTTTTGGCAAAGTGCACCTTAATCTCTTCAAGTATTCTGATGTATTCAAACTGATCCATGTTCCCTTATATACAATAAATAGGCCCAACATCGTAGTATAAAAGCATCCCCATACCATGAGCACCACCATGCTTAATTGTCTTATAGTGTACTGTGCCTTGATTTCAGTACCTGGGGTCTCCTGAGGTTCTGTCGATAACCAATAGACCCCAAACGTCAGGCACCAAATGTTATGTCGTTTTTCTTTGGGCCAGTTGATGAGGCCTATATTTCAACAATGGTGCAATGATAAAGATGATTTTAGATCATCTTTGATCTTTCTAGAGGTGATGAATGACTGAAACTCTGTTTTAACAAAAGTTTTCTTTCATGTGGTTTGGGGTTTTGTTGCCATTTAAAGCATTTTAGCTGCATTTCCTTATGCATCATCAACTTTTTAATCAAATGACATTGTTCCTCCGAGTTATGTTTCGGTCCATTTTACTTAGAAATTAAGCAATAAATATATTTTATAACAAAAATTTGCTTCCCCTCTTTCTAAATAAAGGACAAAAAGAATTTTTTCACAGAATTAACTCGTTCTCTAATTAAACTTCCCACTATTTTGATTACGCTATTTCTGTCAATTAGTTGATGTGTTGACTCAGAAGTACTAGTGTGGATATCATAACCAATGGGCCTGTTAATTTTCTACAATACAACATTTGTTAGTTAATAATTTTCTATGCAGAAATATTACTTCTAATAACTTTATTCATCATTTATTCATCAAGCATGTAATTTTTTCTTGCTGAAAAACATGAAATATTAAAACAGCAAAGACATTAAAATGGAAAAATTTAGTTGACATGTCATTAAATGTACTTTACACATGGTGAATTTACCCTACTTTAAAAGGACGTTGTACAAGTATAGCGGGGAAGACAATGTAATGGAAATTAACATGTATGAAAATCCGAATCAAGTCTATTTTCCCTCTTCCTAAATGACGAATAACGTCTTTAAAGGGGGGAAATGGAAACTCCTGAAGTCTCGGTATAAAAACCACAAATACTTGAGACGAGCTGATCAGTAGACTTCAGTTTTCTTCAAGACATCACAGGAAGTTGGAGAGGAGATGATGCCGTCAGCTATGAGTAAGTGCAAGAGGTTTTACTTTTACATCTGCAGACGGACAACTTCTCCACAAGTGCAAACTCTCGTGTCTCTTTCTCCCTCCAGATGTTTATTTCTCTGCCGTCCTGTCAGTGTGGATCTGTCAGCTGGATGCCGTGCCTCTGTACAGCAGTATGGGTGAATTACCTGAAATATCTGGAGATGAAGTTCAGGAGGTGAATGTACAGGCTCCGACCGAACAAGAGAGATGGCACCGGATGGCCAAACAACTACAAAATGATGTGAAAACTCTGAGAGATGAACAGGTACCGATAACCTTAGGTTGGATTTGATGTGTTATTACATTGTAATGACTTATACTAACTCGCATTGTTATTCCAGTTTATCCGAGATTTCGGAGAAACGGTCAATATGAGTTTATTTGAGAGTGAAAGAATCAACACTCCAGTCTTTAAAGCATCGGATGGGTGTTATCTCAAAAACTTCAGTACGGTGAGTTTATGTCCATCTCATGTTGATGTTTATAGGTGGCTTTTTTAACTCTCATTTGTAGAGATGAACCGATACGATAGCCGAATATTCAGACTGATATCATTTTCAGACTGAAGATTACATTTTCTGCATGTTATTCATTTATGAATGACCATTAAACTATCAATATTTTCGATACAGTCTTAAACTATCGACCGATAATGTGAAAAATTGCTTTTATCGACCGATTATTGGCCGATATATCGGTGCATTTCTACTCATTTGTACAAACATGAACTTTTCATTACTGAAGACCTCTTGTTAAATGAATGTGTATTTTAGGAAAGGTGTCTGGGGCGTATTTACAACGTCCTGATGTGGTACAAAGAGAATCTGAATTACATCGAGAGGGAAAATCGGACCACAACCCTGATGAATAATGTCAAACATGAGATGAAACGATTGCTGGAGTCCATTAACAGCCAGGTAAACACAGCATGCATCTCTCTGCTGCGTATCCAAATGGGTACTGTGATAATTTTGTCATTTTTTATCAATGTTTTGATACTTGAGCAGAAATATTTAATCAGACTTTCCATGTTTAAGGTAAGGGATGTATGGAGAAGATAAAACCAAATTAATTTCATATATCTACTGTTACTTGTAAAAGCACATCATAGGGTTATTGATGTGCATTAAAAAGACTATAACTATTGAAATACCAACTTATCATTCATGCATATGTGTTAAATCATTAAATTTTAAGATTATTATAATTTTCCTGGTTTGATATTTTCGTGCAATAAAGTTCATAGATTTTTATCTATTAACTATTAAACATTACTCGTGCAATAAATCTTTTCTTTCTATTTCTCTTTAGCTTCAGTCAAAAGATGTGCAAGTTGAAGACATCTCAAGTTCTCTGCACGCCAAGTCTGCATGGACACAGAAGACGGTTACACACTCCATCTTATTCAACTTAACAAATGTGATGATCGATACGTGCAGAGCTATCCCTTACCTCAGCAAATCTAAAGCTGGACACAGTCAGCGGACAAAGAACAAAAAGAAAACTGACGATTGGATCTCAGACAAAAACTAGAACCAGAACCATTTATTTAGGGGTCCAATTTGATTGTGTTCGATTTATTTTAATACATTTGCATTTTTTAAATTAATCTATTTATTTTATTTTGGATGAATGTTTTATGAAGCTTACAATTGTTATCATTTTTATTTGTACTAGTCAATGATAAAAAACTTGAAAGACGTGGTACCCTAACAGCTCCAAACCTTTGATAAAACTCGAGAGCTTGTTATTTACTAAGGGGATGGTAACTTAATATTTATTGTAATGTTTTTATATTAATAGTGTTAAATCTGATGCTATTTATAAATATTTATATTTGTTTTTATCTTTATTTACGGTGTACCAGGTTTTAAATTATTTAAAATATTGACAAATGTATGAATGTTTGTACATTGAGAAGTTTAGAAAGTATTAACTACTGTAAGACATTCATGACACTGTGTGTCAAATAAAGCTGAACTTCATTTAAAGTGTCGTCTTCATGATACAGAAAGAGAAGAAAATATTAGAGAACTGGAGAAACTAAATTATACAAAGAGGTGAGAGAAAAAACAAATTTGTAAAAAAAAAATCTAAATAAAACTGCACCTAACAGTGATTTCAGATCGATACGGACTTACTGATCAAAAGCCGTAGTACATAAAATAGCTGTCAGAATCGATATCGGCCAGGTATTATTAGTGGGTATCGCCATTTATCGTCGCATCCCTAGAAAAAATATATGGAAAGCTTCGGCTTGGTTTGTTGATTTACTGAAGCACATATCTACATCTACCAGAAGTCAACATATAATTTTCACATTGCTGCAAATCTCATTTGTACAGAATTGAAAAAAATCTGTGCTTATAAATATTATTATATGTAATGTTTTTTTTTATTAAGACAACTGGACGTGCAATGGTGACCACACACATCATTGTTCAAAATTATTTAATTTTAGAAACTAAAAGTTCATTCAGCAACATTTCATTCATTCCTCATGACGATACATGTTTTGGACATATGAAAGTCCAGAAAATAAACTCCAAAGAAACGGTGCCAGTGACTGTATAGTATTTACATCATCATAAAATGATCATCCAGTAAGTTTAGAGTTCATAGATAAACCGATGAAACATCAACCATTTTGTCTCCTCAGACTGAAGATGGGCTTTATCTCGGAGACTTCTGGAGAGCGTCTGGATTTGGTGTCTAGCTGTCAGGTGCATCTTTATCCCCAAAGCAAACTGATGAAAAAGAAGCTCATTAAAATCACTAACATCTTGTATATCTTTGATAAAATACAAATCACAAGTATAAAATTGACCTCAAAATCGTGGGTTCAGGCATTCCTGGATCAGCACCTCGTTTGAATCCTGCCATAAATAAATAAGCATAATGATGAGTTATGAGGTTATTGATGATGTAAATTATGAAATACAGTAAGAGTAAAACATATTGACACAAACACTCACTATATCTACATGGTATCGGTATATATATATCGGCCTATAATCGGTATCGCCAGATAAAAGCATTTTCCCACTATCGGCCAATTGTTTAAACAATAAACACATCAGAACTCAAGCTGTGTGATTATTTTGCATTTTGTGTAGTTTGTACACTCTTGCACTTCAAGAACTAAATAGAAAAATGATCAGTATCGGTAAATGTCATTCTAAGTATAAATATCGGTATCGGCACATAAATTTGGTATCGGTGCATCCCTATACATTATACAAGAGAAAGGCTGTCAAAACTATACTATTTAAAATATAAAAACCCCTTCTGTGAATCATTCAAGGACCATTGATCCTTAAAGATATTATTTGAGATATTATCTGCATTACCTCAAGCAACTCGTGTGTTACTGGAAAAAAACACACCGGAAAACTGTGCAATACATCTGAACCACAGAACAGAATTAGATCTAACAGTATTCATTTTTCAAGCCAGTGTTGCAAGATGGTTTGGACAGCATCACCTCTATTTCCTACAGAACAATCCTGATTCCTCATTCTCAAGAACTGACGGAGGAGAGCTTCAATAATAAGACTGGCATCATATAAACCTCTTTCCTCATATCCGTTTCCTGGCCATTCTGTGGGTATCGCTGATCCAGATGAGAGTTGAGGGACAGAAAAGTCCTGCGTTGCAGGACACACAGGAAGTGACTCCAAACAGAAGACATGCGACAGGTCAAACCTCAAAGAGACCGGAGATCAAACTGATGCAATTCTTCCCCTTTTCACTGAACGCTGAACTTATTCAACAAAAACATCATCTAAGAGGGATATCGAGGAAATCGGACGTCATAGCTGAGTCATGCAGATTTATTATGCAACAGAAGAACAAACATCTTAAGCTGAGGAGATATCCTGCATTTTTCCCTTAACTCATTTTCCATACAACTCTCTGGAACAACTCGACTGCGATTGTGAACTGCAACATTTTGCAATTAAAGAGTAACTAAACCCTAAACCAACTTTTTTTAGTTAATGATCTCTAAGAATGATGCTTTATCAGTGCTGTTCATTGATTTTAGTACGTTTTTTTGACATTTGGATATAAAGTGTTTCAATACTACAATATATGGTGTAAAAACGTCTGAGTGCTGCCCTCTTCAGGTTAAACGGTGGCTACTGCAGTTGAATTTTCCTATTGGATGTTGGGTCCAAAAAAATGACTCGTGACGTAAGCAGGTTCAAGCTCACCACGCCCTTGTTACCATCTCACCACATGCTTGGTAAGAGCTTAGTTCCCCCCCTCTATCTCCGTTGGGATCTGCCCACTTTTCTTACATTTTTCAAATATTGCCAGTGGGTGGAGTCAGGCTCTGACCAGGGGTTAAGTTACGCTTTAAATATTTTAATTAAAGTCATTTTAGAGAATTGTTTCTGCACACATTATAAATGTAAAACATGTATTGCTAAATCACGTTACAAAGAATGTTAACTGTGTAGTACTGAATTGTGGAGTTTTACCACATTTGTGTGTTCAGGATTATTTGGGCGGGGTTAAAACGGTGGCTCGATGACACACTGGAGCCACCGAGCATGGCTCCGCCCCTGCCAAATCACAAGCATCCATTCAGGTTGTAGCAGTATTGGAAAGTTGAAAAAGACGATTTCCCAGCACTTGAGAGCTTTTTCCAAGATTTTGCTAACTTATTTATTTGGCTTTTAATCATTCAAATTTGGCCGGGTGGTAATATCACATTTTATGTGGGGTGACAAATCCAGAACACATTTATTACATATTTGACTTTACAGGGAATTTACACTCACCTAAAGGATTATTAGGAACACCATACTAATACTGTGTTTGACCCCCTCTCGCCTTCAGAACTGCCTTAATTCTACGTGGCATTGATTAAACAAGGTGCTGAAAGCATTCTTCAGAAATGTTGGCCCATATTGATAGGATAGCATCTTGCAGTTGATGGAGATTTGTTGGATGCACATCCAGAGCACAAAGCTCCCGTTCCACCACATCCCAAAGATGCTCTATTGGGTTGAGATCTGGTGATTGTGGGGGCCATTTTAGTACAGTGAACTCATTGTCATGTTTAAGAAACCAATTTGAAATGATTTGAGCTTTGTGACATGGTGCATTATCCTGCAGGAAGTAGCTATCAGAGGATGAGTACATGGTGGTCATAAAGGGATGGACATGGTCAGAAACAATGCTCAGGCCATGGCATTTAAACGATGCCCAGTTGGCACTAAGGGGCCTAAAGTGTGCCAAGAAAACATCCCCCACACCATTACATCACTACCAGCAGCCTGCACAGTGGTAACAAGGCTTGATGGATCCATGTTCTCATTCTGTTTAAGCCAAATTCTGATTCGAGCATCTGAATGTCTCAACAGAAATCGAGACTCATCAGACCAGGCAACATTTTTCATTTTTCTTTAACTGTCCAATTTTGGTGAGCTTGTGCAAATTGTAGCCTCTTTTTCCTATTTGTAGTGAAGATGAGTGGTACCCGGTGGGGTCTTCTGCTGTTGTAGCCCATCCGCCTCAAGGTTGTGTGTGTTGTGACTTCACAAATGCTTTGCTGCATACCTCAGTTGTAACGAGTGGTTATTTCAGTCAAAGTTGCTCTATCAGCTTGAATCAGTCGGCTCATTCTCCTCTGACCTCTAGCATCAACAAGCCATTTTCGCCCACAGGACTGCCGAATACTGGATGTTTTTCCCTTTTCACACCATTCTTTGTAAACCCTAGAAATGGTTGTGTGTGAAAATCCCAGTAATTGAGCAGATTGTGAAATACTCAGACCGGCCCGACTGGCACCAACAACCATGCCACGCTCAAAATTACTTAAATCACCTTTCTACATTCAGTTTGGAGTTCAGGAGATTGACAAGGACAACACCCCTAAATGCATTGAAGCAACTGCCATGTGATTGGTTGATTAGATAATTGCATTAATAAGAAATTTAACAGGTGTTCCTAATAATCCTTTAGGTGAGTGTAAATGATAATGATGTCAAAACCAAATCCAGCTTAACAGATCAGCAAGCACTCATTGATTGCTCTGCTGTTTAATCAGTCCTTCAGAAACGCTCACATTCACCCTTTGTGAACTGTGAATCAACTCCACTGATGCGCAAAGAAAACTAACTTTGCAACTTTTTGTATCTCATTTATCTTCAACACTCAGATAAAAAATAAACCGACTGGCAAATTTCTGTCGAAACATCAGGAAGCAAAAGAGTCCCTAATCTCCCAAAAATCTGCTGACTTTAATGAGATGACATTTATTCACATTTTAACGAATGCTTTTATCCAAAGCAATCTGCATTCTGCATACATTATTATGTGTGTTCCTGTAATCAAACCCATGACCTTTGTGATGCAAACGCAATGAACTCTAGAATAAAACACTGACTCAAATGTCCATCAAAGATGCTTCGTTACATCATCTCAATGTCACAACCACAGCTTCAGGAAGTGGTTTTGTTCACTCACATTCAATCATCATAAACGGAGTTTCCGTAATAACTTATCCCAGACTTCCTTACATCCTTACAGATCCCCACAAGTAATGATCACATAATTCATGTCAATAAACATAAGTGCTCAACTGATGGCCAATATAATGCATCTGATATAAAAGTTATGAATAAATGGATGAATAATAAAGAAACAGAAACAGCAGCCAAATAAAGTCAAGAATAAATGTGAACTATTTCAATATTGTTTTAAAATCATCTAAGGATGAGACTTTAAGAAGCTTCTTAATAAAATTATGATTTTTGAAAATTCTAGACTAAGGGTGACGTCACCGACGATAATAAAACTTTTTGTATTTTGTTTAGTCACAACATAATAGCTTAGTTTTATTTTATAGTTTTATTGAGTTTACTATTTTTTTTAAGTTGTTGAAAAAGATCTCAATAACTTTAAAACAGCAGTGTATATTGGTGATTATAACATCTTATCCATTACTGCACGCCCACAAAAGCCGTCATCAGTGATGCTGATGTTTGATTGGCAGTTCATGACATGCATTAGCATTTATAAAACCGTGACTCTATGTACAAGCAATAGTTATGTCACTTAATATGTTCCATGTTTAAATCACAAATAACACATCTGACATAAATATGATACATAATATAAAACGTTAATGCGCTTGAATCAGCACGTGCAGGTAAATACTGACCCAGATACAGTACTGTCGGGATGAAACCCCAGCGGATGACGAACTGACCGCACTGAAACACCTGCTGCAGCCGCTGCTTCGTCTCTTTACTCAGCTTCGACATGATTTTATTCGGATTTTACCACAGATTTACTCTGGATCAGACGTGCAGCCGGTGAAGGACACGGAAAAACTCGTGTGCCGTAAAGCGGATACGTCGTACTACAGTGCCGTAAAGTGTTGCCGTTTTGCGACAATGTCGAAATTGTGCCACAGCGGCACCTAGTGGACATATGAGGTAACATCACAAATATGTGTGGAGAATTAATAAAATTGTATAATGAAATATGTAAAAATAATGAAATATTTTTAATAAATACTTTATTAGATTAAATACTGCGGTCTTGCGTTGAGGTGTAGATTGATCTAAGGCAGAGACTTTCATAAAAATACTTAAAAAATTAGATTGTAAAATATAGTGTACAGTTGTTCTGGGTACATCAAAACTGATAGTATTGACAGCTTCAAGAATATGTTATTAAATGCATCGTCATGCAAGAAAAGCTACAGACATCTTGAAATAAAAATCTTTATTTTCTGTAATCATGTTATTTTTCTGATGACTTTAGTACAATAATATTTACAATTCATCATAAAATGTTCACATTGCGAAAATAGTATGAATACAGACACAACCACCATTGTTGTTTTACTTCAAATAAAAGCACATTTTACAAATGAGAAAATGTATTTTTTAAAAACAAGGAATAAAACCGGAGTGCTGTGTCAGAACACCGTACTAATACAATTTCCAAGACAAATCCATTACAAATTACGCTGGTACTAAACAAAGCTGAATCTCACTTTATGTTAAGGAATGATTTCTGTCATATAATCACACTGTTTAATGGGTCTCTCTATCATCTGTACTGTGCATTTTTGAGGCATGACATCATTTTGACACACAAGTTCACCCATAAATGAAAATTATTTTATTTACCCACCTTTGTGTCATTCTACACTTTTTATTTCCTCTACAGAGCACAAAAATATCATATAGAGTCATATAGAGGTTTTGAATGACATGAAGGTGAATAAATTATGGCAGAAATTAGATTTTTTGGGTGAACTTTGGGTTTAAATCACCACACAGTTACTCAACTTTCTCATGTATCAATGAATCTTTTAGTATGGCTTTATAAATGCTCACATACTGCTCGTTGTATAATATTGCTGTTGAAATACCACATAAATGATGATGTAAACAAGAACTACTTTTATTTGCTATTTAATTTCACCAGATTTTCTGTTCGAGTTTTGCAGGTACCCAGATTTCCGAAACAGTGTGAAGTGATGGCTTCAGTTCAAACCTAGTGCATGCTGGGAAATGGGGGGGTCACATTATCCATTTCACAATTTGAGAAGATCTGAAGTGCAAACACACATACGCACAAATCCCATACACACAGATTATCGTATTACCACATTTAACATGTTTGAAAATTATCATTTGATCATCGTCTGTAAATCTTATTCCCAAACGCACACAGATACAGCATTAAAAATATACAGTACAGCTCATATTCAGACTCACACACATGTAAACTTTAGTACCAACAGAAACACCATGTTAACTTCATGGACACCTTGAAAAACTAATTCGGGAGAAAGTTTAAAAAACACTTCAAAAATACATTACTTTGGTACTTATACACAACTGACAAACCACAGGAGAAACTTCATTTAAGGTGCTGGAGTTTTGTGCCACAAAGGGGCAGAAGTGCCAGGTCTGTATTTGCCTCAAATTTAGGACGATTTGAAAAATCTAGTGTAGAAATGTGATCCGTCCTTTGTGTGATAAAACACAGCTTACGGGAAAAGGTTCGGAGATCACAGGTCAGAGGTCACATGGATACTAATGGTGGGCGAACGCTGCCGATACTGATGGGCGGGGCTTAGGTGTTCCGGATAGGTCACGGCTTCCTCTTGAAGGAGACCCTCAGAAACGTGATTTGAGGTGGGACTCTGAGCGCGACTGGATGATCCCGTAGCGACGCCAAGCGCGTTGCTGACCTGCTCGAAAGAGCGCGAGAAGACAGCGCTGGCGGTGCGCGTCAGGCTGAGCGAGCCGCTCTTGGGCACCGATTGGCTAGCCGTCAACGTCAGTCGTTTGAGCGACAGGAGGTCTAAGTTTTCGCTCATTGCTCGTACAGCGGCCTGCTTTTGAGAGAGCTGATCCAGGCCCGTGGCGTTATCCTTGTCTTTCTCTTTGTCCTTGCTGGATCGGCCCGTCAGACGACGCAAGCCTCCTGCCAGTTTTCCGGCTCCGCCGCTACTCGCCGCCGCCGTTACGGCAATGTGGCTGACAACTATCGCCGGTGGGCTGCTCTGCCCGCCGGACGCCTGAGTACAAATGCCCTCGTCCACCTCCGCGATTTCAGTCAGCTCATCCGGGGAACCCAAATCCACAGCGTCTGTAAAAGAAAGATTTGTTGATAAGCGTGATTTTATACATGTGAAGTGATAACATCTGATCAAATATTTCTACAATAAGAGCAAAAAAATTACAGAACAGAAAGAAAACACAACAGTGGTCTCGAAAAGGATCTCTTTAAGGTCAGCAGGTGTTCAAGAGGTTTAGGGGAAGAAGTTGTTGGCTTGTTGATAGTGAGGAGGAAATTGTGCATCATCACAAAAAAAAGACAAGAACCGAGAACAGACTGAAGATCAGACAAGAGACTGGCAAGCAGATCAGATCGTCAAATCGTATTATTCATTTTCATGTACATTTGAAGCAGATATCAAGGCTTTTATCGGTCATAATTATCAGGATTATTTGTGCATTCCCAGTTTTCCGCTCACCATTCCCATGAAATATTCAGAAAAACGCGATTATGCGATCGCATGATTCAACACATAATCAGCCAAAGGCCGAATTTTTTCTGATCCGCCGCACTTTCACAGCATAAATTGCAGATTTTCATGCGCAAAATATGCGGGGCTAGCATGATTTCATAATCCTTGCGTTTTCGTAGCAAAAATCACATACATCTTAGCGGAAAGTTGAAAAATTTAGCATTTACTTCACACAAGCACAGCCATGCCCCCTGTTGTCATGGAAACGTTATGAAGTGACGTGATTATGCGACGTGAACATCAATGAAAAGCTGCAAAGAGTTTTTGAAAGTTCACACAATTTCATCGCATAAAATTGCATAAATATCCTGAATATTCCATCGCATTTATTAAAGGATTTGTCCATTTTCTAAAAAAAAATCCAGATAATTTACTCACCACCATGTCATCCAAAATGTTGATGTCTTGTTAAGGAAAGCATTCTAGGAATTTTCTCATTTTGATGGACTCCAATGGACCCCAACACACAACCGTTCAAAATTGCAGTTTCAACGGAGTTTCAAAGGACTCCAAACGATCTCAAACGAGGCATAAGGGTTAAAATAAGAAAAATCCTGGAATGTTTCTCTTAAAAAACATAATTTCTTTTCAACTGAACAAAGACAGACATCAACATTTTGGACGACACGGCGGCGAGCAAACCATCCGGATTTCTTTAAGAAAATGAATGACTAATCCTTTCAGAAAACGTGCCGCAAGATCAAGGAATGTGCCTGCAACAAGCACAAAAAAACACAGCGTTTTTCTGTAAGGACTGAATATTCTTGTGTGTTCTGATTATCAGACTCATCACTGCTTGCCAATGTCTCATTACACAAGCACATACTGTACAAGGATGTGGTTTCCCTTAGCAACCCAGTGGATAAGTGTTGGGAAAGACAGGTTTCACAGTCGCTTTTTTCTGAAAGCAGGATTTTAATTTGAGTGTTTCCAATCGGGTTAGTTTTAGATTTAGAGTTTAAACGATTTGATTGGATGAAAACAGATGCAGGCAGGAATGAAACACAGAAGGAGAGAAATAAATAAGCATGATTCTTTGAACAGCCTTAAAAAGGCAAAATGTTATGTGCATTATTATCAAACCCCTTTCCCATCGCCATGTTGCTGGTGTTAAAGCCAAATCTAGTAGTGGTTATACAAAGATTCTCAGCTATGCAAACTCTCAAAATGCTTCGCAGATCCTTTGTGGCCGATCACCAGCATCATTTAGTTAGAAAAGGGGTCAGTTTATTTGTTAACGGTTTGGTTTCATTGCCTGAAAATCTAATATATGAATAATTAACGTTTATTAAAAACCTGCACGGCTCCGCCCCACACAAAATACCTCTGGGCCCAAAGGGAGAGGGAGGGGCGTGCGAGAGGAGGGTGGGAGGGGTTCTAGAAGTGAACCCGCCCCGCGGAGGGCGTCCCGTCTTCAAGATGCCTCCGCACAGACTTCTGCCTCCTGACCTCTTGACCTCTAGGGTCGGCCCCTAATTCAGTGGAGCCCTCCCCCTCCATCCTGCTGCGAAGGGCCTCTCCGTTGACCAAACGCTCCCCGCTGACCCCCGTTACACTAATCTCAGGGATGGGACCCGTCGGGCAGGAGTCAGGGGAGTCTACACTCTCCTCCTGTGACTCTACACACACACATACGAGAAACACACACACAAACACAATGATACATGCATGATGCTTGATGAAACACACAAAATAAAATATATGAAACATTTTACAACTAAAATCAATACGTAATAATAATAATAATAATACAAAACAATGAAACAGCAGATGAAAATGGACACAGATGTTGAAATGATAACAAACCCTAAAACGGGCATTATCATGTTTCCATGTAAATGACGCTTGCCTTGCAAAAACATACATTTGCATTTCATACTGTACATACATACAAAAACATCATGCTGTGATGCTGCTGGAGTGCTCTGGGAGGTTGCCAGGATGTTGCTGTGTGGTTGCTAGGGGTTTTGGGTTGATGCCTAAACATCATTGTGCAGTTGCTAGGGTGTTGCTATGTGTTTGCTAGGAGTTCTGGACATCGCTTTGCAGTTGCTAGGGTGTTGCTATGGGTTCAGGGTGGATACCTGAACATCGCTGTTCAGTTGCTTGGGCGTTGCTATGTGGTTGCTAGGGGTTCAGGGTGGATGCCTGGACATCACTGTACAGTTGCTAGGGCGTTGCCATGTGGTTGCTATGAGTTTGTGGTTCATGCCTGGACATCACTGTACAGTTGCTAGGGTGTTGCTGTGTGTTTGATAGGGTTCTGGACATTGCTGGTTCTGGACATCGATGTGCAGTTGCTAGGGTGTTGTTATAGGTACAGGGTGGATACCTGGTCATCGCTGTACAGTTTCTTGGGCGTTGCTAGGGGTTCGGGGTGGATCTATGGACATCACTGTACAGTTGCTAAGGTGTTACTAAGTGGTTGCTAGAGGTTCGGACTGAATGCCTGGACATTGCTATGCAGTGGCTAGGGTGTTACTATGTGGTTGCTAGGGATTTAGGGTGGATGCCTGCACATTGCTGAGCAGTTGAAAGGGCGTTGCTAAGTGGTTGCTACGGGTTTAGGGTGGATGCCTGGACATTGCTGCAGTTGCTAGGGCGTTGCTATGTGATAACTGGAGAGTTCTGGGTGGATGCCTGGAAGTAGCTATGCAATACTAGGACAATGTTGCTATGTGGTAGTTAGCATGTTCTAGGTGGTTGCTATGATGTTAGGGTGTTCTTGGTAGTTTCCAGGATGTTACTATGTAATTGCTGGTGGTAACCAGGATGTTGCTATGAGCCACTCTCGTCTGATATATTCGACTCTGTAGATATGGTTCGAAATGCACGGCAGTAAAGTTTTATGCCTTGTTAGGAGATAATGTAACAGCACAGCTCTCCTCATCCAGAAGAGTTAATGTGCATGACTTGTACTATCATTCATCTCTATGAATCATGTGTAAAAGTTTAACTGAATACATTTACAGGCAAAAGACTAAAGAGCGATAGGAACCCTACTGTCTGCCCCGGCTAACGCTAATCACTGTGTTTACTGCTTAATTGTGGCTCAGTAACAGAAAACCCTTCATTAGTGCTGCAGCTGAAACCATGAGCAGTAATTAGTCAGATGCTGTGAGATATCGACTATTAAGTGTCACACAGCAGTGAACGACAACCTGATCCACGTCAGCAAAAGAGAAACCCTGAGAGCCAAATGTGTTATTACTATAATTAGAACACTGAAATGTCATTGAATAACATTCCAGAATGGAACCACCTCCTGGGAAAAGCCCGTCACAATCGATCTGATGGTTCAGGAAGTGCGAGTCACCACGGCAACATTCTGCGCCTCCAAATCGAGCAAATGAGCGCAACCGTTCATCTTCCACAGCTGTGGGTGCTCACCGTGACGTTTCCAGCGATGTCCTCGGATAGATAGACTGGTGACGGCGTTCCGTGAGATCCGAGAAGCCGTGGGTGTGATTTCCACCTGGATGGATCGAGAACCTTCCTTATTAGACTTCAGAGAAGCACCGTGAAGAGACGATTTGATGGCATTTCCCACCTAAAAAAAGAAAAAAAAGACATGCTAACATGCATATGAAGCCAAGTGTTTCTGTAACACAATGCCATTGTAACTGGATTAGAGAAACAATTTAGGAATGTTTGTAATCTGCAAAGCTTTAGCAAAATTTCTGTAATCTTCCTCAAGCCTGAAGGATCTGAAACCCACCAGCAGAGCTTCTGGGAAGAGATCCAGCTTTGCTCGATACAAAACATCATCCAGAGCTTTGGAGGCCAGATCTGCTTCTCCAGTACACCTGCAGATGACAGACAGACAGTTCATCAGACAGATTTGACATTAAATCTTATGAGTTCTCGCAATCCAAATGTCACCGGATAAAATCTGCTGCACGCTACTCGAAAATTATGGACGATGGGAAGATTTTTCACGTAAACGTCAGTCTGTTACTAACAGCTAAGATTGCTGTTACTATAATTGTCCAAGGACAGACACGAATTGTTAAAGGAATAGTCTACTCATTTTCAATATTAAAATATGTTATTACCTTAACTAAGAATTGTTGATACATCCCTCTATCATTTGTGTGCATGCGCGTAAGCGCTGGAGCGTGCTGCGACGCTTCGATAGCATTTAGCTTAGCCCAATTCATTCAATGGTACCATTTAGAGAGAAAGTCAGAAGTGACCAAACACACCAACGCTTTTCCCATTTAAGACGAGTAGTTATACGAGCAAGCTTGGTGGTACAAAATAAAACGTAGCGGATTTAAAAGAGGAACCATACTCCACGGCGCCATAGCACCTTCGGGAGCACCTCGACTCGCCTGAAAAGTCCGCTCCCCTTCTCCCCCTAATAATGGGAGAGGGAGGGTGTTACTGCGCCGAGTCGAAGTACTCCCAAAAGTGCTACCACGCCGCAAACTACAGTTCCTCTTTTAAATACGCTTAGAAAAGCGCTACGTTTTATTTTGTACCACCAAACCTGGTCGCATAACCACTCGTCTTAAATAGGAAAAACGTTGATGTGTTTGGTCACTTCTAACTTTATCTCTAAATGGTAGCATTGAATGAATGGGGCCAAGCCAAACGCCATCGAAGCGTCGCAGCGCGCCCCAGCGCCCACGTGCACACACACAGACGACAGAGGGATGCACCAACAACTCCCAGTCAAGATAACAACATACCTCAACACTGAAAATGAGTAGACTATTCCTTAAATATGAAAAATGTTCAGCTTTCATCATAAGAAAAAACAAAAGCATGCAGACTTGAAAAAACATGACGGGGTGAGTAAATAATGGCAGAAAAAATTAACTCCTTTAGCAAACAGAACTGCTTTAACCGGTTTCATTTAAGCACAGTCATATGTAAGTTTAGAAATCTCAGTTTAAACACACAAAGAAAGGGGTGTGTTGAGGCCACGCCCCCCGGCAGCTATTCTGTAAATATGATAATAAGATAAGATCTCTTGGATTGGTGTAAACAAATGTAAACACAAAAGCGAAATCACTCACAAAGCGAAATGAATCCCTGTGATCAGCTGCACGAGGAACTCAGACGTGACCATCAGACGAGTACTGATGCCTTTATACCGCCGCATCTGTTGCCGTGGATACCCACAGATGGAGACCCTGAAACAGGTAACAAAGAAATACAGAATATAAGTTAAGCGTGCTGAGGATATTTCCTAATTATAACCCTTTTGTAAAAAAAATTCATTATGTCAAAAAAAACGTAATAATATTTGAAATATTTGCTTAAATATTGCAATATAATAATGCCAATCCTTAATTTAAATCCATCACTGTATTGAAGTCGCTGCATGTTTCTGAGATCGGACCTTTGACCGGCTCAATCTGCTGAGGGAAGCGATCTTTACTCGCTCGTCTGTAAACATCAGCTGATCATCAGTCATGTGATCATCATTCGCTGGACCATGCAGCTTAAATCGTTGTGGGAAAAGACCAATCACAGGTCTCAGGCTCTTTCAGGTTCAGCGTATAAGAGGATCAGGGTGATTGGAAGCAGAGAGGATCACGGCAGATTTGAGATTAAGCGAAGCATTATCTACACAAACACCTGACCCGACGAAACCAGATCTCAACTGTGTACATCACAAAAGAGTCCAAGGAGAAAGATTGGGCGGATTGCATTCAGTGATTTTTATTATAAAAACTCTATTCTTTCTATTCATGACAGTATTTTTTTTTATTTATTTTTTATGGCAGTTTTAGCGACTGTCGTGAAGCATCATTGTGCAAAATGTACAACTCTTCAGAGATTTATTTTTAGTGTTGTAAAAAGAAAATGATGCATTTCACATTTTTGAATATCTCTCATCATAAGTTACTTCGAAAGGACACCGTGCATGAATATATGGCAACATTGTAGTGTTTGTTTTTCAGTGTGTGTCTTTGCAAACCTGGAGCTGAGCTGACAGAGCGACTGAAGAGATGAAGTACTCATGTAACTCAGTGCAGCGTTATAACACAACAGCAGAAACGTCAAGACCTCGAACCTGCAACACATACACATAATACAATACAGAACTTCACCAAAAACACTTCCTATAGCTACAACAATGTAATTAAGTGCAATTTTCTGATTAATAATTGATGCCTAAAGTAAAGCACAGAGAGCAGAATGAATATTTGATGTCTCGCACACCTGTTCTGTGCGGTAAACGTCTCTCGCTGGAGGTGGGGACCGCTGTAAACCACTCGACTCAAGCCGTGATTGGCTAAGGCTCCTTCAGTCAAGGCCAAAGAGCCAATAGAAGAAGGCTCATGGAGGGATGAGAGAGAGATTGTGTTTATATGAACAACCGCAGTGAGACATAAACACAAAAGATCAGCGTGATCGATGGACTGACCTCATGGTACAATGACGGTTTGGATAAGGAGGGGATGGTAAATGACAACACATTACTCTGTCCATCTTTATCAACTATTTCCTGAAAGAGAGAGAGATTTAAAAACATGATTGACAATGATCATCCATATCAATATTGTGTTAAAGGTGCCAAAGAATGCATTAAAATCTGTGTATTTGTTCTCTGATATCTACATAGAAGGTATGTGACTTTATTAAGTGCAATAATGATCCAGAGACAGTTTAAAATGTAATCGATTGCAAGCTCTTGTCGACACAATAACCATGTGGTTAAAGTCTAAAATCGTGACAACCCTACATTTAACAAACTTGAGCTACTGTTAACAGTGCATAGTTGTAGTTAATAAGTACAAAATGTGTGGAGCTGCAACGCTTTAATCCTCACCTTGACTCACGAGCTGTGAACATTGCGTTTATTCAAGTGCATGTTTGAAGCATGATTTATATACTGTATAGATATGAAGAATCGTGAAACTGTTCTGGTAAAACAATATTTTTCAGGTATAATGTCAAACAAGCGGGTGATAAAGTTCACATTGATTAACACCAATATGCACAGGCTATACAAAGGCCCGCAGTCGATAATGTCAGGACGATTAAACGCCCTCTGACACCCAAACGGTATCCGACTGACAGATGACCTATTCTGTTATTCATGGTGATTGTGGGGAGGAGTGGCAGGTCCAAGGGGTGTAAATCATGAAAGACCTCCGACACGTACAGCCACGCCGGGCATCCCATTTTACATCCTGCTTGAGAAATTACCATGCAGCAAGGTATAGCACGTGAGGTATAGCGCTTGAGATATACAGTGAGGAAAATAAGTATTTGACCACCTTGCTATTTTGCAAGTTCTCCCACTTAGAAATCATGGAGGGGTCTGAAATTGTCATCGTAGGTGCATGTCCACTGTGAGAGACAGAAATCACAATGTATGATTTTTAACTATTTATTTGTATGATACAGCTGCAAACAAGTTTTTGAACACCTGTCTATCAGATAGAATTCTGACCCTCAAAGACCTGTTAATCTGTCTTTAAAATGTCCACCTCCACTCCATTTATTATCCTAAATTAGATGCACCTGTTTGAGGTTGTTAGCTGCATAAAGACACTTGTCCACCCCATACAATCAGTAAGAATCCAACTACTAAGACTAAATAGCTGTCCAAAAAACAAAACAAAATTGTACACCTCCACAAGGCTGGAAAGGGCTACGGGGAAATTGCCAAGCAGCTTGGTGAAAAAAGGTCCACTGTTGGAGCAATCATTAGAAAATAGAAGAAGCTAAACATGACTGTCAATCTCCCTCGGACCGGGGCTCCATGCAAGATCTCACCTCGTGCAGTCTCAATGATCCTAAGAAAGGTGAGAAATCGGCCCCGAACTATACGGGAGGAGCTGGTCAATGACCTGAAAAGAGCTGGGACCACCGTTTCCAAGGTTACTGATGGTAATACACTAAGACGTCATGGTTTGATATCATGCATGCACGGAAGGTTTCCCTGCTTAAACCAGCACATGTCCAGGACCGTCTTAAGTTTGCCAATGACCATTTGGATGATCCAGAGGAGTCATGGGAGAAAGTCATGTGGTCAGATGAGACCAAAATATAACTTTTTGGTCATAATTCCACTAAACGTGTTTGGAGGAAGAAGAATGATGGGTACCATCCCAAGAACACCATCCCTACATCAATCATACACATAAATAGTTACAAAATCATACATTGTGATTTCTGGATTTTTTTAGATTATGTCTCTCACAGTGGACATGCACCTACAATGACAATTTCAGACCCCTCCATGATTTCTAAGTGGGAGAACTTGCAAAATAGTGTTCAAATACTTATTTTCCTCACTGTAACTCGCGTGAGATGTAACTCGCGTGAGATGTAACTCGCGTGAGATGTAACTCGCGTGAGATGTAACTCGCGTGAGATGTAACTCGCGTGAGATGTAACTCGCGTGAGATGTAACTCGCGTGAGATGTAACTCGCGTGAGATATACTCTTTGGATTTTTTTTAAATTACACAGAAATATAATGTAGTTGAGAAAATGACCTGTGGCATATTTCTTGAATGGTCCTATAAACTAATGTTAGATACTTAACAGCCAACCTTTAAACTTTAATGCTATCATTTGAATTATTAAATGGATCGGTTAATGTTCTGGATCGCTCTGAATGCTTTGTATTTGTACAGTGAATGAAGCTTAATATAATTCTTTTCACATGTACATCAAACCTTAGAAACTCTCTCTCTAAAGTGCACATTGGAGGACACCAACCAGGTTATAGATGCCGAGCAGAAGAGCTTCTATACACCCGCTACAGTGAGGGTCTCGCGCGGCGGTGACCGACAGGTAACTCCACACCAACTCCGGGAGAAACTGCAGTGTAAAACGCTGAAGACGTGGCTCGCCGCTTCGGTAAAACTCAAACAATTGATGACACACGGGCTCCAAAAGCTAAAAGAAAAATAAAACAAACATACAGACATGTTTATTCCTCAATGCATTATTCATAAAAATATTCAATAAAATAAAGCAGTTATGCACTAAAGAAAAAAACAAATCAGGCAGGTTTGGCAGGGCGGTAATGACCAAAATTCATATCGCGGTCATTTTGGGATTGATGATGATGATGTGCGAAAAAATATCCCGGTACTTTCTATATAATGAAATAAATGTTTATGTTCAAGTCAAAGCCTCATGTGAGACGTCAAAAACACCTTTATTCAAACAGTGTATGATAAAAACTGGCTTTTCCTCTCTATTGAAACGTTTACATCTGACCTCAGTGTTACATACAAAGAAAGGGGGTTATATCAGACCATTATATCAGGTATTATCGTCTCATCCTGTATGCCCGCTGGGAAAAATGAATGATTTTCTTGTTATGTGACATACTTTTGAGCACAAGCGTATTCAGCAGAAAACAATATTGGGCAGAATTTGATTTTGTCCACGGTGATTCGATTGGTATTATTAGCTAATATTTCTTTCACTGTTTGCAAAGACCCGATTACATCAGCAGAACAGAAAAGTTGTTTCGGTTGAAGGTTATTACATTTTGATGAAATATTACAAACCTTTTGTTTTCCTCAGAATGATGCACACTGAATCATCAAGGATGAAAAAAGTGACAAAGATGCAAGCTGGAGTTAGATATATATATATAAATAAATAACCAGTTTCTGTGCATGTATGTATGTATTTATGCATGTATGTATACATGCATGTATGTATACATGCATGATTTTCATAGTTTCATTTACCACGACCCTGTCAAAAGACTGACCTAACACACCCCTCAATTTTCAAAAACTCATCAGATTTCAGATAAAATCACAATAATGACCCATTTTAGATCCAAAACAATAAGTCTGCATCATGAATAATAAGACCAGGGACATTTAAAAAAAAAGTATACAGGGTGGATTTCATGTCATCTAAGAGCTTAAAGGAGATAAAACCAGCATCGCTATTCCTTTAAATCTTCATCACTGTATGGCCATGAGAAAGACAAAGCTTTTAAGATTTCCCGAGACAGGTGTGACGGTGCGTGATTATTGAGACATAATGCACCTCTCAACACAACTCCAGAATTATGAAACAATTAAATTCAGCTTTATAACACACATTCATCTTCATCTGAACGCTTACCAAAAAGTCATTTCATGGATCTGTGCTGTGTTTGCATTCATTAAGTGATTTCCTGACGATGATGTCATCATCAAGGCTCTTTCTAGTAAGAACAGGACTGACATTAATGCTGTAAAATCTGACAGTTTAGCCTGAAGCAAACACACCCAGTCTTCTGAAAAACACCTTCGTCATTCATTGTAATGCTGAAGCTGTCATGACAACATTCGCCGGTATTGTATTATGTTGAAAGGCCACAGCGCTGTAAATATCTCACAAATACACCGTTGCATCACTAAACATACATCTTGAGCTGTGACACAGATGAAAAGACCTCAGTAATACTGATGTGTAAAAAAATAATCGGTTTATATGAACAGATGGGAAATACAAGTCATCTCTATATAGCTATATTTACAGATGTATTCCAGGTGCGTATGATGAATATGGTTTAGATGTTCATTGAATAGTTTTTCCAGATGTGTGGCTTTGAAACGCTTGGAACATGAAAAAGTTTTTGGACTTTACTCTATTTTTGGAGTAAATTAAAACATTTACACATAAAGACAAACCAACTCACATCGCTGTAATTTTCCCGAATAACTTTGTAGAGCGCAGGAACCAAAGAGGCTTTGTCCTTCAGAGAGCTGGCATAATTGGAGATTGATGATTCTGGAAGAGTCTACAGCAGAAAAAACGCTCGTGAAACAATTTATGATGAAAAGGATTTAATGAAGACAATGAATAAGACAACACACCTTAAACTCAGACAGCCACTCCTCCACTACACCCTGATCCATGGCCAACATCTTCCTTCATCTGGTATGAGGAGATTTTAACCTGAAAGACAAAAACACGCACATCAGACCACAGAAAAGCAGAAAATCTGATCAATCTCATTATGTATATAATCTGAAAAAGTAACAAGTAAAGATTCTGTTATTTTCTATCACAATTAACCTGATATTCAACACCAGACAGAAGATCTTCCAGTATCTGATTTATTTTAGACGTGTGCGCACACATCCGGTGTAAACATGATGTGACTGTGGGTCATTTACGGTTGCCAAGCAACATTCAGGTGATGTGCAGTCACAGGTGTGCAAGTCAGTGTGTCGCATCAGCACCGAATCATATTTATAATGTATTATCATCTATCAATAGTTGCAATTATCGCCATTGGCTTTACTGCATGAAAATATGGCATTGACTACTGATATCAGAAGGATGCATTATCTACAACAATGTCTAAACAGCTGTTTGTCTAAAGGTAAACATCAACAAATAATCTACAAAGGCATACAAATACAGCATAACCAAATAAACAAAAACCAGGTACACAAATAATAGACAAAGAAATCAATCTTACATTGCAGGAACAGATTTTCAGGAGAGGTTTTCACTAGAGGTCCACCGAAAGTGAAATTTACCGATACCGATAACTAAGTTGGTTCCTACTTGCCGATAACCGGTTAATTGACCGATACTTTATAAAATTGGATACTGGATAAAAACAAATTTAACACTCAAAGTGAATCAGTGCTGAAATGCATTACAAAAAATAATAAAACAACAGTACTGAACCTTGAAACAATGAATGTACATATGTAATAAATGTATAAATAAAAATATATGAATTATGTTAATAAGTATTCAAGTAAATACTTCTGTGAAATACTATACAAATATTATGTGTAGTCTTGTACTTTTTTGCTTCTGTTTTAACATTTAATGACTATCAAAATAACAAAAGATGTATTGCAATGATGACCCAAAAAAAAATTGCATTCAGATTTTGATTTGTTGGATATGTAAACGTAGTCGACAACTGCATATAGTTCGCTTTCTCTGGTTTTTAGCTTAAAATATGAATAAATCACAGTAATAAGTAAGCAGCTGTATATAAACCAATGCAAATCCATAGTTATAATCATGATTAAACATTTGGGTTGGATTTATCTGCTAGTGTTTTTCTTTGAGGTATTGCTAATATTAATGTCCTGTCAGCCTTAAAGACAAACTTAGGTTCCTGCTGTAGTTTCTCTGCTAAAGCAGCATCTATTCAGCAAATTAATTACATTATAATGATATAAAGCAATGGACAACTCAGAGTTAGATTTTTTGCTGATAGCCGACTGCTTTACCAATTAACTATCGGTGCCGATTAATCGTCAAAACCGATTAATCGGTCTACTTCTAGTTTTCACCATAGTTTTAAAAGGATGCTAGGTATCTGTGGATACTAGCGATATCCACATTTTGAAGAATGGTGAAGGTGCAAGGTGCAAGAGAGAGTTATACACCAGGATCACTGGAAAATAAATGAACAGATCTTTTACTGTGCAAACATTCTTCTACTGTAGCTTTTTAAATGATGAGACTATCATAATTTTATATAAATGATAATGATGTACAAACCTCAAAGAGAAAAATGCAAACATTGATCCATAGTGATGTTTATTACTCGTACTACAGACCTGATTATCATAAATACTTGTAAATACTTTAGACTTCATCCACACAGAGATTCTCTGACTAGCAGCAATTCTTTATAAGAAAATACTATGTACGTTTTCTTGACAAAACAAGAAACATTTTCACCATCAAGCATCTCCAAAGGGAGTTTAATCTTGAGAACAATTTTGTAAAAACACTCAATGCAGTTTCTTTTAAAATGCCTTTTTGTAATGGATTTCAAGACAGCTTTACCCAGAACAACCTTTACAAACCTCCAGTAATTAAGTCAAAGATAATAAATGTCAGTAAAAGCTTTAAGATATCTCAGTTAAAAAAGATAAACGAAGAATAAATAAAATGGGTCAAAGTATTTCTCACTGCAGTGAAAACATTCTCGGTTCGCTCTCCACATTCAGACATGATATTAATACTCTACAGTACAGTTACCAGCCAACTTGTGAGTGTTTTTGAAGCCAAATCATCCCAACTTACTGTCATCAGTTTTCCTCATTTTCTGTTTCTCTTCTCAATCATTCTTCATTTCAACTCTCTGTAAAATCCCTCAAGTCACAGCGTTCTGTGTGAAACCACTACAGCATCTCACTGTTTCTCCATCGATCTTAAACAGCAACAGTCTGTGCTTCTCAAAGCTCACTTTAATTACAGCAGAGAGAGAAAGAGAGCGAGAGAGATCGACTGAGAGAAAGAGTGAGAGAGAGAGAGAGAGAGAGAGTGAAGGGGGTCACACTCCGGATGAGAAGCGCTGCGTCATGTAAAGGACAACTCGCAGGACAACTGGCGCGACACAGATTTGAGAAGTGTCCAGAGTTACAGCGGACAGACGCCGCTGGTGTGTTTACATTAATTTAACATAATGCGTTTGATTTTTAAATACATGCACTGAAAAAAATGATTCATTGAATTTAATAAATTTTTTTAAGGTAAGTGGTTGCAATCAATTTATTTAAGTTACATTTAAACAAAAAAGATTAATAACGTAAAATAAAATATAAAACTTTTGTTTAAATGTAGCTTAAATAAATTGATTGCAACCACTTACCTTAAAAAATTGATTAAATTCAATTAATCATTTTTTCAGTGTGTTGCGACGCAGCACTTCTCATCCAGTGTGTGACCCCCTTGAGAATTTATAAAACAATGTTTTCAATCGTAAATGGTAATAAAAAATGATGTAGTTTGGCTATTTGTTTACACAACAATTGTATTTTGGGTCCTGAAAATGCAAACTTTTGAAGATGGGTCTCAAAGAGCACGTTTTGATAACGTGTAAACTATGTACACGAGAATTTGTGATAACGGTGATGTGCATGCACTGTAAACCCAGACAAGTTGAATTTCATTTTTAGGGCAAATAATTTTCCTCTAATTTACATTTAACTTAAAGAGTA
Source organism: Misgurnus anguillicaudatus (assembly GCF_027580225.2). NCBI lineage: Eukaryota > Metazoa > Chordata > Actinopteri > Cypriniformes > Cobitidae > Misgurnus > Misgurnus anguillicaudatus. Next base: position 37,349,932 of record NC_073356.2, on the reverse strand, counting down.
ACTAAACCCTAAACCAACTTTTTTTAGTTAATGATCTGTAAGAATGATGCTTTATTAGTGCTGTTCATTGATTTTAGTAAGTTTTTTGACATTTGGATATAAAGTGTTTCAATACTGCAATATATGGTGTAAAAACGTCTGAGTGGTGCCCTCTTCAGGTTGAACGGTGGCTGCTGCAGTTGAATTTTCCTATTGGATGTTGAGTCCAAAAAATGACTCGTGACGTAAGCAGGTTCAAGCTCACCACGCCCTTGTTACGATCTCACCACACAATTGGTACAAGCTAAGTTCGTCCCCTCTATCTCCGTTGGGATCTGCCCACTTTTCTTGCGATTTTCAAATATTGCCAGTGGGCGGAGTCAGGCTCTGACCAGGGGTTTAGTTGCGCTTTAAAGGACAAGTTTGGTATTTTACACTTAAAGCCCTGTTTTCAGATAGTTTTTTTGTTTTTTTCAGATACAATAAAACCTGTTGGAAAGCATCTTTTGCAGCGATTTTTGTGTGAGCATATCAGTGAACACCCCTGACCACTAGGTGAGTTTCGCGTCTTTGTAAACGAAAGTTCAATGCATTTTAGGAAGGATTGTTCCAGTGCACCTATACAGCCATTATAGAGGTGGGAGGTGAAACAAGAAACACCCAAAAATTCTCGGGCCAGCATCATATGTCCAAATTTCAGTCAAAACCGTTCTATTTCATCATAAACCAGGGCTCGAAATTGCGACCATTTTGGTCGCATATGCGACCGAAATTTAATCTGTGCGACCTTAAAATATATTTGGGAGCATTTGTGCGACTGCCCATTTTGTTGTGGTGCGACTTTTAGATTGTGATGCTGCGTGCTGGCGCTGTCCCAGGTTCAGTGTTCTCTCCAACGTTACATAACCAATCAAATTTCACCATTAAGTTTTTGCGTTTAATGAAGAACGCAGATTGGCTAATATGAGCATCAGTCATTCCTTGTTGCCGTGCTACATACGTGAAGCGCGGAAATATAAAAAGACGAACCGCGAGCATGACGAGAACGAGCCGATTACAGCCAATGTTACTACTGTAAATAATGACGACGATCCGGATTCAAATGCGACTCCAACACCGGAAGATAAGACTTGACATTAAACCTTTTGGAGAGAGTGGCTTAAAGATTTCGAGTGTCTCCGCTATGAAAATGGCTCGATGTACTTACTGTGTTTACTGTAAATCCTGTAAAACGGCGTTGGTGGCGGAATCAAAACATTTTAAGCACCAGACGTACCTTGCTTAAACATGGCGAAAGTGCCAAAAACACAAGACGTGTCGTGACAAATGTGTTCATTATTAATGGAGACACCAACCTGTACGTCTGTCAGTGTGTTTGATAATGTATGTGCGCATGTGCTGTTGAATGGACATCCGACAAACATCCTTGTGGTCCATGTTGATGTGGATCACGACAATGGTGATGGTATGTTTTTGTTGTATTTTTTAAAACATTGCCTATTTAGTAGTAATAGCATTTTGGTAATGCAGATATCAATACCAATATATATTAGCCTTCTATATTAAGGTTACTTTTGTAATGTCCCAATTAATCAGTGTTTTACGTGTTTGCTAGATTTTCCATTGTAATCTTAATCATGTTACCTGTAATTGTTAAATTATTATTGCTGCTATACTATTTCAACAGCATTTGGGTATTAATTTAGGAGTCTATGCAGCAAAAAAAAAAAAAAATAGAAGACCAAATTTTAAATGCTGGCCATAGGATGTGTAAAGCCCGGTGGTGGTGTTTTTTTTTTAAATAAAATAAATCTATTTACATTTACATTGTAGTTGTGGTGCTTTTTAATTTTTGGATGGATGCGCCTAAGTTTTTGCTGGTGCTCCTAACTCTTTAAAGTTGGGAGCACCAGTGCTACCAAATAAAAAAGTTAATTTTGAGCCCTGATAAACAATCTGAAAACAGGGCTTTAAGTGTATAATACCAAACTTGTCCTTTAAAAATTTCTGGAAATTCCAATATAATTCAGCAAGTTCATTAAACTTAATTTTCATAATCAATTATGTCCAACATCTTTATATTACTTTTAGTGTTATAAATTGTATTATAAAACAAAATTCATAACTTTTGTGTTCAATGACACATGTCAGTCATTGAATAAATTTGATTCTCCACAGAAAAACACCCAAAACTGCATTTTTTACATGAATAGTGTCAATACTGTGGAGAGAACTAAAATTATACGTAAATGCTGATCACCTTAACGGTGAAACTAAATTATTATTTACAACAAAAGAAGCAGAAGAGGAGCACATCATTTGCAGCACTTCGACCTTGGGGCAGTAACATAAATACTCCTGACTCCTCCCACTCTCGATCAAACTTCCGTCAATATAATTTTATATTACAGTTCTCATTTTTATTTGCTTAAAAAGCACCACGTTTTATGTTGTGCCACCATACTTACTCGTGTAACTACTCATGAATAGGGAAAACATGTAAGTGTTTGGTGGCTTCTGGATTCATCCCTGTTTGGATCCTAATGAATGAATGGGGCTAAGCTAAATGCTAACACATTCACGACGCGCTGTACAAAAATTAAGTGCATGCATTGAATAAATTTAGGTATGTAATAATTCGTCTAAGTTGAGGTGAGAAAATAGTAAAATATTGAAAAACTGTTATGTTTTCCTTTAACCCTGTATGAGTTTCTTAAATCTGCTGAACACAAAAAGATATTTTGATAAATTATGGTAAGCATGCAGTACCTATTGACTTTCATAGTATTTGTTTTTCCTACTATGGATGTCAATGGGTACCGTCAACTGTGTGGTCAACCAAAATGTTGAGTTTTGGGTAAACTATTACTTTAATTCAGTCTATAGGCATGCACGAATATAATGAAAACAACAATGGCGGCCTACAGGACTGTGTTTGTGCTGCACAAGATACTAAGTTTAACATCAAATTATCCACTAGTTTATTGGTTGCAAATATTGTTTGTGATAATTATCACAAATTAATAACACATTTACAAAACATTAACATAACCTAAATGCGTAAGAGTTTGTGAGAGAGAAAGAGTGAGAGATTAGTACACATGGGTGATTCTCACAAAACCATTGAAACACCACGGCACTAATGATTTTAGCTTTAAATGTGTAATATAGTAACATTAAAAAGCATCAGAATTAACACAATACTGTGTTCTACCTTCCACAATGTGTGATTTCAACATAAGAATTTATAATTGTAAATTTTATCTCATTTTCTGCTGAAATTCTCATTACCGCAATGTGTCCGGCTGTGTTTGAACATGCGTTATGTTGTAATTTAATCAAATTAACACACAAATATTAAGAAAAAAAATAAATGGATGTTTTGCTAGACTACTTTAGATGACAGAAAAAATATTTACTGAATATTCATGTATAATAATAATGAAGAAAAATTAGGAAAATTATGTGTCCATGCCTGATGTTCTCATCCTCCGCAATACTTTTTGAGAACAGTTTAAGCACACATACAGAATTTTAATAAAGTTTGATTTTGAGTGACCAAGCACATGGACCAGTTACTTCAAGATGGCTACCAGGTAAGATCATTTTTTTACAGTTAATTTGAAATATTGTCTTGTCAGAATGCTTACACGACATTTTGATTATCATTACCGCAACAGATGCTTATTAAATGTTAATTTAATTAATAAAAGCATAATACTTTGATTTTAAATGCATGTGCAGAATCTCCAAATTATGTTCTTTCAGGTTTGTCATGTCATTTTGAAAATATGTCAGTGTTGATGTTTTCTGACTGTTGCGGTAATGAGATTTTTTAGGACTAATTTTTTTAATTAAGTTACAAAAAGTGTTAAATGATAAGTAAAAGTTTTTAAATTAATGTTCCCATTTACTCCAGACTTTGTTTTTCAATGTCTGGTGGGAAAAAAGTAAATTTAAGCAATTTTTACATTTTCATGCTTGACATTTTTAAAACCAAGTTTTCGTGAGAATCACCCAAATACTCGTTCATTCACAGCTTTATTGATTAATTTGAATCAACACTCACATCCTGTTCATGGATTAACAAACTTTTGCACTATGAGTGTGTATTTGTGTTGTGTAACTGTTGCACTATGTGTGTGTGTATGTGTCTTATCCCTAACACAAGCTATTGGATTAATGGTGGTCAGTCAGTGCCAGGATTCACGTTCTGTTTCAGGAAGGGATTTTGCTCTTGTTTCCATCTATGGTGGTCAAACCGCAAACCGTGACTCACAGACGTGAAGTTATTTTAAACATTCAGACGGTTTCTGGATTTAACTGCAGGAAAGAAAAACACAGACTGCACCGAAAGTGTGAAAATTTATGCTGGATGATTACTCGTTTGAGTATTTAATCATTAACCAGAAGCTTTAGTTTATCACCTGACAAGTCATTTGAGGAATTTAAATACTGGTGACCCTTGACCTTACAGAAGGACTGATCCATTACTATACCGATCAATGACCAGCCTTTCAAACAGTCTGATTCATTTAGACCAAAAGCTGACAGATGGGACCACAAAGAGGGCGTGTAAGAGTGAACAGAAGCAAGCGAGAGAGATTACAAATTTTATAATTTTCTCGCACAAAACTGCACTGAAAAAACGAACTTTTTGGTGTAGTAATATTTATTAGATTAACTCTCATAATTTCTACATAATAATATTAACATTTATTGAGAACTAGATTTTCCTAAGTAAAATGATGATAAATACACAATTAATTCATGTAAAAAATGAACTCTGTGGGAATAGTAAGTCTTATTAGATATTTTCTTGTAAGTAAAATTTACTTACATTTATTTGCACATGTTGTAAGGAATACACACAATTCTTTGCGCCTGAAAATTTTTATTTTTTAAGCTTTATCACAGAATAAGAACTGATAATAACTTTAAATAATTAAATATTTGTTAGAAAAATTTATAAAATCTTTAAGCTCTTATATTATTGATTATTTTTTGTTGTAAATAATAATTTTGTGAAGTCACCGTTCAGGTGGTCAGTGTTTCTTTACATGAACCCTGTTCAGAACATGGTATTTTAATTCTCTCCACAGTGCTGATAATGCATGTCAGAAACACAGTTTGTGTGCGTTTCTGTTCTGAATCAAGTTTATTCAATGACTGACTTGTTGTCAGTCATTAATTTTGCGTTATAATGCCATTTATAACACTAAAAATAACTAGGTCCATAGCAATATGTTAAAGAAAATAACAAACAGAAAATACAATTTATTTAATATTATTAGGACAGTAATGCTTCAATTTTCAAAAAAACCCTCATAGACTTTACCTAAACGATTAAAATAAATCTAACTTCTAAATAAAATAATTAAGTAACATTTAATTAATTATTTAACATATGCTTTATCATGCAATTTTGAGTAAATTTTATTTGATTTTAGTAGGTAAGTTTTACTTATAAAAAAGCAGTAAATTTTACTTAAAAAAAGTTCGTGCAAATTGTTACGAGGATTTTTTTAAGTAAATTTTACAAGTTGTTTTTTTCAGTGTGACTAAATGCATTATAACTTTAATTATTCATATTAAATGTTAACTGGATGGCCCTCGTTAAATTAAACACACAACCGGAAACAGGAAACAACATCCACCCAAACCACAAGCCCACTGTGGGTTAACATCATAGCGCTGTCAGAAGATCTTTTCAAACCAAATGAGTTTTACATGGGGCGATGGATCATGTAATAAATCCCCATCAGAAACCAATGTAATAATTTCAGGGACTGTATGTATACTCATACATACTGTATACGTTATTTTTTTAAATACTATTAAATATTGCGATAGCATCATTATGGTGAGTTTTTTTGGCCATGATCATTCATATAAATAATATCAGATTTTTACTAAAACCGCAAACAGAGATAGCATTAGAGATGAGTGAATCTGAGCATTATAGTTGGTTAAGTGCACCCATTGGTCTCTAATGGAAAGAGTAAATACTTGCTTCTCGCTCTCTGATTGATGACAGGAACAAGAGGCTTTTTAGACCCAACAACACAAACACATCATTACAGCTCACTTCCAGACTTAGTGGGTTTATACATCTGAAAGTAGCACATATGCTGGCAGAAACCCTGATTAAAGCCCACGGTGAGATATGTTTGGTATCCCTGCTGCGTCCCCACTCACTGAGGGTGAGACACTAATGAGGGTCCTCAAGCTCCCTGCTGAGTGAACATCTCACTGAAACCTACACGACTGCAGCACTGGATCCTGAAGGTCACGGATTGTTGGAAACGGCCAAGTGCAAGTTAGTCGTGCTGGTCTACGTCGTAGGTTGTACGTGCCTCTGCCTAGCCTTAAGTGCACCTCGCAAATGTTTTTACAGTATGTTCATTCTACGCAAACCGCAAGCGTTGTGATTGGTCGACTAGAACACCTACCGTCAGGTAAAGAAAAATGTGTCGCATTTCTTTACAGGCATTTCGGTTGCCGACGGTGAGAACAAAGATGGGCCAAGTTGGGGAGTGATTTAACTCAAATAGCAACAAAAGTCGTTGTTTATTTACCTCCATCACAAGCTGCTGCTGCTTCTTTTTCTCCGTTTTTGATTTAAAAGTGGCTGCTTCTTTGGAGGTTGCGAAACTGCATACTGTACAGTAGATACTGAATAAGATGAAGTACCTACTTACTTGCCGTTAAAACAGTAGGTACTGTATAGTATGAATCTTGGTAGTATGAATGAGATTCGAACGTACTACATCCGCCATGTTGCTACATCATGTGACATACGTCATCACGTCATGTCATTCCAGCGCGAAAACAGCCGCATGCCTCTTCTTAGTTGGATAACTCCTCTCCCGGGGCATCATGGGATAGTGAAGTGTCCATCGTATGCACAATGCAAAATCTAACCGGAAGTAGTAGGTCATCCGGGTACTTTTCGCGTACTGTTTTTCGAATATTACACTGTAAAAAATACTTTGCTGCCTTCAAATTTTTTGTTGAATCAACTCATATGTCAACTTACTCAAGTCATATTTCAACTTACAATCAAGTAGGGCTGGAACGACGCGTCGACGTAGTCGATTACGTCGATTACGTAATTACGTCGATTTGCCAGAAACGCGTCGATGCGTCGCATTGTTTACATTTTCAAATGAAGGCGGCTTCAGCTCCGACCGGATAATACAAGTGTTATACCAAACAGCCAGAACGTGATCAAAAGTGTGGGAATACTTTAAGCAGAGACCAAATAAAACACATACTGTGTAAAACTGAAATGGCATACCACAGCAGCGCAACATCTGTGCATGATCATCTTAAAAGAAAACAACCTGGAGCTCTCCGAACTCAAAATGACGCAACGGCAGCGTAAGTATTTGAATTTTTACAGTAAGTTTTTATACAACAATAGAATCAATGCAGGCATATATGGTGCTTAATACAGCTGTGTTTACATCTTAGTTTAATACGAGCTGCGAGACGCCTGACAGACACGACATTGCATCGCGTCTGGGCAGTATGTTGAAACAGTAAATAAAGAGCGGGACATGTTTAACTTTTTATATTAAGAAGTTATGAAATAATAAGTTACTGTGTTACACTGAGATAGGCATGTGCCCGCGTGCACTGAAAGCCAGCTGGCAGCGCGGAGTTCCCATAGCTTATTTTTTTGCTATGTGCGCAGATATTATAAAAGCTCGTCTCGTTAGGTATTCCTGATATGCGTTTATTTAAAGTATTAGAAGATCATGCTAACTAAATTTGTATTTACCCGAGAAAAGTTAAATGTTAAAGTTCATGCTAAATGAGAATGCAGTAACGTTACTACTGATAGTAATAATATTAACAGTAATAATATAATGGTTACATTTTATAATAAGGGTTCATGAATCACACTGAACTTATTTTTACTTCAGTCTGAACTAATGCTGAGTAAATGCATGTACTAATCATAAACTAATGAAGAGTCATCATTAAGTACAACATGACATGTTTTTTAGTTAATGTATTAATAAACAATGATTTCATGTGAGTCATTTTGTAGTTAATGATGACTCTTCATTAGTTTATGATTAGCACTAGGGCTGGAACAATAAAAAGCGGGACATGTTTTTATATTAATAAGGAGTTATTATTCAGTTTGATTTATTTTTATTTTACTTCTTTAATATTAATATATTTGATTTGTTTAAGGTGAATAATGCCCCTTTTGCACTGTTTATGTTAGGCTGAATTAATGTTGGACTTGTTTTTATGTGATTTGTTATATTTTCCTTGGCACTGGCACTGTTTGTGTATTTGTTTAATTGAGAAAATGCTTCAATAAAATGTTGGCATTAATAGCAGATGTTACATTTATTATTTGTAAAAAAAAATCTTTATTTAGACTATTCGATTAATCGAAAAAATAATCGATAGACTAATCGGTTGAAAAAATAGTCGAAATTTGCAGTTCTACAATCAAGTCATTTCAACTTACTATTATTTATCTTGACTTGAGATGAGTTGTTATAACTACAGGTGAGTTGTTATAATAATTTATAAAATTAAGTTTTTTAAGGTGTATGTATTCAGACATACTACTCGCCTCGCCTACTGCTTTTTGCGTACTATATAATATGAAGTAGGCGGTTTTGGACACAGCATGGGTACACGCGTGGATACTGCCTACCAGCGGTCTGCATGTGCGTTTGCACATCAACACGGACGATGACGCAGAAGTGTATATGAAAACCGTCGTGGAGCTAACGTCGTCGCGGTTACGCCGTAGGACCTACTCTAGGGTTGTGCCACTTAGGGCTGGGCGATTAATCGAAAAATAACCGAAACCGAAATTCAGAACCTCTAACCGACATTATTTTATCATGTCGGTTATTTCGGTTTTTAATCCTGTTAATACTTTCCCACAAACAAACTGCTGCGTGTGATGTTGCGTAACTCCGCCCTGTCCTGTCAGTGGCACAGCGAAACATGGAGGAGAACTCAAACACTGTTTAACTGAGCAGCAGGATCATCTAGTGCCCAAAAGAAGCACAGTACTTTTTTTTAAGAAGTACTCGCGAATGTGCAGGCACCTGTGACAAAAATACGGAATGCGCGATCGGGTTTTTCCCGCACACGCGCTCAGTTTAATCTACCGATGGGTCTCTAAGCAGCCCGGGTAATGTCATCACATCTCACTCACTCAAAACCGCGAAAAGACGCGCCCGCGTGAGTTTAATTAGACACTTCAGAGATGACGGAGAGAGAGAACGGGAGAACTTCTAGTCTACTTTAACACCAAAAGCATTACAGATGAGAATAAATGGCTTAGACATCAGTGCCCAGTTAAGAAAAATGGATTGAATACAAGAAACGTGTAAAGGATACAGTCCAAGTATGTATTTTGCCCTACTCATCTCATTACAATATGCTATCTGGATACAACTTATTATGTATGTATCTTATGTCTATAATTAGTCATGGGGGTTGTATGATTCTTTGGTTCATAATTTCCCATTCTGAAAGTTTCATCAATTGTACATAATGACATGCAACATCTGCATAGAGTTAAGTCTATTTAATATTTTTCAGTAATGCAGTTATTTTGGGAAAAATGTTAATAATTGCATTGCAGGCTGATTTAAGGTGTGCCCTAAACTTTCCAACCTTGTCAATGAACTATGAGGCAAAAAATAATCGTTTATTAATCGTAACCGATGTCAAATGTTAGATTAACCGAGGTTTTGATTTTAGGTCAAATCGCCCAGCCCTAGTGCCACTAGACAATAGTACCGTGTATCGCCGATCTTTAGACATATCGCCAATAGCAGGCTTTTATGATGATAGTTGGTGATGTTTTTTTTTATTGTTTCACATTAACATGCACATTGCGTGCTTTTCCTCGAATGGGGGTTTATGGGCTTCACTTTACGCAAGAGAGCTTGTAGACATAGGATTCCTTGCACGCATGTCATGGACTTAATGCGCGCGTCTTGGACTCCTAGCATCTGAAATAAATCCAGTGCTTCATGACCAGCTGCGCTTCTCTGTCTCGTATCTGAAGTCTGAACATTAGGGCTGCAAGATTAATCGTTTTTAAAACGAAAACGCGATGTGAATGGATGCGATTTTCGAATCGCAAGAAATGCGATTATTTCGATTCAAAACTATTAAATATAACAATCATCTAGTACGCAGTTTTTGACAGTTCGCTTCATGTGCATTTTACGTTTGATGCCGTTTAGACCAATAGAGTGCATGAACACTGAGGTGCTGACTACACGTCATAACACCATTTGGAAAACATGAGCGCGAGCAGCAGTTCAACTCCTCAACAAAGTGTACGGCAATATGATTTCCGCGATGCGGAAAACACGGACAGAATCGCGAAATGCATACAAATGGAATTAACTGCACAACGCGGAATGTCATGAAGTTGGCAGATTTTGGATTCAGTCATTTTAAAAACGCATTATAACTCATTAACCGGCAAATGAAAGGACAGAAATGCGCGAAAACATTTCCCTTTTGTGTAATGTTAGACTTAAAGAAAGGTGTGTATACGTCCGTTTCTCGTCATGCATCGCAAACAATGACAAGCGCCTCATCAGACTATAAGCAGGTTTCATTAAAGCCCGGAACACAGCAGACGAAACAGGTACATTATACTTTCTTGCACGCGCACATCTGCACCGCTTTGAATATTTACAGGCACGAGGGTTCATGAAGCGCGCACACAGAGAGCAGTCAGCACACGCGTGATCACTAAACTTAAGTTTTCTTTCTTGTCTAAGTGAACATAAACAGCTGGATGTTTATCAGTATATTGAAGCAGAGCAGTTTTAAAGCTGTCTTGTGTCTTAAAGTGACAGTAACCTGGTGCTTTCTGTGTCAGAAATGTTTATTACACACCAAAAATTAAAATCACTCCTTACTCTTAACTGAACAAGCTTCTGCAGCTCCACATTTAAAATCCTACGGTGAGGACTGTGCAGTCTTTTATTTGTATTTTTTGCTTATGTTAAATCATAGATTCTAATAACTAATATATTTACATTTATTACAGATGCCTGAAAAGTAAAACAAGATGAGTATAGTCTTATGATTAAAAGAAAAACTAAACATTTGCTTGTCAGATGCATTGTTGTAGTGACAGCCAAAATACATTGGCCTATATGTTATTTTAAATAAAAATTTCAAAAAAAAATTAAAATTGTATTTTTTTAATGTTCTTAGATTAAAAAAAAGTTTGTCTGCAGAATAGCAAAGTCCTGCAGACAACTTGGTACAATGTTTAAGAGGTTTTAAATAAACAGTAGCACAGCATCTTTCTTTGGTGCTATTAAAACCACCACAACAAACCTGGATGTACCTCTTTTATTATATACTAATGAATCGCACTTTAAATCGCGAATCGCAATTTTGATCAGAAAAATCGCAATTAGATTTTTTCTCCGAATCGTGCAGCCCTACTGAACATAAACTAAAGTAGGAATCCTTATGTATTTGTTCAGTTTTATGTGTTTCATGCGAGCTGATGCAAACTATCCCTTTTGTTTAAAATATAACCCGCTGCAACCGAAAGATGTTAAACTCAACATGACAAGTGACATCAAAGAGAAAAAAATGGTATGCAACAAGTTTTACTATTATAATCTTTAATTTTTTATTTTAAGCCTTAAAAATAGAGCTGGAATGATTAATCGTGCGATTCTGCTTGCTATGCTTCTTCTCAATGAATTGTGGTGAAATGCCGCTACATCCAAAAGCCAGAGGGCGCTCTCATGCAGAAACTCAATATGCGCCACAGAAGACGTACCATTTACACATGCAGCTTGTTTCAGGAAATGCCTATAAGCATATTTATATCACTGTTCTTCAAACCTTTTCAGGTATTTTCATGATAAAGAATATGTATAATGATTGTTTGACGCGTGTTGCTTTTTCAAATGCACGTTATAAACAACTCAAACGCATAGTAATTTTAGACTGATAGGGAATTACAGATCAAAGAGTCACAATACATTAAAAGGTCTGTGCATAATATCGACTTTGCGATTCAGAATCGATTTCAGACAGGTATTATTAGTATGAACCGTGCCAGACCTATTAAATAAAAAGTTTGTCCAGTTTTTAAATAGTAAAACGTCTTTAAATGGCAAAATAAAAAATAAACAAAACGCACTGAGTTTTCTCAATCTGCTAGTGAGGACATTTTGCAACAGATTACCAAATTTTTTTCGATCTTCAACTTTAGACCTTGATGATTTTTAACATTATTCGTTATTAATGAAATAAGCCAAATTATATGATAGTGATATACATGCATGTTATAAAATAAACAAGAAGTGTCTAACTCAATAAGCGGACAGCTCGCGCTGTATGAAGCAGGTGGTGGTGCGGAAGCATTTACTATTCGATAATGGCATTCGTTGACAACTACTTCCATAATCAAATATTGATTAGTTGATGTAGCCCTTAATTTAATTTGAATTGTAGGCTTTTAAACTATTACATTATGTGTTTCTACTGTATAAAACTCCGTGACACAAACTTTTGGATCAAATGTCCAGAAATGACATTTCTAGATACAAATACATAGATGGGTACATACAGTAACATTCTAGAAGAGTTATAGGATATGAATGTGATAAAGCAATTTCTGACAAAACAGGACTGTGTTCTGTATCATAAACAATCGCTTTCTTACTTTATGTCTGGCCACAGTACTGACTCCCTGTAGATAATCTGTGGTTTTGCATCCACTTCAGATATGAAAGCAGAGAAACCTCAATTTTAAATCCACTTTTAAAAATCTAATAAACCTACATCAAATTACTTTGGAGCACATAAACAGAGCCGTTCAACAAGAAGGGTAAGAGATACTCGTAGAGCAGGAGTGAAGTGAGAAAAACAAAGTCAAACCATCATGACACAACATCCTCAGGAACCTGAACACGTCAGGAAAAACGGCAACTTCAGGAAGCCTGACAGCGAACAGGCAACCACCTTATCACTAAACCAATACAAGTTTCTAAACAAAATAAGAAACGGTGACATAGGAAAGACATCAGCATTAATCTTGAGTATATTTGCTGAGACAGTTTTTCTTATAACCAAGTCAAATTTCATACCGTGGGTTCACACCAGCCGCGTTTAAGGCGTCAAATTCGCATGTACCGTGCCCAGTTTGCCACTTGAACAGTTTGAGTTTACTCGCTTAATTTGCGCGTAAATTTCTAATCATCAAGACATTCACATGGAAATTCACGTCATGGGAGGGGCTTCTGCGACTCCGCTCGCTTCCTGTAATTACGTCACTACTAGAGCAAGCTCCTGATTGGTTACGCGGCACGTTTTTCCGCCAAAGTTCACATTTTTCAACTTGTGCGTTTTCCGTGGCAACGCTCTAGAGGCGTCAACGCGTCTTCACATTGACTTAACATTGAAATCACACGCGCTTGACGCCTCTACCACGGCTGGTGGGAACGCAGCAATAGACTTCGTCCAGAATTCAAACTTCTTTTGTACTGTGGTTTTAAGACAGCGCGAGTAGATGATTATGAGCCCACCAATGTGCCGTGGCGGGTTTAGGCGTGGTATGGGCAGCCACCTAGGGCACCAAGCACTAATGCGCAACCAGGATTTACTCGCTCATTTTGCACGACCTATCAATTGTTTTATGTCTCCAGGTGCTCAGTTAATCTAACGATGTGTCTACGCAGCCCCGCGTGAAGTCGAACACAGATTCAACCAGGAACAGGTGCAGAGATAACGCTTAATGTTCGATTAACAAGCTTCGATTGTCATTCGGTAAAATTAACTGAAATTTATAATTCTTAGTCAATCTACTTCTGTTTTTCATCTCTCAGTCAGTAGAAATGTCATTAACACCCAGTGATGCACTGGAAAAACCATCATTTACAGTGAAACTAGCACAATTTAGAAAAATACCTTGTGTACATTTTTGGTCATACCACTCAGCACTACGGTATTGTCTCATTCCGTAATCCGCTGGCAAGAAATACTGATACTAGAGATCGACTGATATATTTGTTTCCCGGTATTTCCATAGATATACAAGCATTTTCCTATTATCGGTAATCGGTATTGTAAAATCGGATTGAACAATAAACTTCGCCATCTTGTGGCTGTTTTGCGCTGGACTGCCATTTAAATCACAGCGTTTGAGGAAAGGAGACAACAAAAACAACAGCTGAGAAACGCTAAATTAAATTGGTTTCTCTGTTATTTATGCTTATTAGTAGCCTCATAAAATCATGTTCATATTGCTCACCGGGTTGAAGGCTGAAACACAGCCATCACATGTAACTTACAAGATTTACCCTAAGTTACATTAACAATTACTATTTTGCTAAAACATCTTAATAAATGTAGGTGGATATGAATTTAATAGGGATGCACGATATATCGGCCGACATATCGTTATCGGCCGATAACTGCTTATTTTTAACATTATCGGTTATCGGTCTGATAGCAAAACTAGGCCGATAAATGAAAGCCGATAAATGATGGATTATCTTGGTTTGTTTAACCACTTCACTTGCTCATTGCTGGCCATGTGGAGTTTTGATTGGTGCTTTCTGTGATATAGCACGAAGATGACACGTGTTGCGGGCTTAATTCTAGTGCAAAGACAAGATGTCCGCGGTCTGGGAGTTTGTCATTGTGAAAATAATATGAATATTTATCGGCCTATATATATATACACCGGTTATCGGCCCCCCAAATATAAAGAGTTATCGGTATCGACCAAAATTTCCATATCGGTGCATCCCTAGAATTAATTATTTAATAACTCTGCAAGCTATCAGTATGATACAGTTAATGCACGAGTAAAAGCATAAACAAACAGCGCAATGTTTATCAATGTATTATTCCAGTGATATTATTTATTAATATTATTCCTCACTCTTTCAGACCTCTCTATTTATTACTTTGTATGCAAAGAGGTAGTGATTGTTATTATTATAAGGGTTTGTTCAGTTCACTAGTGTTGTAATAATTGTGTCAAAACAGAAGTAAAACAGTAAATAAAAATCGGTTTAGCATATCGGTTATCGGGCAAATAAGCAGACAAATGATTGGTATCAGTAATAAAAAAATCTGTATCAGTCGATCACTAACCGATACATTACTAAAACTTAATATACCGCCTAGCCCTAGTACAAAGTATAAGAAAAAAAATCTTGAATGCTTCTCTATAGACAAGACAGAATAGAATAGATACAATAGTTAAAACACAAAATATACACATGTACAGAAGTATACAAAAAAAGGAACAATTGCTTGACAATAAAGTGACAAGACAATGAGTCTTGGATTTGGCATTTTTAAGTGAACTGTTCCATTAAGTTCTGTAAGTATTTTACATATAAACAACAATAAAAATCCAATAAAGCTTCACTCATTTCATAAGATTGAAATCTAGTAGATTAGTTGTCCGCACACCCGGAGCTGACTGGAAAAATTTCCCATACTCAAGACATGACACAAACTTCACACTGCCGCCGAGTCTGTGACTCACTCAACCATACATATACACACTCACTAACACACACACACACACAGAGACACAAACACACTTCTGATTGTATCTGACAGACATGGTGTTAAGTGTACTTACTGCGTTTAAAAACCCTCAGGTCGAAATGACAGAGAAATATCCCAGCACAGCCAGAGCTCAGCTTCATTGCACAAACATTTCTTCATTTCCTGTTTCAAACCTTGCAAGCCCCACCCACCCACGCCCGTCCGGCACTGTCACGGCACAAGGGAACACGAGGACCAATCAGATCCCAGGAGGTTTCTTTTGGAGGGGTGTGGCAGAAATCTTGCCCGTCTGCTTCGACCAGTGCTGGCAGACTCATGCCAGCGACACAAAAACAACCTCACATCCGCAGGGTTTCTGAATGAATGAAATCAAACTGGGACTTAACAGGATATGACGAGATTCTTGTTTAAACTGGCCTCTGGGAGATGCGGTGACCCAGAATGACCAATGAGTCCAGAAAACCACCCTAAAACACCCACGAGGCATCCGTTTGATTAAATCCACAGCAATGTAAAGCCCATTATAACACATCAACTCCCACACTGTGCTGAATAATGGCAGGAAAGCCCATCTGGCCCAGTGCCTTTTATCACGACTGGATGATGTGAGAGTGTGTTAGACTTTGGGCTTCATGGGTTGATAGATTACAGATGAATAAATGAACAGAAAGACAGAGAAACTGAAAGTTAAAGAAAACAGACAGTCATTTGATAGGAATTAGGGATGCATGATATATCGGCCGACATATCGTTATCGGACGATAACTGCTTATTTTTAATATTATCGGTTATCTGTCTGATAGCAAAATTAGGCTGATAAATAAAAGCCAAAATTTCCATATCGGTGCATCCCTAATAGGAATAGAGACATGCATTGCATCTATTGGCGCTTTTCCATTGCATACTACCCCACGGTTTAGGTCGGGTAAGCTCACCTCACTTTGGCTTGGTTAGCTTTCCATCGAGTTTAGTAACACTTCGCAGTGGGAGGGATTATAGGCGTGTCGTTATATTTGCACTGCCTACGGCTGTGACATCATACAAGTGAGAGCATTGTTGTACATTTATTTATTTCTCAGTTCGCCACAAAATTAAAATTGACCACCACAAATTGATGTTTGCACGTCTTATTTATCACTACCTCTGTCTCACATGACAGTTTCTGTACAAACACCCGTGGCGTCAGTCGACGGCGCTCCGCTGAGCCTCATTTATGTTGCATTTAAGCATATATGCGGGCGTGTGCATCAGTGATCTACAGTGTTTTTGCTTCACGTTTTGGTATTAGCTCGCGTCGCTTGGAACCCCAACCCAGGTTGTACTCAGCAACTTGGAAACCCTACTGCCTTAATTAGGTTGTCAAAAAAAATTCACTGCACAAAAGGCCGTCAAGTGCAATGGAAAAGCGCCATATGACAGCTTAAAATGTGATCTAGGTAGGCAGCTCACTATGTTGGCAACAGAAAAGCCCAAATCAGCACTTTCTTAAGACCAACTAACCAGAAAATTTAAATGGAAATTTTAAATTTAACAGATTATTAGAAACATACAAAATGTACAAATTTGAAGCATTATCGTATTGCATATCATTTATCCAACCCATTCTCATGAAATGCGTATAAGTAGTATGCAGTATGAAAAGACATGCAATACATATAATATACACCAGTGCTTCCCATATACTTAATACGGCGCATCTTTTCATGACGTTTTATGTACTTTTTCTGTTTTTTTTTTAAATGATTGTTGCTTGGGCTTGGGATTTGCTTTAGGATGTCATTTCATGTAGGCTATAGGTTTCTCAATGTGTTTGTCTATTTTTAAAACATGGCCGCTGCTTGGAGTTGGGGTTAGAATTGGGGTTTGGGTAAATGGTAAAAAAAAAGAGAAACCAATACGTAAAACCACACGTAAAGATGCACCGTATTAAGTAAACGGGAAGTATTGGGGTATCATATCCACGCAAAATTGGAATTTGGTGTATGTATTTCACGACGTTTCACACTGCGTGCTATTTTTTATACGCTAATCATGTGAATGGGCTGCGTTTATCCCATCATTTAGCAAGTTATCACATTTTTTATCAGTATTGTGCTTTTGCAGCCCTATAAAAACTACAAATCTGTGTGACTGGACTTGAGAAAGCTCCTGTAGTTTTGTCTCCGATATAACATCGCATCATAGTAATGGATAGAAATTTCAAAAAAGCACAGAGGAATATGGGTTCAGCTAATCTACACAATGAGAGAACCAACTCGGTTTCATGAATATTGGCTTTGATTTAGCTCAGTTTTGTCAAACAAAGTTACTGTTATCTCCACAAGAATATTTTGCTAAGGTTGTATGGACTTTTCTTGTGCCTTTTGTTATTTCACAGCTCAGTCCTCATTCACTTACATTGTGCTGATACAAATACTGAGAAAAATCGATGTACTCTTTTCTGTTCCTCCAGGTTCCACCAAAGATGAAAGTTTTAAATTTGCCTTAATTTCTCATTTACTCCTGACAGAATTGATCCCTTTATGCTAAAAAAAACCAGCATTTATTGAGGAAACTAAAAGGCGAGTCATTTTGGAGTTTCTGAATAACAGTCCTGAATGATCTCACATGTTTATGAGATATTCAGTCTGACATCACTACCATTATCAAACACACTTTATATAACATCTTTTATAAAGCACTAATGCATCTAGACTCCAGGCACCGTTTAAAGAATTATGCAACTCGCATCACAGCCGTCTGAGTAACACTTATATAAAGAGGAGAATCTGAGAACAGGCATTACAACCATGTGAAACACACCAGAAACTTTTATGGTCAACTGAAGACACAGAGACAAAATTACATAATTTCTTCATATACCGCAAACAAGTTTCACTTCCAGTTTTTATCCATTTAGCTTAATGGCAGAACTAGGGTTGTGCCGATAGATGATTCTATCAGGTATCTACATTCATCAGACATATGTCCGATAGCGGGCTTTCATAACGATAGTTGCTGATAGTTATTATTCAGGGTTTCCCGCAGCACTTTGCAGTTCGGGCAGCCCGCCTAAGCTGGGAAACCCTACCCCCTTAACTAGGTCGTCCCAAAAAAAGTATAATTTCACAAAAGGCAATCAAGTGCATCTCAGAGAATAGCGCGGACGCGCTTCACACCGCGAGTGAGCACACGTGCCACACGGCCGAAATGAGAGAAAGACGTGGTCCGTCACTGTCTGGAGGATAACTGGCCAGTTGATAAAACATCTCAGAGAATAGCAGAGACGCGCTTCACACACAGCAAGCGTGCACGGCCGAAGGTCCGTCACTGTCTGGAGGATAGCCAGTTGATAAAACGCATGTCCGTGAGAACTGTAAGTGGACTTGTGTTTTAGGTTTATTTAAGCCTGTTATTGTATTAGTCTATAGCAGTGGTTCTCAAACTTTTTTAGCGTGCGGCCCCCCTTGTGTACGGTGCAGTCTTTCGTGCCCCCTCAAAGAAAATTTATGACAAAAAACTGTTCTAAAACTCAAGTTTTAATTAAACAAAACATATTTAATGATAGAAAGTAGTGCTGTTGACAAGTAGCCTAATTTTTATAGTTTTAATTGAACAGAATTCATGATAAATTAATGTATTTTATGAAAATGTCATAAAACTGGGGCCCCCCTGGCACCATCTCGCGGCCCTCCTGGGGGCCCCGGACCCCAGTTTGAGAACCACTGGTCTATAGTTCTTGCAATTTTAAAGCAAGTTAGCTGGTGAATTTGTTTTTTAAAGCAACCTCCTAGCCATGTTTCACGTGCCTGTTGATTCAATATAATTGTTGAGCGCTCTTGCTCACGTTATTTATGTGCATTATTTACATGCTACAGTAGTTTCACTCCTTTAAGATAATGTAAATAATAGTGGGAAATAATCAGTTTTTACAATCTTCGCACTATCTATCATCGTTTGCCAGACATTCTACAACATCTGCTTCAGTTGGTGTTTATTAACCCTTTAGTTTCACTTCATCACACAGCTATTCCCATTAGATGTAAAAACATTTAATTCATTAATAATCTAGTACGTGTTCATTTTCTGTCATAGTTTCTTAAAAATTAAGTTGTATTTGAGGGTTTTTAATAAAACTATTTTTATTTCATCATGACGCGTACGCCCCACTCATTTGATTGTCACATTCCCTGGCCCCTCCCACCTGCCCAACCCTACCACCTTAACTAACAAATTTTCTGCAGGTGACCCTGTTATCGTTATCATTTGTATGCTTTTTCTCGAATAAGAGGGTTCACTTTGCACGAGAGAGATGTAACGTGCACAGATTCCTTCTCGCACGCAACTCGGATTTAATGCACACATCTTGGACTCTTGTTTGGACCTGAACGTGCGCGGGATGGACTCCCAGCACCTGAACTTGTAATACGCACGATTCAGACTCTTCTTCGCACATGAGCTTGTAATACGCATGGCTCTGACATTTTTCTTGCACTAGAGAGGTTGTTAGGCACACAGGAGTTTAAAACAAGCAAGTGTGTTGTTCCTGCCCCCTGGCACGCAAATTTCAGAGCGCCTGGGCTTTAATGATGTGCTCGGATTAATGGCATCAGTTTTACAAAGGTTGCGGTAATGACAGTATTGCGCTTGGAGTAAATCAGCTTCTTTTTTGTCCACCAATCAAGTGACTTGTCATAAATGAGTAAACTATTGCCTCGCCCCCTGATACTATCATGTATTGGCGATCTCACAGGCTGACGATAGGACGATCTCAAATGGGGCATATCGCCCAACACTGGCAAAAGCATGTAGCGATGAAGCTTTACATCCCGTTGTTGAAAAATTGTAGAATGCTAAACCATATTTTTAAATCATGTTGTCTTAACCAAATGACATGACTCACTGAAAAAGCAGAATACCATTTTATAAGAGGACATTTCAGAAGATTAAAATTCAGACAATTCCAGGCCATTCAGGTCATCAGCTAAAAATTCATAAAAATTTAAGCTATTAAAGGAACCTTATAGTAACACAAGGCTTGTTTTTGTATTTGTGATGGCAGCTCAGAAGTGTTGAACCCTTAGGAGATGCTGGGGACGCTGTCAGCACCAATTAAACCAAACAAACTCTATGATACAACAATGCTATAAGCTATATTTCATTGATTTAAATCTGAGATTTATCTGTGTGTTATTCACATAGATCAGAGAGTGGACATCACTTCTGCTCTGACACAGAAACAAAATCCAGCACAAACTACAGCTCGCTCACATATTAATAACAGTACATGTCCACACTATCTAAATAAAGTGCCATTTAAAGGTCAGACGAAGAGCAGACATCATATCAGCCTTCAGGAGGAAAATAGAGACCGCAGAGGCTTGAAGGACAACAGTGGAAACACAAAACTATAATCAATAACGTTCTCCATGATTGTAGGCTTTTTATTATCGGCATGAAGTCTGGTCAACTTTTCCCCTAGAACCAACAATTATTCACAGACCTCCAGATCTACAGGAACCGACCCAAGTTTTGTTTAATCCATCAGGGGATACATACCATAATAATAATAATATATCTGCTTTACTTCCTTCTAAGTTCCTTCAGTCCGACATGTTAATCTAAGCATCTTTCAAAGATTAATGCCATCACTGTCAACCCTGTCACTTAGTACTTTCATCAAAAGTTGTGTAAAACCAGCCAGCTGTTGTCATGTATGTGTGCAAACACATAAAACAGTCAGTGTATGTGCCATTTGAGGTTAAACCAGTGGATCTGTGAATGAGTAAAACAGATTTATATTCTTAACAACACAAGCAAGGCCACATCTATACATCTGCTGTCAGATTTGAAGGACACGAGGATGAATGACATCACTACACAAATCACATTTCATTTACACTTATGCATCTAGATGCTTTGCTTTTATCCTTATTTTGTATCAGTATGCATGTTTTCTGGATTTTAAACCCATGACCTTTGTGCTGCTAATGCATTGCTTTACCAGTTGAGCAACAGGAACACAACTCTTCTCTTAAATGTTAGGGATCATTTCCTTTTAACATTGTAATCGCTGTAAAACTGGTTTATCTGCAATGATTGGGGAAGGAAACCGCATGACTGGTGTGTACAAAACATATTACGACACCCAGACATGCACATGCAAAATGCATCGCACACAAGTACGTATATAATGTTAACATGCATACAGACACACAAAAAAGTACTCAAAGATATATCCAGTCAGACACGCAACCCATACAACATTCAAACATATATGCATGCGCGCGCACTTTGACAGCTCCCGCATTACAAAGTGTGTTGTCAACATACACCATGCGCAGTGTGTGTCTTTCATTTACCCTTCTTAGTTTCCATTCACAAACACGTACAAGTTCAATAATCGCAGATGCTTTGACAAGCTCACTCACGAGATGTGCCACGCCATCCGTGCCTTCACACGAGACAAAGCAAAGGTCACAAGAACCCAATATTTCAACATTTACTCACTTATCATTGTATTTGCAGAGACTCTCTCCCGTTCGTCTCATTTATGTCTCGGTTAATCCACAAACTCGGTGAAATATCGCAGAGCACGCGCGAGTCCTTCAACAGTACTTTCTCACGCTTCAGTCTAACGTACTGTAGCGAGTTAGAATTTCTGATTGACAGCCGCACGGGCCAATGACAGAGAAGCATATAAAACTCAGCGACCCGTCCACAAATAGCAGCCAATCAGATGATCCCGCAGCCGGAGCTCGGCGGTTTCCATTAGCAGGGTAGGTTGCGTCTGTTGAGGGTGTGCAGTAATGTATCGTGTGTAATTCGCGATGGAAAAAAAAAACATTTTGCAAAACTTATGACAAGTATAGCAAGGATAATGTAGTTTAATTTTTTAATACATTTAATAACAAACAAAAATGTGATTACAGGCAAGAAAACATTTTAGTCTCTAACATACAATGTATTGGTGGTACCGTGCATACTGCTACAAAAAAGGCAAATATATTTCCCTACGACTTAATATCATTTTACATATCTTAAATACTTGTTTAGCATTATGTTGTACTTTGGACAAAGCATGCTTTATTGCCTATTCTAAACATCAATTGCAAAGTACATGTTTACTGTAAAAACAATTACAGTATGTTTAATGATTTTTTTTACAGAATATTTAGACAAAATTGATGAATATGTTAATTTAACTGGTGCACTTATAGCATTTCTATACAATTGTTTAACAAATGCATAAAATATATAATAACATTGAATCAATTTGGTTCACATCAATTAAACAACACTTTTTTTTAACACTGCCCACTATCAAAACAATAGTTGTGCATTTATTCATGTCCTTCTGCTTCACTTCTGCCTTCGGTTTCTTTATTGTTTAGCAAGTTATAATATGATTTTAATCCATCCACTTGATATATCACATCACCTAAATCATATGTGTGTAATTTTGTGATGTTAAAATACTCTGTCCTGCAACAAACCAAGATATCCCTTAAAACTGTAAGAACATTGCTCTTTTAATTTGAACATCCTGACATACTGCAACACTCGCTCAAACAAAAGCATGACTTTGATCTGTTATTGCAACACAGTAATTTTTCCACCTGGGTCTAAATATATCCTTCACACCTTTAAATAATATTTACATAATAACATATTTGCAAACAGCTATGCCGTGCGTGATACAGTATCTAATTTCACGGTGTGATACCAGACAACTGAGCAACCTCCTTTATAAGATCTCCAGCCTCGTTCCTGTACTTTGGACTCAGTTCTTTAGCTCTTCTCGCCTCTTTGAGGTTTTCCTTTAGATTGTCAACTAGCCTTTTACGTTCTTGATGACTTGATGTAGCGTCTTCGACCTGCTTGGTGATGCTTTCTTCATCTTGCAGAACCGAGTCAATCATTTCCTGGAGTTTAGTGCCTCCAGACATGACACCCTTGGCAGCTTTGCACAGCTCTGTGATGTTCATCTGCGTCCGCTTCAGTTTGTCTGGAATTTCAGCCTCTGACCTCACTACAAGGGTGAAGTCATATCCTTTAACCTCCAGACTGATAACTGATTGATCTAATAGATGGAAAAGGAGACATTAAAACATGGAAATCTCTAAAAATGTAATGAATGCAGTATTTAAACATTGCATAAGGGCCAAAAATTAAATAAAGCACCGGCAAACCAGCACTAGGAGACATGGAGTCTTAACATACCATGAGACTTATACTGTATATCATGATTGATTATTATATTCAGGTAAATGTCTAATAAAAATCTAAATGCAGAAATTAAATGTATATCATGTATTTTTAACATTGTAGCTTCACACTACTTTGATATTGTGTTGTGTTAATGCTGTTATTATTCCTCTAACACAGATTCTCTTAAAATGTTCTGATGTGTTTACTGGTACCCTGCAGGCCATGACTCATATGTGAGGTCTCACCATGTTCCTCTTTAATTTTTTTCAGGCACTGTGACATGCTGTCATTAGTGGACAACTTGTAGCGGTCTGAGATGCGCTGGAGCTTTTCCTTCATATGTTGATATTGCCCCTGCTGTTTGTTGAATGTTTCCGAAATGTCCTTGAAACGCTGGTCGAGGTCAGGAACGCCGACGTGCCGGGCAGTAAAGCTGCCTGTCTTCTGGCCTGCAAGAAACATGAGGCAATGGTCTAAACTAATGACTTATGTCCAATACTCAATAAAATTAATTAAGACCTGCAAAAAATAAACTAAAACCATTAGTCTGACCATTAGAAGCAACAGCTGGGTGTCGCCTTGCAGATTCTGGTTGATTTTGTTCTTTAGACTGAAGCAACGGTTCTCTCTACAAGTGACAAAACGGAACTTAATAAATGCACACATCCAAAGAATTAAAGTGGAAACAAGTTCTTAAGTCCATACAAATGTAATAAAAAATGTTTCTTAAGAACTTCTGAAAGATTCTTCTATGACATTGCTCCTAAAAACTTTTGTATCACTTTAATTTTATTACAAAAATTAATTCATGAATCACATCCTCCTTTAAAATATTTTTAATAGGCTAAATTGCTTTGATGGGATTAAGCAAGTAGCCTACATTGCATTGCAAGGTACACATTTTTAGTATGTGTGTTCCCTGGGTTCGAACCTATGACATTTTGCGCTGATAGCACAATGCTCTACCACTGAGCTATAATAATTGTATTAAATCATAGATTAATATTGGGGTGTAACTAGATTAAAGGTGCAGTGTGTAATTTTTAGAAGTATCTCTTGACAGAAATACAAAATAATATACAAAACTATATTATCAGGGGTGGATAAAGACCTTTTTATAATGAACCGTTATGTGTTTATTGCCTTAGAATGAGACGTTTTATCACAGAGGGTCCCCTTACATGGAAGCCGCCATTTTGTGCAGCCATGTTTATACAGAAGCCCTTAACAGACAAACTTTTTTACTAAGTTGTCTCCAAAGATGACATATTTGTCCAGTGGCGGCAACCGTAGCTTCTCTATGTGTTTCAAAAGCAAGAAGTGAGCAGTGGACTGAGACGTTGGTTGCAATTCACAACCTCACCACTAGATGCCGCTAAAATTTACACATTGCACCTTTAAATGAATCTCGCGAAATTAATTATGCCACAAGATTTCTTGTGGAGGTGAAATGTTGTCTCCTGATATCAGCATTAAGTTGGGTTTGTGGTAGCAAAACCTTGCAGTGCATGCATTATTTGTCTTTACTGCTTGTGCTTTTTTTGTTTGGGTTTCCAATAATGTTTGTTTGGGAACTTGTATAAAGTCTGACCCTCACTCTGAATTTACATGATTTAGGGGCGGTTTCCCGGACAGGGTTTAGATTAAGCCAGAACTAGGCCTTATTTATATTAGGACAATTAAGTTGTTTTTTTAACATACCTTACAAAAACACATTGCTGTAGTGCATTTTGTCAGAAAATAGTGGCACTGATAAATTTTTTAAAAATAGGTCAGTGCAAGCTGTTTTTAGTTGCTCAAACATGCATTTTAGTCTGGGACTAAGACAAGCCCTGTCCAGGAAACTTCCTCTTAATATCTGGATGTTCTCGTTTAAGAATGACATTGAATGTATAATTTCTATTGTAAAGAAATTGAACAAATATATAAATGGATTTAAACGTTGTTTGGCCCAAAAGTAAGCATTTTCTTAGTCTAAAATAAAATATAAAATTACCATTGATAGTCCGATGGCGCCCTCTGCTGGCATTTGTTATAATACATAATGTTGTTTTTATTTTATTTTATGTATATATATAAATTCATTAATTATTATAAATTATTATTATTATATAAGTGTTTGTTTTTGCTTAATAAACCATGTGCTTACTTGGTTTTGATATTTTTGATAGGTTTTAAACCCATTATTATTACATCGTCATTATCATGTAGTTTTAAAGTTTATTGCTCACTTGGGTGTTTTTGTAACAAACAAAAAAATCAAATTACTTCATTATCAATTAGTAAAATAATTGTTAGGGACAGTCCCAGAATACTTTTCTTTTTATTTCAAAATGTTATTTTAGTCTCCCAATTATATATTTTATTATTAAGGATTTCCTAAAAGGTTAAGCAATCTTCCATTCTGTATTATTATTATTTTCACCCTTTTCCTTGTTATTGCATTGTCTGCTGCAATGATGACCTACTTTTACAAGACTAAATCAAAGGCTTGTTCTAAACAACTGGAGCATGAAAACAGTGTAAGAATTACAAATATACTGGATTAACAGTGAATATATTAATATAATAAATCTATACTTAATCTTTTGTGTTTCTTAAATCGTATAACTGTCAACAAAAACAATCAAAGCGTTTTATAGACAACTTTAATCTGACTTTAAGATTTAATGTTTACACAAACGCTTTACATTCCAATGCACCTACAAAACCTCGTGAAAGAACTATGAAAAAGTTGTCCTACCTCTGCGTCTTCATTGCGAGAGGAAAAACAACATCCCATTTTTCACTTCGTAGGACTTTGCGTTCCCATTAAAAAAAATTAAAATGAAAGTTGTGACATGACGTCGCAGTCATACGGTTAAGTGCACGTGACTGACAGGTGCGTCACACCTGCGGTGAAAATTCCTCTAGTGTTTGTGTTTCATTTTTTTTCGTCTTGTGGTTTAATTTCTGTGCTTCATTGTTTTGTCAACAATAGAAATGGAAATTCAAAGTCCAGACTGAAGGACCAGTCATTATTTTTAATGTGCAACTTGAATTTAAAACCTGGACAACCCTTTAAGCACACAAATAAGTAAAGTTTCAATTTGATTATAAAATTGTAATGCATATAGTGCCTACGAGGTAATACATTTTATATACTTTAACGTATTTAAAGCTAATTATTTCGTAAAGTTTGATCTATTTTCCCACATTTTATTTGGCACGAAATAACAATTTCCTGTTTTGGTGTCTAGGGGGCGCCATTGAATCACTTTAATGAGCCTTTCTCACCATGACTGTAATGACAGCCTCTTTCCTCTTTCAGCCCTTTAAATCTTACAATCTTTTTAAAAATCTGCTATTTAATTTCTCAGATACTCTGTTCTGTCTTTTCTGGTATTAACCTTCATGGCAAATCTATTATGATCTATTATGAAACATCAAGTCAGTTTATAACAAATCAAGCTTTGAAGATTTAAGATTTGACAGGTGAGGTAACATGTAATGCTTCATACTGTTTATTACACCAGAACACCTGCACTATAGAAATGTGCACAAGAAGCATTTAGCTCTTTACAACACTAGAAAATTAGACAGCTCACTTTTTGCATTCGAAGACAAATAATGTCTGGGTGAATACTTCAGAAAGTTATAATGGGAAGCCTGAAATAGCCCACCCAAAATACTGCTTAAGATATTACCTTTGATGGCCAAAAATGCTGACAAGGGTCACATCTTCCTAGTGCCCATGTTACGCAAAAACCTGTCTAGTGTAGTTAGGAAGCTCACAATGCTTTGTGACACAAACCCACTGTTTTTCCCACTTTGAGTGCCAAGTGCTTGAAAACACAAAAGAAGGCGAGCTAAACAAAGCTTAACCAGCTGTTTGTAATTTGCCTTCTTTATGTGCTGCTCACAAACAGCCGCTACCTGCTGTGAATCTGGCGCGCTGAGCGGGTGGGCCGCGCGCATCGCGTGCGCACCGTATCATTTCGCTGTCATCCGCGCGCCCGTTCGCTGAGCGCATAAATGAAGGTTTGCGGAATAAAGAAGTATTGATGGGAGACGTCTCCGGATGCAGGTGTTTGTGCTGACAAACGATAAAAGCGCTTGACTAGGTACTAATTGAGCAGAAGAAATTAAAAAGTGCAAGAATGAAACAGACGTTATTTGTGGGCGAAGAGATGCATGAAAGTAATCACGTGTACAATAATTCATAAAGGGCGGTTTCCAGGACATGGTTAGATTAATCCAAGACTAGGCCTTTTAGTTATAGGACATTTAAGTAGTTTTTACAAACATACTTTACACACAAACAATACTGGTGTGCATCTTGACACAAAACAATGAGATTGATGTATGTTAGATATGTCAATGCAAGACGTTTTTAGATTAAGGCATTTTAAACATGCATTTTAGTCTGGGACTAGGATAAGCCATGCCCGGGAAACTTCATTATACTGATCAATTTTCCCTATAGGTTTGTCACCAAATAATCTAAATATACATAACAAAATGTTTTGGTTTCAGGCTCTTGTGTATTTTGTAATATTAACAAAGAAACTATTCTACATGTACATTGATTGATATTGAATATTTATTTGAATTATTCTGTGGGTGATAAATCATGAAAAATATTTTTTCCTTTAATTTTTTCTTCTTTAAATGTCATATTTCTTTTTAAATCTTATTATTTTATATGGTAAGTTTAATATTCATAAATGCAAGTGGGCTCGGATTAAACCTATTATTACCCAATTTAAGGTTTTTACTTCAAATGTTATTTGCACAATTATAAGGGCTGTTTAAATATGGTTTACAATCTATGCATGCGGCCTAAAAAAATGTTTTAATTAAACGATTGATTGTCATTCTTTGTCCTGTGCATGAATGGAGGCTCGACTCAGCACAAAACCACAATAATTTCATAGCTTTTTACTTTTAGCAGCACAACGCAGTCTTGTTTTATCAAATAACAACCAAAAATTGTGACTGAACATACATGGTCAAACATACAGGAGCAACTGAAGTAAGTCTTCAATTTTTCTGCCAAGAGGGCTTTATATAAGTGTGTGACGTCACTTGAAAACAATAGGCTTGTTCGACTCTGGACTTCATGTGGTGCCACATGAAACGTCAGGGGATGACATCAAAATACCGCGAGAGCGATTTGAGAAATCATACAAAGGATTCTACTGTCGAATTGCTCTCGCGGTACTGTGACGTCATCCGAATGTTGGTTCTCTTCTTGCAACGCCACATAAGTCGAAAAAGCTTTATGAACAAAGCTCGAGTTAATCTGCATTAAAACAGCCTGAATCCATTGTTTGTAGCGTTCTAGTGATTTTGTTTATCGTTAAATTAATTAACTATAAATTCTGTTTCCAGAAAACTGTTATGCATTAATTTGAATAACGATAAATGACATAAACACAAAACACATAATAATAATCTCCTGACTAAAATGACGGTGCAATATAAATACAATATATTTATCAGCTAGTATTGTATTAAAATATATGCTGTCAATATGTGGTTATGTGGAGTGACAATCAAGTTTTGTAATGTAAATTACAAAAGTATGCATCGCCCCCGGCACGAGCCAGTGATGGGCGTCAACAAACACATTTCCCGCGAAACTGTACAGCGTAACGTCATGGACTGTTCCATCTGCTGCCACTAGCGGGGGAGAACGGACGAAGCAAACTTTTGGATTTACATTACACATATATACTTGATTTTGATACTCTATAACATGCATATATTTATAACATGTAATATACATTCTGTTAATCTAATATCATGAAAAACTAACACGCTATATTTTATTAAATAGATACTACATGTACCCCTCCGTTTCCTTATCGCGTCCCGTCCTCTCGTGTTGTTTTTTAAAACCATTCATTCACTGAAATCGTCTAATCACACGCCGACGAACAACTAAACTTTCTTTTAATTTTTAAAATGATCAGAACTCGCAAAACTGCTGTGGAGGTAAGAGTGTAGATTTATTTTAATTTAAAAGAGTAATTAAAACCTTACTGGCAGCGTGTCGAGTATCTGTAGTATGCAGACCTCTACGGTACTGTACATGAATAAAGATAGTAAGGATTATGATTTCAAAAGACAAGTATGCATCATGCATACCGTCAACGAGACGTAAGATCATGCAAATAAAATCTGTGATTGAACTATTTATGTTAAACTATGATTGAAGTTTTATTGAGTGTATTGTTGTTTATCTACATGCAATGATTAACCACGTTACACCTTAAAATGCAGATTTTTAACTTTTGGTTATCATATAATATTAATGAATTATTATTAATATCACTAATTGATTAATATTATTGATGATGATTAAATATATTTTGAAGCTTTTAAGAAAATAATTTTAAGAAACATTTTTAAATATTATAGATTAAATATATATATATATATATTACATATTTAAGAAATATTTTTGTATTTTCATATTTATATATAAATGCGTGTGTATTTATTTATACACATTATTATACACAGTACGCACACATATATGACACTTTTATTTTGCAAACGATTAGTCGCGATTAATCGTTATGCAGCTCTAAATAAACTCTTTGTTTTCAGACTAAACAGCTGGACATGATGGATCTGTCGGAGGAGAGCAGAGACAGCATTCAGTCAAAGGTATCAGACGAATTTATTTGACCCCTAAAATTGTGATATGTCAACATTTTAAATGCTTTTATTAAATACAAACATTACGTAAATAATGCATTATGATCAGATATTGAGTTTCAAAATATAAATATGATTGAAAAAAATATAGTACTCCTATCTAGTGCTTATTTTTGGTATTTGTCCCTATACATAATCGAGAAGTAATAATGTTGTGTTTTTCTCTCTTTGGCAGGATCTTTGCTTCAGGTCAGATTGTATCACAGATGAGTTGGCTCAGATCTTCATGGATACAGAAAGCGAGGGCGAATTTGAAGGTTTTTCGGAGGACGATTGGAGAAAACCTCTGGTAATATGAAATTTTATGTCTGCTTGCAAAATAATTCCCAAAATCGATCCCATTTTTTATTCACTTTTATTTCACATGTTGACAGAGCGACAGGTCTGAGGAAGACAGCGATGACATCGGCTTTTATTCTGACGGAGAGGAGCCCGAATCTAAAAAGAAACGCACCTCTGGATTGTGTGTTGCGTTCAAGTTTCCTACTAACAAAAGAAGCCCCGCCCCTAAACGAAATATGACGAAACGAGGCAACAGAGAGGCCACGCCCACAGCCCCTCCTATTGGCAGCCATCCCGCAGGAAGAAACATGAAGCGAGGAAGGGAACGATCAAAAGAGCCTGTTTTATCCGACAGCAAATCCAAAGCCTCTGATCACGTGGCCAATGTTGAGAGTCTGCTGACAGATGAAGAGATGCAAATATTGAGCAAAAGAGCCAAAAACATCGAGGAAAACAAAGCAATGGTCATTTTATATCATTTTGCTGTTTGATAATTATAATTTCTATTTTATTATGAAATATTATGAAATTCCGTTAATTATTTTATTAATCTTTTTTTGGCAGCTTGCAAAACTGTTCGCAGACTTGAAATCTTTGCCTGAACTTCCATCCAAAACGACTCCGACAGTAAGAAACCACGAGCTCACATAATACACCAAAACCTTTTCTATCCACATGTATTTCACTAAAATCAAACATTTTAAAGTGTTTTGTTGCTTGGCGTCATGTCTTATTTACTGTTTCACTTTTCACTTTCTCTTTTCAAAAAATATTGATGAATATTCAATATAGTTATGAATACCACCTGCTTCTAATTTAAAATCACAAATAGCAAATGCTGATTTCTAGCTCTAAGGTAAACTAAAAGTTTGTGATGTAAATTGAGTTTGTTCACTTCTTTGTTGTCTTCTCGAAACAGAAAAAGAAATTGTCCGCTCCAAAACGACGTTTGTCAGAGGTGCAGAGTGAGAGACGTAACCCGAGTCGTAAGGCGAGACCCCCAGAACATTTCGGGGTAGAGGTGGAGGAGAAATCGGTGTCTCAGAAGAGAGAGGTCGGCAAAATTGACATCCAACGTCTGATGGAGGCAAGAAACAGCCACTTCTCATTGAATGACATGAGCTTTGAAGCTGGACTATATAATATATTACACCGTCGTGACACCACTATAATGAAATGGTTTCAGATCCACAGTAAAAATATTTTTTTAAGTACTTAAATGAGTATATTTATAAATATTATGTATAACAAATGTTTATTTTTTTTAACTAATGTCTGTGTAATTACATTACTTGATATATTGGCCAATGTTTTTTTAATATCTGTGTCTGCACTGGCCATCAAAACCCCAAATTGGTCGACCACTATTTCGGACTGCTTGGTTTTTATGTGTAATGACTTTTGAACTTGTTTTAATGGTGTGAAGGTTGATGAAGGCCAACGAGATGTGAGACCCAAACAGAGGAAACGTCGTTCCCGTGAATCTATTCGTATGCCGGAGGACATCACCCAAGAAGAACTGGACAACGTTGCAGATCGTGCAAAAGACAAAATCCTCGATAAAGAAAATGTAAGTCATTGCCAAAGTCATTTTGATGTTTGCATTGATCAGTTGCATGTGTTTGATGTGTTTATATAACGCATCTTCAGGGCAGCACTTGTCATCAGTGTCGTCAAAAGACCCTCGACACAAAGACAGAATGCAGGGGTCCATACTGCAGAGGGGTCAAAGGTCAGTTTTGTGGCCCCTGCTTACGTAACCGTTATGGTGAAGAAGTTCGCACGGCGCTGCTGGATCCCGTAAGTGTTGTAGTAAATAGTGTTTGCTGTTGATAAACGCTGTGTATACATTCTCATGTGTGTTCTTGTTGTTGTTTGTAGACGTGGGTGTGTCCCATCTGTCGTGAAGTGTGTAACTGCAGTCTGTGCAGAAAGCGCGATGGACGCTGTGCTACGGGCGCTCTCACACACCTGGCCAAATTCTACGGCCATGACAACGTAAAGGAGTATTTAGAGAGGTAAATCAGCACTTGTATCAGTTCAGATGTTAAAGTCAAATCTCCTTTAATGATATGGGTCCTCATTTATAAAGCGTGCGAATGCCAAAATTCAAAGAAATGTTAATCTCCATAAAAACGTGCTTAGCAGCACCTGAAGGGTCTGAGCAGACATATTCACTTTTACTTGTACGAGTGCTGCAGGTTTTTGGAAATGCAAGCCATTCTTGCCGCTCGTAAAGAATTTGTATGCTCTTTTATGTTAATGAGATTAATTTGGCATTGTTTACAAGGCGGATATCTGAAACGGTTCAGCTGCGCAAAATTTCAAGATTATGTGTGTTTGTTCTGTGCATCACATGTGCGCACTTTACTAAAATTATCATAAGATCAAGTGTTTAAGATGGTATTTTATAAATGAGGCCCTTGGACTAGAACCACTGAGCCTCTATAGGGCTTTTTTCTCTAGGAGCACAGGGGCCCCAAACTGAGAATTTTAGGGGCGCAACCAGAAAATTTAGGGGCACATACCGTAAATCAACATGCTAATTAAATATTTACATTTCTACTAAGTAATACACTGTAGTACTAATAAATACTTTGATGATAGATGCAAAAAGTACAATGTGCTGATTTAAATTCAGTGTCACATCACAGAAAAAAAGTCAAATTTACTAGTCGCACATGTGCGACTGGACGTAAAATTCAGTGGCACACTCTCAAATTTTGGTGGCAGTCTGGAGCCCTGCTCTAGGTTCATTTCAGGGTCTCAGATCAGTAATATTATTTAAACAGTATTATGCATGAAATTATATTTTGACTTGCAGGTTTTTTGCTCTATATATTAAGCCAGCAGTCAAAAATGTTAACTGATGGATTTGTTTTGTTTTTTTTAAGTCTACGGAAGGAAGCGGAGTGAAGATGGAGCAGAATCGAACGAAATTGACACTGACCACATTTTAATGTTTTACTTTTGACACTTTTTAAGTTTAGCATTAGAACACTGATGAGCTATTAAAGCACAGATATGCAAATCACTAGTTTATTTTTTATACATCTTGATTTTATACTGTACTTTGATTTTATACTGTACTTTTTATAGGAATAAAACACAAGTGTGCTATAAAAGCACATGAAAGATTTTTCTGAGCGAAAAGCATTCTGTCATTTGCACAGTTATTGGAATTTTAATAAAAAGTTGAACATTATAACAAATGTTTTAGTCTTTCTTTTATGCAGAGAAATCAACTAATGAATCAATTTTGTTAAATCATATTTTTATTTTATGGTAAAGGCTATTATAAATAATGTGAAATAAATGTATAATTCATACATTCATCATTATTTTTATGTAATGTTATCTTTATAAAAAGTAAATGAATTTTATATATTTATATATGACTGATCTCTTTTGGATTGCACACAAATGCTTTTTGCTATAATTATGGACACTAAAATTCTAATTCTACAAATATCTAAAATTGTATATACATAATTTAAATTATATTTAATATGTGTAGCAAACCTGCTGATAAGCTGAGAGTCATGCATCTACCATATCACACATAAATCTCATAATTCTTTTATCATACAGTATAAAATATTAACACAATCTGGGTGACATGTCAAATGAAAAATCTTTAGAGAGACAGGTGCTCTGAAGCGAAACGCTCACATACCAGCTGTTTAGTTGGATTACAGCTTCCCTTTGATGGCGCACTGCAGGTACAGAGCTGTCAATCATATTGAGACAGAAACAAAGAAGTCCCACCCACCTGAAATCACCCACGTCTCATTCCTGTCACCGTCTCGACGCTTCTATAATTGACTTTTACACTTCACAGACACTTTAAAAAGACTCAAAACTTTCCTGCAGTTTTCGTCCTAGTGTCAGCATCAGCATCTGTTGCTATGAGGTTGCTAGGGTACACCGGTGGTTTCCAAGATGCTGCTAAAATAGTTTTAGGGTGTTGCTGGTACAAGGCCATCCTGGGTTCTGATTTCTTAATCATACGTTTGATTGCTTAGTAAAGTCATTGCACATTTCATTCAGGCTTAAACTCTTTGAGATGACTTACATGAAGTTTAATACTGGTTTAAAGGGATAGTTCACCCCAAAATAAAAATTCTTTCATCACTTACTCACTCAACTGATAGTGAGCCCCATTCACTTCCATAGTATTCTTTATTCCTACTATGGAAGTCAATAGAGCTCATGATTGGTTTGGTTTCAAAGATTCCTCACTTGTGTTCATCAAAACAAAGAAATTTATACCGGTTTGTAACAACATGAGAGCGAGTAAATGATGAAAGAATTTTCATTTTTGGGTGAACTATCCCTTTAAATCTCAAACCGGCTAGTGCACTTTGAACCGGTTAAGTTCAAACACCTGCACTGAATATAAAAGCACACGATTGATCCAAATTGACACTAAATGTCCTGTAAATAAACGTACAGGGATAAACAAACAATGAAGAATTAGATCAGACATGGTGTATGTAAGACAGATTTACTCACTTTAATTTCAAGTGTTATGCAGGCAAAGTTGTTTCTTTATCCTTTTATTTACCCATGAACATAACACGTTTGTACAAAGTTATTTAAAAATATCAATAAACCGCAGCCTTTCAGGCTAACCTGGCAAAAAACCCATTATCAAATGCCATGAGAACAAAGAAACATCTTAGAAAAATGATTTACAAATGAGGCGTCACTAGAAAATTTTAAAGAAAATCGGTTGCCACAGGAAATATTACCAAAAACATCTATTTATAATTGTTTGGTATCAACCACTTCTTTTTGAACTTTTTTTTTTAAAGTTTTCTTTTGAAACAAGTCAACTCAGATAAATTAAAAGCCATGGTTTAACTTTCTAAAAGGACCACGTTAAGAAATAACAGATCAATACTAAATAGATCCATAGCGGAAATGAACCATGCGGCACGTCATCTCTGCATTAACAGCGCACAATACACATTAGCAAATACTAATATAAGGATAAATAATAAATTAGACACACAAAAACACACACACGTGGGCATCATCTATTTGTGTTGTGTGTTGACCGAAAATGGGGGCCTGAAATGAATTACAAAGAAAACGAAACACTCGAAAACTCACGCCACCACACGTATTTCTGAACATTAAATGGGTCTGATTTGGCCTATTGTGACCCAGCAGAAAAAACATCTGGTATCGGTCCATAAGGGGGAGGTTGTATGGATGTAACAGGGTTGAATCTCTTTGGGGAGAGCATGAGAGTCGATGGGCGACAAGAGGGCACTTTCAAAACAAAAAAAAAGGGGGCCGAACGCTGACATGGGTCAGCGTGGGTCGGGTTTATGACCCAATCTACAGACACCCTCATTAAAGTACTTCACTGGCCACAGTGTTCACCATCAAATAAAAAAAATGATGTGATCAACTGGGTATTTGAAAAGCCCACGTCCCCCTGCCCAGCCGTAACATAGTGGTACTGCAGTAATTGTTAAGGCATCTGAGTACAGTTCATATGACTTGAGATCTGAAAATGTTTTTTTTTAGTTTTTTAAATCATTTTTCAGAAAGAAACCTATTCTACCTCTTGGTAATGTAAACATGGTTTTACAAAGATTGTCTTTATAGTATTGCTTTCATTTAACATGACATGTCTCAGAAAGCTAGATTGTTTTTTCTTTTTCTCTATTTTTTTAAAGAAATGTCTTTCGATCCATAATCTTTGCTCAACTGGAATGCATTGTTTGTAAATCTAATGTGCTTTTCTTAAAGACCTGTAAAACAGCCACTTCATAAATGCTCATTCGACTACTCGGGGTCACGTTCCTTTTGTGCAGAGTAAAATATTATAAATCTCAACGCCTGACACGAAGAGCCCGAAATCCCCAAGAACTCCTACGTGAGGCTGTGATTGACACACCGATCACGCGCCATTCAACCGCTTGTGCTAAGGCTCTTATCGTGTCTTTAGGCTCTTCTTAGTTTGCAAACTACAGACCAACGCACGAGTAGTGCAGCCGTTGAATGCGAGGCTCCAAAAAGAGAGATTCTCATACCCGAACCAATTTATAATAACGATTTTGAAAACAGATATATTTTTTGTGCATAGCGACAGATTTTCAACTACTATCCTCGGGAATATCTTGTGCTACTCGAAATAAAAAAAACTCATGTTTTTTATCAGCTCATATTATTTCCATACTCTTTAGATTATTCTTCGTTATATTCGATAATAATAAATTTCCATATGAGAAATCGACTACGCTCAAACAGCTGTCCATCGTCGATAGAAAAGAATGAAGAACATAAACAAACATATAAACAAGCCAACAACATCGTGGTGCTCTTATTCAACTACTCAAACTCCTCATCTAAATTGTTTGAAGTCGCAGGCGTGGCCGGGTTTGAATCCTGCGAGAGCGACGCCACGGTGACGATTCTTGGCGATCCCAGGTCCTCGTCCACTTCTTCCTCCATGTCCTCTGTCGTGATGATGGTAAGTGCCGCCCCACCCTTTTTGTTTTGGTGGGTTTTGATGTGCTTTGACAAGTGGTCGCTTCGCATGAACCTCTTGGAACATTCGGGACACTCGAACCTTTTCTCTCCTGAACAGAACAGAGAAGATCGTAAGTTCATTTACTTCATCTGATTCGTTTAAAGGCGGAGTCCACGATGTTTGAAAGCCAATGTTGATATTTGAAATCACCTAAACAAACACGCCCCTACCCCAATAGAATCTGGACCTTCTGTTGATAGACCCACCCCACACATACGCAACCCGGCAAGGAGGTCGGTTAGTAGACACGCTCCTTACTGCTGATTGGCTATAAGTGTGTTTTATACACACTCGTGAACTCCGCCTTTAATCTACTCTATCCTGATGATTCGTGACAGGTGTGTGTGCGCGCACCTGTGTGTGTCCTGCGATGTCGCTGCAGTTCGTCGCTCCTGGTAAAGCGTTTCCCGCAAAAGATCCAGTTACAGACAAACGGTCTCTCTCCCGTGTGCCAGCGCAGGTGAGCTCTCAGATGGGACGTCTTACCGTAAACCTTTCCGCAACCCTCCATGTGACACACGTGCTGCTTCTTTTTGGATGGGTCGCTGTTGTTTCTGTATGAGCGCAAGAACCATAGATCAGAAATATCTGTGACCATGATTAGACTTTATATATAGCTTATGTGCATGCTATGATGTTTGAGAAATGCATATAATGTTTCAGATTTTAATCTCCAGTTCCCTCTTCCTAAAAGTCTCATCTTACACTCATTTTGACATACCTCCCCTCTCCATCCCTGCAGTTGGGACAGGAACAGGCCACCCTGCGGAGCCTCTTGCTGGGTTGACCCTCCTGATCAGATGGACTTTGGACCTGACCCATCTGATCCGGGCTCACTGCGTTTAGGGTTGTGCTGTTGATGTTGCCAACAGTGACCGTCACAGGGGTGGACTGAA
The DNA here is from genome assembly GCF_027580225.2 of Misgurnus anguillicaudatus. Classification (NCBI taxonomy): domain Eukaryota; kingdom Metazoa; phylum Chordata; class Actinopteri; order Cypriniformes; family Cobitidae; genus Misgurnus; species Misgurnus anguillicaudatus. The sequence goes on along the minus strand of NC_073356.2, from coordinate 37,311,757 downwards.
CTTTGACTCCCTCCTGATTCTGCTGTTGACCTGTACAAATGGTGATGATTGAATCACTCTGTGTGCTGGTCAAAATGTCAATGGATGAGAACAACTATGGAAAGATTTGATTTCATTCCAAAAGCAATGTCCTAAATCAAGAAATGATAATAAAAATTCTAAAATATTTACAATGTCATATGGTTCGTTATGTTATTTGGGTCATGTACAGTATTGTGCTTAAGTCTTAGGCCGCCGCAAGCTTTGTTGTTCTAGCAAAGTTTTAATGACCATCCATATTTATTTCTAGCTTTCTTTATTAAGATAGAAACAGAAAATAGAGGAAATATGTGCACAAAATGGCTCCATCTGGTAAAAGTGTCTTCGCACAAACACATCTCAAACTCCTCCTTAAATTAGAAAGTAGGATTTCATTTCATTCAGGTTCCTGCTATCGCTCAAGTCTAAGAAGAAGTCACATCGCATTAAATCCTTAACTTTATTCTGTTTTTAAAGGAGGGGTTAAATGGTATTTCATGCATTCTGACTTATTAACAAAGTTATAAGTTGTAATCCTCATGCTAAACAAATGCAAAGTGTCAGAAAAGCAGTTAAGCTTGTGACAGAGTATTTCTGGGCCAAACTCACACCTCTTTCCTACAAGTTTCAGAAAGTTTTTTTGAACATGGGTACCTGTTGCCCAAAAAGCACGCCCACACATCAATCAGAGTGAGAGCGAGGACGCTCATTAGCATTGTTGTTCCTTCAAATAGAAGTCACAGACATCACTGCACCCAACAGCTTTGTTTTATATCAAGACTCAACAACTGCATGAAAGAAGAAGTGTGTTTTTGGATGTAAGGAGAAGAAAACTTTGTTTAGCTTTCCAAGTCAGTGAGCATTATGGAAACAATGGATATGGGTGATTCTCACGAAACCATTGAAACACCACGGCACTAATGATTTTAGCTTTAAAATGTGTAATATAGTAACATTAAAAAGCATCAGAATTAACACAATACTGTGTTCTACCTTGCACAATGTGTGATTTCAACATAAGAATTTATAATTGAAAATTTTATCTCATTTTCTGCTGAAATTCTCATTACCGCAATGTGTCCGGCTGTGTTTGAACATGCGTTATGTTGTAATTTAATCAAATTAACACAAAAATATTAAGAAAAAAAATAAATGGATGTTTTGCTAGAGTACTTTAGATGACAGAAAAAATATTTACTGAATATTCATGTATAATAATAATAATGAAGAAAAATTTGGAAAAGTATCATTACCGCAACAGATGCTTATTAAAAGTTTAATACTTTGATTTTAAATGCATGTGCAGAATCTCCAAATGATGTTCTTTCCGGTTTGTCATGTCATTTTGAAAATATGTCAGTGTTGATGTTTTCTGACTGTTGCGGTAATGAGATTTTTAGGACTAATTTTTTAAAATATGTTACAAAAAGTGTTAAATGATAAGTAAAAGTTTTTAAATTAATGTTCCCATTTACTCCAGACTTTGTTTTTCAATGTCTGGTGGGAAAAAAAGTAAATTTAAGCAATTTTTACATTTCATGCTTGACATTTTTAAAACCAAGTTTTCGTGAGAATCACCCATATAGTTTCTTTGTCCGGGGTTGCAGCGGAGTTTTGTGTGTGTGTTTGTTTAACGCCAGATTTAGTTGAAATGAGGTGGTCCCAACCGGGTTATGAGTTGCAGACGGCATAAGTAAAACGGCATCAAATGTCTGTGTTTGGTTTGCAATCAACGCATAAGAGCATATAATGTAAACGACACAAACATGTAATGAATCATAAGTTATCCAGAGATAGTGGGATAATGTTTTGTGTGTGCTGCTTGTGACTCGCTCCTCCCGCTGGCAGGGTTCCCACACCTTAGTTAACTTCAAATTCAAGGACATTTCAAGGACTTTCCAGCTCCAAATACCCTCAAATTCAAGGACTAAATGTGGGGACACATTTCAAGTGAGAGCAAGGTTTCATCATGTTACCTTTTAAGATACATTGTTACAGTTCCCTTTCGAGGGAACTCGCGCTGCGTCACTGCAGTGACACTTTGGGGACGCCTCCAGGTGCGTCTGAATGTGTATATCAAATTCAACCAATGGTGAGGCTTAATGACGAAGACAGGGTGATGCGGGAGCAAGGAAGTATATCGTTATCTGAAATATTGCCAAAGACGGCGTTACAGGGATGCAGGAAGTATGGCAAGAGAGACGCAGCGTCTCGTTCCCTTCTCAGGGAACAACAATTACATACGTACCCCGAGCCGTTTTCATGTGTCAAACACAACTATGCATGGTATGAATCAACATTTGGATACAGAAGATATTTAAAGTGAACAGTTTAGCCATGTGCTTAAAAAGTCTAGAATTTTTATGATATTATCCTACACTACACAGGGAATAATATGGATTTTATTTTCAGAAAACTTCTTGCATAAAATAGATTTAAGCACTTTCAATGACCTGTATCTATGTACTGTATTTATATTTTCAAAAACTTCCCAGGGTCTTGAATTTTCACCCCAGATTCACAAACTTTTAAGGATTTTAAGAACCCGTGGGAACCCTGCGCTGGATGCCTCCAGAATCTCGTGCTTTTCTGGAAACAATCGCTAGAGCTGATCTGTCTTCTATAAATCTGAAAAAACTAAAGGGTCTTCAGAGATATGAAAGATGTAATACTACTCTGGTACCAAAGATTAACATGAAATGAGGAGAAACAGCGTGTTTTATCTGAGTAAAACTCTTTATGTGGGTTGTATTCTAATAAAGAGACTGATAAATAATTATTTCTGCTTATTGTACCATTGCAAAAACAACATTGTCGCATGATGGCTCTAAGACTTTAGCACAGTATTGTACATGTCTTGTGATATTTTATTAAAATAACCTTTACTTCCAAACAGGCAAAAAGGGTGGAACCAAACTCCTAAAGACGTACAAAGAGTCTGAAATCTAACACCTTTAGAAGGAAAACAACATTCAGACACCAACTCATTAAATATAAATGCCTTAACTCGCCTTTTTACTCTTTAAGTAATAAAAGTTGGGTCATAAAGAGCTGGCAAACATTGTCTGCTTTAGTAAATGTACTTTTATGCCAATTTCCATAACAATAATTTTCTTTAAAATGTCTGTCATCAATTGCTCAACCTAATGTTGGAAACCTGCATGACTTTGTGGAAAACAAAAGCAGATATTAGACAATCTTCAGTATTTACTTTGAGACTGAAAAATGATTGACATGCAAAGTCAAGTAAATGTGAGTAAATGATAACAGAAATGCATTTTTTTTTTAGGTAAACAGGTGTACAGCTCCACAGCTGTGGTCTTACCTTGCACACCTGTGATGGTGAGAGGGACGCCCTGCACCTGGACTCCAGCTGTCCCCAAACCCGCAATGTTCACCGTCTGCACCCCCGTGCCCGAGGTCAGAGTGATGGGCGACCCTCCGAGCGTCAGTGGGGCGATCTGAGTGAAGGTGCCTCCGCTGGACGTTACGGGCGAGAGCGTCAGCTGTTGGGGCATGGCCGCATTCTGCACCTGAACGGTCTGCCAGCTGATCTGCCCTGAGGGCGTAAGAGTGGGCGTTCGGATAAGAACCTGGGTCGGGTTCTGGAAGGCCTGAAGCTGGAGGTTCTGCTGAACCGGTTGTAAAGTCTGCCCGGGCTGAAGCTGTATGGATCCTTGAACCACCTGCTGCTGGGGCGATTGGATCTGGATCTGTTGCAGAACCGGGTGGCCCACAATTTGGAACTGCTGGATTTGGCCGGACTGATCCGATGCGGGTTGGAGCCCGTTGGACTGAGCGACGATCTGGGCGTCTGACTCACCCGACTGCCCCTGACCGTCCTTTTGGGTCTCGGTGGCTACAGTAGATAACGTCGTGCCATCTGCAGAGGTCGCAACAGTAGAATCGATGCCAGATGCAGTTGTTGTGCAAGTAGAAACACCCATTGATTCTGCTGCACTCGTGACGGTGGTGGTTATCAACTGGTTGCCATTAGAAATGCTCCCATCACTTGACTGGACCAGCTGAACTGATCCACCCCCTCCTGCCATGTTATTGATGACCGGTAGAGCAAACGTCATGCCGCCGAGGTTGATGGGTAACGTAGTCACCATCGGGGCTTGCGTACCCTGAATGCTTTGTAGCTGAAGAGGGAATGACGGTCTGATCTGAAGCGGAATCGTCTGATTGGCTAGATTCTGTGTGACGATGTTGGCCGTTCCCGCCCTCTGAGGCGTGGCCAAGATGGCTTGGTTGTTTCCGGTGGAGATGAGTTGAATCTGTTCCGGCTGAACGCTTAAGGGGTTACTGGGGCTAATTTGGATTTGCTGTCCATCTGCGGTCTGCAGGTGTGGAATGACCTGATACTGAATCCCACCCGTTGAGTTAGGCAAATTCTGCACCTGGATGATTTGAAATTGCTGCTGCTGCTGCTGTCCGGCAGGTGCGTTACTCGAAGCCACCGCCTTGACCTTCCGCCCCGCCGTTCCTTCCCCGGTGGCTATGCTAGATGTAGCGACACCCGACTGCTGAATGCTGTCCTTAGTTAGGGTTGTGGCCGCGGGGGAAGTCGCTATGATCTGCCAGCCGTTTCCGGTTAACTGTGCAGGAACTAGCTCGAGCTGCTGCGTGGGGTTCTGGAGCTGCAGCAGGCCCTGATTCGGGTCGATTATAATCTGCTGATGTGTAGCAGCCTGACCCTCACCTCCGACTCCTCCTATTTTACTGCACGTCGCTGCAAGCAATGCGAGGGGAGACGGTTGTGCATCCTACACACACACACACAAACAGTGTTAAGTTAGTAGTGTTAGTGAATGTGGGCGGGTTCACAGGAAGAGTAAGTGGGTGTTTGCAAACCACAGTGTCTCCATTTCACAGAGACATCAAGGCCTAGAGAGACAAACTCTTTATTACAAAACTCATTCATTAAGTTATTTCAATTGATGCATGAATAACATTGCACCAACATTTAAAGTAAAGTAAAGTCTTAGACAACCGGTGAAGATGCTGGTGATATTTTATTACAAATTATATTAACACTTTACAACCGGATTGCATTTGTTAACATTAGTTAATGCATTGGCCGACTTAATCTCTCAATGTACAATACTTCTACAGCATTTGTTCAAGTTAATTTTAGCATTTGCAAATACATTTTTTTGACATTAACTAATATTTATAAAGATAAAACTTTAGCTAATGCATTTACTAGTATTAACAAATGCAAACTTACTTTAAAGTTAAATTATAAGCATAGCAACCAAAATGAAAGCATTGTACTGAAGCTGACATGTACTTCACACATGTGTGTAAAATGTGATGTGTTATCTCAGCATGCTTTGCGAATGTGTGCATCAGTAGAAGATCATTAAGTTAAGCAAGTTTAATATTAACACTTTGTTTCATTTTACATCACAACATTACATTGTTTTACAAATTTTAAATTAATTTTTTATTTTCTACTTTATACCCTACGTAGACTTTTGAACCCCACTGCGTGAGAGATTAAAAATGTTAACACCATTTATTTTACAAATGTTTTAAACATGCAAATGACAGAAGGTGAGATAGGGACATGATGTAACTGTACTGAAGCAAAATCAGGAAGTGTTTCAGCAACAACACCCTTCAATTCAAACTTCACATTTCTGATACCTGTGATCCTGAACTTTTCCCTTTCGTACCCCCTTCACCTCCACTGGTCTTCCCCCCATCTGTGGCCATAGCTTCCTTCTTTAGATCTGTAAAACAAATTCGTGTCAGCCCCAAAGAAATGTGTGCATGTGTGTGGAGCTAGTAACTAAATAAATGCAATAACACATTTAACACTCAAGAGCATAATGGAAACAAGGTTTTCTTTCTAATACAAAACCATCCAAGAGATCCAAACACACAAACATCTCCCACGTCCTTAACACACATTGCACAAGACCCAAAACTGATCAATAGGCAGAAATAAACAGCAGATCCCACATGCATTCAGGGGGGACACATATGGAGAGATGGCACAGACGCACGAATTGAAAATCAAGTGGAGGAGACTCATAAGCAGGGGAGGGTACGTACCACTCATTCCGCATTAATAAAACCCGGAGAGGAGTTGTTTAAGAGAAAAAAAGGCCGGACGCCGTGGAAGGCAGGCAGAAGCCCAGCAGAAGGACGGCCTATTTTCTCCAGCGGCCGCAGACTGTGGCGCAGCTCTGACGCACGGACCCACCCCGTCAGGAAGGGCGGTGCCAATGCAAAAACACCCTTCAATAACGGAGCACCAAATGCCGATAGAGTCCAAGCTGGTCGGGTTCAACCGCACCGGTTCCGCGCGAGTTCAAATCCGGCCCCTTTGCTGTGTTCGTTTCGCAATTAAATAATAATCCTTGGCGGATGTGCACGAAGGTCTGTCAGAGATCTCAGTCTGCGCGAAGGCCCACCCACTCCCATTTAAATATCAGTGAATGCCAAACCGTCACGTCTGGCTATTTCTCTCTTTTTACGCGCCTCGGATGCGTCTGTGTCGGTTTATTTCGCGGAATATACTCACGATATTTGCCGTAATTCCAATTGTTCACTTTTTTGGTGCACAATTGCATTTGAGGCACACTAAAATTGCTATGGCTTTTGTGGGCGGATGCTCTCCTCCCACATATTCAGATTGGACGGCAACGGTCTGCGGTCGAGGTGACGTATGGGGGTTGTAGTTCGACACAGCGCGACGCTGACTTGCTGTTATAATCGCGCGGACTTCAGCTCCCATCGTGCTCTGCGCCGGAGCGAGTGACGTTTCGTAAGGGGGCGTTATCATGTTCGGTTGTTCGGACTGAAGAAGGGCGGGCTTTTGTGGTATGTGGGGGTTGGGCGAGTGGAAACGGGTGGAGTGACACGAATCTCCGGCCCAGTTCGGTTACAAAACGCACAACCCACTCAAAATACACGCCCTAGTCCACATGCAGTTCACAGCAACTGTTGAACCAAGCAAATAAATAAACTTGGTATCGCAATAACGGTCGAATATCGCGAGGACCTCTGCAGGTTCGCATTTCCTAGCAATGGATTCACATTACAGGATACACAATTATTTGGTTACCCTTAACAACAAATTAATGTCACTGAATGTATATACAAACAAGTGGCATTAAAAAATGTACAGCACACTTTCAATTCAAATTTATTTTTGCATTTATTTCTATGTTGCAAAAATATATATTTAATCACAAACAGTAGAAACACAAGAAAAACAGTAAAGAAATGTTGAAAACAGAAAAAAATAAAACATTAAAAAATAAAGGCAATGTTTGGGCTTTCAAATATGGTTTATAGGTCATGTGCTGATCTACACCTGTTACTCTGCCATAACATCTGTGTAAACTTAAAAGAAACTCATAACTACACCATGACAACTTACTTCAAAGTAATCACTTTAAAGTACAGGTCTGGCTTTATTATTTGTCGATGACACCTGGTTTGATATTTTACCTGTAGTGCATTTGTTTTAAGTATGACTTATGTGAACAAACACTTTCTGGGGTCACTGTATGTAAGCATAACCTGTATGTATCTCCTGTGTTCACCTGAATCTAAACTGAGCTTACAAAACCTTTACTTCTATTTTAAGTAGAAGCAAATATAAGCAGTTCTACTAGTAGGCTGAATAAAATATAAATAAATAAATTATTATTCCTCAATAATTGCTTAACATAAAGACATTTTGAATGTGCAGTAATTCTGTGATGAGTTTTGGGGACCTCTGGCGGTTGTGTTGCACTCTGAAGTCTGTTATGTATTTTGAGTTCAAACCGAAACAGTGTCTGTGTCCGAAACAACTCCCTCTATATCTTCATTCACTATTCCTTACATTAGTTCTGCATTAGTAAATAAAGTTTACTTTAAACAAGGAATGTAAACGAGTGAGGACAAGAGCCGGAAGCGCTGCGGGCGCCATCTTGTGTTGAGACGCGGAAGTTCATTTGGCACGAGCCTGACAGTGAAGTGGTTAGCCATTTGGTATTGGTTGTACACGTGCCCCCAGAGTTCGTATGTGAAGTTTTAGCTCAAAATATTTATTCAAATAATTAATTATAGCATGTTAAAAGTGCCAGTTGTGAGCAAAAATGTGCTGTTTTTGGTTGTGTCCTTTTAGATGCAAATGAGCTGATCTCTGCACTAAATTGCAGTGCTGTGGTTGAATAGTGCAGATTAGTGGGCGGTATTATTACAATAAGATCCCCTTCTGACATCACAAGGGGAGCCAAATTTCAATGACCTATTTTTTCCAGACTGATCTCACGAAAAGTTGTGTTATAGTCAAGGAAAATTTGATTAATGTATTTGTGTCCATGGCACGAAATTCAGCTTTTTTTCGTGCCTTGAGCACCTTTATCATGTCACTCGTACAAATAGTTTCATTTTATGTATTGTTTTCTCATAGTTTTTTCCTATTCTTACCATTGTCGACAAAAAATGTTGGGGTTGGGGTTAGAATCCCTTTCTGTTACATTTTTATCTAACCCCAACTCCAGGCGAGAATAGTTTTAAAAGCGGAAGAAAAACATGTAGAAACCAATACATAAAAGTACATCCAAGCTCCAAATCTAACCCGAACCCTAAGCGACGCTGTAAAAATAAATAAAAAATAGAGAAAACAATACATAAAAATGACACGAAAAAGAAAGTCATGCCACATACATGAAAAAATATTTACAGAAATTTGTGCGGGTGACACGAAAAAGACATTCATGCTCAAGACATGAAAAAAAGCAGAATTTCGTGCCATGGACACAAATAAATTAATAAAATGTTTTGTGACTATAACACGACTTTCTGTGAGATAATGTTGCTTTTTTTCACATGCAGAGAATGGTTTACCAAAACTAAGTTACTGGGTTGATCTTTTTCATGTTTTCTAGGTTGACAGAAGCACTGTGGACCCAATTATAGCACTTAAACTGATATGTCCCCTTTAAGATGCTATGAGATTAAAAAAGTGCACTCGATAATGTCCATTATATAAGTGAGTAAACAATGACAGAATTTACATTTTTTGGTGAACTATCACTTTAACATACTTTGGCGTAAAACAACACAGCTGCATTTAACCTCTTTGAAAGCCTTAGAAATATCTGTAATAGTTGTTTATGTGTATTAATAAAGGAAGCACTTAATTTCATCAGACAATATTATTGCAATTCTGTTGATCACATTTATTTTGATGTAACATCCTGGTATCATTTAAAACGTGTTACAGAAATGGCCAATGGTTAAATTCGTCATGCAGTTAACATTAAATCACAACAATGCCTGACTTAGTAATAGTTTAGACATCAGACCTCAATTTTTGTCAGTATTATTGCACATGGCCAGAAGGGGGCAGTAGATGAACTGGAAACAACACAGCATCCTCAGTAGGTGAATTCAATCAACGTTGTGTTCTTTTGTCACTTTCTATGACAGTTTACAAGCCAGATATTTAATAACCAAACAAACAAAGGTTGATGCATAAACAGAGAGTTGTGACTAAATGCCAAACAGATGTTTGCAGTTGAAACGTAACTTTAGATGAAATGTGATTGACAGTAAGTGACTGACACTGAGTCTGTTCAGTGTAAAAGATCAGAAATTCAGTCAGATTTGGTTAAAAGACCAGTTTATACCAGCATGAACTTCCATGACCTGTTTCTTTAGCACTATAAAAGATATAGTTTCTTCCTGCTAAATCAAATAATTTTTGTCTGCTGAATACATAGATTTTATTGCTCAGATGTTGCTCTTTTTTTTTATCATTTAAACACATTTATGTTCATCTTAAGCAATGATGCAGTGTGATTTTTAAAAGTTGAAATATTTTTATAGGCTCTCAGTTTTGTTTTTATGTGTATACACCTCAGTGAATGTGTATGCGTGAGTATGACAGGCGTCTCTGTGTCTCTGTGTCTTGCGGGCGAAGGCAGATTTACTGCTATTCTAGTGAATGATATTTTTTGGCACGCTGCACACTTGTTCATAAAGTATGTATGTACTCATTCAAGAAAGTGTTGACAGGCCAACACAAGTGGATTTTACTCACACTTTACTCAAGAGGCCATTCGTCGAAATGCAGAAAGCTGATCTTGTCAACAGGTGCATGAATGGATTTTGTAGGGAATGAACAGAAAATTCACTCAATCAAAGATTTAATGTTCGGCTCAGATCCCTGCGTCTTTATCGAAGTGTTTTAAGTGGGACCTGTCCTGTTTTCAACACCAGTAAATGCTACAGCGTATATGACGTAAGGAGGCAGTTATGTCCCTCAGGGCAACATAAATCACATGTCTTTTCTTTAGGACATTAACCACAGGAATTGTGTTTCTTGACATCACAGCATACACAGTACTAACATAACAACAAATAATGTATACATATATTCTTACTTAACTAGACTGTAGGGATAAAATCGGTCAAAACCTCACTGTATGAGGAAATCTTTTAAGGCCTGCGTCTTTATAATGACTATGTATGTAACGTCTGTAGTTAATGAAGTCTATGGTATGCTTATCTAGACCTCAAGTAAATGTGAGTGACTCCAATCTGTCTGAGCTCTCACTAATGTTTCCTTATTGCTGTCTGATGTTAAAACATTAAGGTTTAGTGTGTTTAGCAATGGTGCTGTTTTCATGTTTATACAGTCAGAGTTCAATGTCTTATCTGTTAAACATCACAGACATTTCTTTTTCATACTCCGGACGGTTATATACTATTTAATATTTTGTGTTAAATGCATTTTTAATTCAAAACAGTTTTAATGTTTTTATGATGTGGGTTTGTATAGCAAGTTTCATTTGGTGTTTATTATATTTTAAGGATTGTATAGCTTTAAACGTAAAATGTATAAAAAAAATTTTATTAAATGCTTTATGCATTTTATGAGAAAATGCAAATCAACTCTGTTATGCTGTGACATTTAACTTTGTTTAGGTTTTCAGATAGAAACATCAGGGGTCTCATTTATAAAGCGTGCATACGCACAAAATGTGTCTGGAAACATTTGTACGCCAGTTCCTACGCAAAATTAGACTTATGAGGTGTCATGAAACATTTTGATAAAAAAGTAAATGCAAAGTAAGAGTATCATAATAAGAAGCATACAATTACAAACATCTCTTTATGTACTATTTTGCAGATGATTTCAATTGACATCATACAAACCAATTTTATTGTTTTTTCCACATTTAAGGGGAAAATCTTCATTACCGCAACGTGTCCATGACTGGATTTGGGTTCTTTGACATGGAAATTTTTATAATAAAAAAAATAAAAAAAATAAAACCTTCAGTGCATGTTATACTATAAACATTTACAGTAAAGAAACATGTGGTGTTTGGTGATCATTGGTAAATGTAGAGACAATAATAAGGAATATAAATTTTCTCATCCTCCGCAACAATTTTTAATCATTGTTTAAGCTCTCAAGGAACTAACATTTAAAAAAAATTGTTGTAAGGGACACAATTGACTGTGACACTCAAGATGGCTACCAGTTAATCAGTTTTTATTTTTTCTCTCCAGATAAAAGTTAAAATTTTGTTTATCGTAGTACCTAGACAACTTTTTAGTTCTCATTACCGAAACATGAGTTTGTATATGCATTATTTAATGTAATATCATGTTGCGGTAATGATCATTTTTGATAATGATAATCTAAAAAATGTAAATAATTTTATAAGAAATATTTTTAAAATCCTCTAAAAATAGTAAGTTCAGACCTTAATGTGCAAAAAAAAAAGAAAAAAAAGTCTTCAATGACTTTAAATTTTTTTTTCTGAAGTCTGGATTTCGTGAGAATCACCAACATGTGGAAATGCAGATAACACTCTTCAGCTCTGTCATTTGTGCACAGTTTCAAATGAGTTGACAATCACAGGCCTGAATCCTCACAGCCGTGTGGAGGGTGAAAGAGCGCTCGCTGGAGAAATCTGATTCAATCTTGTGCCATTACACCCGGCAGGTCAATCCAACCACACAAATTACTCCGCCGCAACCTCATCAGCCGAGGTATTTTAAGATCAAACAACCAAACTCCATAAAGCAGTCCAACATCGAGGTAAAGCGTTCTCCACCCATTAAAGTACACAGGGGGCTTATGGGGTGAAGCCATCTTTACCCCGGGACACCTTTTAGCCCCAGGTGAAGGAATGATTGGTCAATTGCTCTGGGAACTAAATGCACATAAACCGGTCCTGACTCTCTCTCTCTCTCTCTCTCTCGACCGGATGCCCACAGATACAGAAGGATCGAATCCATGATGTGGAAATGTTCTGATGAACTAAAATACTAATCAGGTTGGACAAATTATAATTTTGCATACGACACATTTTATGGATAACTAGACAATATAGGAAAAAAGACAATGGTTTTAAATGTGTTGCTAAGCAGTTGCTAAGGTGTGATTGCTTGCTGTCAAAAGAGCTCCACCCCCACGAATCTTGGTCTGGCCCAGTTCTGTACTTAAAAGACTTATTTCATCCAATTGCATGTCTGATTCTTTATTAAAATAATAAACCACACATCATTTCAACCTTGCAAGTGCTGTAAAAGTTTGCAAGTCACTCAAAATTGCTTTCCAGTTATTGAAAAAATAAAAGCCAGACTTTAGTTAATTCCACCTGTGCTGTATGAAAGCTCGGACTTTAGGACCCAGAGGTTGATCAGGGTTCAGTCCTATAATGTACATGTCCACTTCTCGGTGTCCCTTTACAATAAGAGCCAATCTGGTTTGAGGGAGATCTAGCCAAGTGTGCAATCTCAAAACAATGAGTCCTTTACAGAAGTTAAGTGTCCATTGTGACGCTAAAGGCTAGAAAAGCATTGAGTAATTACACGCTCTTCACACAGACACCTTCTGCTCTTTACACCGACGGACGGGACGGGGGGACATCAAACTCTTGTTGTTTTACAGCAGTAATGTAAAACCCAACCCACTTCAAAAGAAAGAGAGAGGCAGTGTAAGCTTTCTCTCTGAAGTTTAAATGGTTAATGTTCACATAAATGCTTTTATTCAGAAACAAATTTTACATTGCATATTAAAAATTGTAAATCCCTGAAAAGAAAAAGAAATTATTATGAAGGTAATTCACTGGACAAATGTTTACCTTTGTTACAACTGAACCCATGTTAAAAAGTCTCTTTTTCCTTTTAAGACTGACATCTGTTTAATTTGGCTAGTTTCCATGTACTGTCATACAAATGAGCACCAAAATCAAACTTAATAATAAAAAAAAACAGTTTATAGGAAAGTGTTTTTCTTTTTAACCCATTCAAACTCTGCATCCACTGGAATGGACATCACATGTTTTATTTGGTTAAAAACAATACAAATGCATGTTTTATAATATTAATAATGTTTGGTCACTGATAATCAAAATGAAAACATGACCCTTTATCTACACTGAAAAAAATTCTTCATTGAATTTAATCATTTTCTTCAAGGTAAGTGGTTGCAATCAATCCACCTAAGCTACATTTAAACAAAAAAGATTAGTAAAGTAAAATAAAATATAAAACTTTTGTTTAAATGTAGCTTAAATCAATTGATTGCAACCACTTACATTAAAAAAAATGATTAAATTCAATGAATCATTTTTTCAGTGTAACCTGAAAGAGAATTCAGGCATCATATATTTGTAGCAGAAGCCAACAATACATTGTGGGTCAAAATTATAGATTTTTTTATGCCAAAAATTATTAGGATTTTAAGTAAAGATCATGTTTAATGAAGATAGTTTGTAAATGTCTTACCGTAAATATATTTACTTCATTTGCACAAGCAATTTTCTCGATATTTCCGATTTTTTGCACCCTCATATTCCAGATATTTAAGTAGTTGTACAGTATCTCAACCAAATATCTTCCTAACAAAGCATACATCAATGAAAAGCTTATTTATTATTATAAATCCCAATTTCACAAATATACACATTTTGACTGGTTTTGTGGTCCAGGGTCACATATTATACAGGCATGGCTCAGCAGGTGCACATTTTGATGTTTATAAATACAAACTTGTTTATGGTAACCTCATGATCTTGCCCCTGTTGTATTCTTACAGTATTAACTTCAAAAATCAGGTCTGAAGGGGTTAAAAGCTGATAAGTCTCTTTATTTTACTGATAAAACATTACTATAAGGTTGTATTTGTTAACATGTATTAATGCATTCGCAACATGAACTAACAATTGACAAATATTTATAAAGCATTTATTTTTTAATTTCAGCATTTACAATACATTTTTAAAATGCACAGTCAATGAACTAACATAAACAATGTATTGGCATTAACTAACATTAACAAAGATGAATAACAAAGATGAAAAAAGCTACAAATACAACCTTATCATAATATTTTATCAGGAAAATACAGAGACTTATCAACTTTTAACCCCTTCAGACCTTCATCATTGGAAAGTGTTACCATTTTACAGAGTTTTGTTGTATTTCATTCATTTTATTTTTCATGCTGACCCCATCGGGCTGATCTGTGATCAGTTGAATAACTCTGAATAAGTGTTGAATAACTCTCTCACTGCTACATTATAACGGCTTCATTTTCTCTGTTCATCCACAGATAAATGGATGTCTCAGACTTCCTACAGTCATACATCACGTCTTCGTGTTTGCGAGCACTGCCTGCGGTTTCTATCAATTGCATCTTCATTTTTTCAGCAAAGTATTTAACCTTCATCCTGGCAATGTCAGACGGCCTCCAGACCCATCCGGATCATCCCGAGGGAATCAGAGACACATCAAAACTCAGATGGATATAACAAAGTTTAAGGCCCCTAACCTTATTCAGTAGGACACCATGTTTAATCTGTATAAATACTATCATTCTGTTAAAAAATACCTGTTTTGATACACAAGAGCACCTACAGGTCGGATGAGAACTCAGTCACCAGACGACTTTGATGAGTATCACAGGTAATTTGTTCCTCTTAAAGGTCTGCGAGTGCTCTTGTCTGGTCTTTCAGATGTTTTGTCCCAAGATGAAACCGAAAGATTAGAGATTAGAGATGGAGGAGAGGTCAACCAGTGGTCATCGCCCCAAGATTCAGACTAGGTGTCAGAAGTCTTTCGATTAATCAATCTTCTTTATGAGAAAAGTGAGAAATGAAGGAGGTTGACATTGCCGTATCTTTGATCTGGATGATTGAGTGACTGTTCAGTTTGTTAAAGTTTACATAAACTACACGCAGGTCAAACGTGACCCTCGTGGGCTGAGACGCTTTACCCCTGTAGCTAAACGGGAAGTGCAAGGATGACTTTAAAGAAGTTTTAATTACATAATTGGTTCTAATGGAAGTCAACATGAAGAAACATGTATGAGTTTCACAGCTCAGGAAACATTTTACATTAACATGCATTTAGGAGACACTTTTATTCAAAGCGATTAACAGTGTATTTGGGGTATACATTTTTAATTTATCTGTGTGTGTGTTTCCTTTGGGATTCAAACCCACAACCTTTGCTAATGCAATGCTCCAACTATTGAGCTAAAACAGATGTGTCAAATTTTCTAACAGAAATACAGATTGAAATAGCTTGTAAGTACGAGTTTAATTTATTTGAAAAATACAATTTTATCATTTTTTCTCAATTTTGATGCATGTTGATATGCATAAGCAATTCCAACATTATGCACTGTAAATAATGAAGCATTTTTGTCAATTCAACATATTTTATGTTACTTTAAATTAAGAAAATAAGTTAAACAATTTCAACTTGATTTTATAAGTTATGTCAACTTTTTACAAGCCAAAACTTAAAAAATAGGTTGAATGGATTTGCAAAATCATGCTGCATTTTTTTAATATGACATTTTAATTAAAAAATGAAAATATAATTTCTCAGAGAATGCATTTTTGTTACTAATATACTAAACCATCTGTTTATATTTTCTTAAACCCCTGATGATAGTCCAGACATCAGAAAATATCAGTCTACACACGTTTTCTGTTTTAGATGAGGGAAATATGTTATGGATGTGACAAAAAAGTTTTTAGGAGACAAAATTTTGCATGAATTCTGTGTATAAAAATCCACAAACCAACAATGATATTCAACAAATACAAATGGGACGGCTCTTCGAGGAACAAAAAAAATATATTTTATTTTATGTGTGTGCATTTATAAGAAAGACACTCTGTTATGGATGTAACAAAGCTGCACTTACTATGGAAAATAATTTGAAAAAAAAAAGTTTAAAATCTTAAACAGAGACCTTACATTGGTATTTAAGCCATTAAATATTGACATCTGAGAAGGATTGTAACGGTATCAGATTTCCACGGTATGACAATCGTCTCAGAAACTATCACGGTTTCGCGGTTTGCTGGTATTAAACACTTATTATTATTATTATTATTATTATTATTAGCTTCAATGAAACTTAAATTAATAAAAACATATTGGGTTTTGGGTTGAACATTGGGTTAAAAAAAAAACTTTCGAAAAAAGTAAACTTTGATTCTTAATCTTTTTTTATTCTTTTAATTATATTCTTTTAAATAAAAATACTCTCATGAAATTCTCTCAGAGCTGCTCTGGATATATTCATTTGTTCAAATCGTTATATAGTGAGTGAAATGTATAGTTTTTATTATATTGGCCTAAGTATAATCAACTTAAATTGATCTGTAATATAAATCACTTAAATGGGCTTTAGTGCTTTTTTTGCAGCCACTCTTCGTCCACATTTCTTGCAAACTGGATATCCATCTTCAAGGACAACCCCGCGTTCGTTTTTCGTATAACCAAAGTATTCCCATACTGTAGATTTGAACTTTTTTTCTGGTGATAGAATTTGTAGTCTCTGACATTTCATCTGCTGTACATCAATGAGTGAAGTCTAGCAGTCACGCCGAATGAAGTTGCATGTGCGTAGTAGCGCAGGTGAGATATGCTTTATTTTTCCCCATAACCGTGAATAAGCAAATGCTTACGGGACGATAATTGTAAAAGTTAATATCAAGGTATACCGCCATACCGGTATACCGTTACAACCCTACATCTGAGATATCAGTAGTTAAACACATTTGGTCAAAACCTTTGGTAATGTAAGGTTGACATTTACATGAAAATGTTCTAATAGCATTTTTGGTAACTACTGGCCCCATCACAAATGTGTTATCACTACAGCACAACAGGTACATGCATTAAGTTTGTACTACAAAGCTGCGTTGTGTGTTGTGTGTGTGTTGTGTGTATGTGTAAGAGAGATATAGCACTGGAGCAGTAAGTGGTAGGTTGAGTGTATATAATAAAGATCTGCTCTGAGATAAAGTCAGCGTGAGAGACCGAGAGAAGAGGAAAACCCCTCCTTTTTGTGTTAAGTGTTGTGCAGGAATTGGCTTGCCCGACGGGTTCGAATACGGCCGTCCTGACGCCAGATCTGTCTGTCTGACTGAGGAGTGTACAGTGGCCACGGGCACTAACCTTTCTCCCTACAGCCGTGGACGTTTCATCTCTGACACAAACAGCCGTGGCTCACATAAAACACACTTCAAACGAGCCTCAGACGGACACATTCTTCTTCCAGTATGCATGGAGTCCGGCTTTATGACCGATTGTCAAGCTATGTCAATAAGTAGCAGTCCTGGTCTGCACATTTTCTTCTTTTTAGTTTGTGAATGTCTGAAGTTTATGAATGTTGCTATTGTAGACTGCAGGGCTGAACGCTCTTACGCAAGCGAGTACACATTTAAAGTCACTTAATAGAGATTGTTGGCTGTATAGTTCCATAAAGAATCTTTATACCTGAAGGTAGTTCCTTTGTAGTGATAAAAGGTATGAAACTGAACGGTTCTTCTATGACATCACTGTGAAGAACCCTTTAAGGAATCCACACACCCCTTCTTTTTTAATTCCCATTAAACCAAAGCAGTCTCATTAGACGTGCTGTTTTGATTCTCTTGTTAGTGTGACATCACACTGATAAAGCCCCGCCCACAACCACTGGCTAACTGGTTAATTTGACCCGAAAGCTTTTCTCAAAGTGTTTGTGAGAACGAGAACGTTGATATAAATATACTATTGTCCCAGACTTTATTAACAGGAATCAGATCTATTTTTTACCGAAAGCGCTCAATGTCTGTTGGTAAGAAAGTGAGGAGGAGCTGTAGCTCATTTGCATTTAAAGGTACAGACACGAAAAACCCATGGGTCATTTTGGACATGATATAATAAATGATCTGTGGGATATTTTGAGCTGAAACTTCACAGACACACCTGAGACTTTTATTACATTTTGACTGAGTCCGGTGAGTGAATTTCGAGGGGGAACAGAGAGGCTGTTTACACTTGGCATTAACATGTGTTTTCGTCGATCGGATCACAAGTGGACGACGTTAATGCCAGGTGTAAACGGTGTTCAAAACGTTTTGAGCTCGTCCACTTTCGACCACTTTCAACCACATCCAGAGGTGGTCGAAACCACTTTCGATCGGATCGCTTTGGAGTTGCGGAACGCACATGTGGTTGAATGCGTTCGAACAGCCACACGCGACCGCCTTCTCTCCGCCCATTTATCTAATCTGAGGTATTAAACACAAGTTTTAAGTCTTTTTTGACTTCTGGCATGAACATTCGGTGAACAGCGCTATTTTTAGCCTTTCATTGATAAAACTAAGCGGCTGATCTCCTTAGTTTCGTTTTGAAAGCGTGTGAAAGTTGCGCGATCCTATTTCATCAACTGCGCTGAAAATTCAAAGTAAGCTCTTACATACTCATGTACAAAACACTGTTTACTTGCTAAACAAGCCGTGCACTCCGACATAATATTAGTTTGCGTCCATATAAACTCATAATTACTCCCTCTCGGGTTTGAATGACAGCAGAGAGACTCGCCCACCGTCTCACAGACCACCCCCTCATAGTATTCAGCACAGAAGCGGTCGAAAGTGGACAAAAGAGACGGATTTAAATACCAGGTGTAAACGTAATGTGTCTCTCTCGTCCACTTGTGATCCGATCGATGAAAACACATCTTAATACCAAGTGTAAACAGCCCCAGAGTTCCACTCCTAACTGATTAGAATTTTTTAAAAATCTTAATAAATGACTCCCCGTTAAGAGTTTTTTAATTGCAACTATTATTTTATAATGTATCATCACGCTCACAGTGGCGCTGATGTGTCGGCTTCATTTCAGATTTTTCCTCTTATTTAAAATAGTCTTATTTTCACCGTCCCATATACGGGACACCTACGTTTACTTATTTTTTCTTTGGACGTACATTTTATTAAATCATGACAAACTAGACATCATTGGAAAGGTCGAAGCCTTTAGAATACAGACATCATCAGTGTTTTATAAAATAAATTATGTAGGGAGAGCAAGCGATTCATTTAGAGTGTGCCTCAAAACATTTATATTCTGCGAAATGTGCACTGTCCTGCAAGGAGGATGCCTACTTTAACTTCAGTGTTTTGCATGAATTCTCATCGAATCACGACAAACAATATATCATTAGAAAGCTATAAGAGTGTAGTTTTCAATTGTCATCATCATTTTGGGAAAAATTGACATAGTGAAAGTCATTTTCTATAATGGCATGGGCTCACAGCCAGTCCCAATATGTTTTTACATATTTGTAACCCAATTCTAAACTATATATCTTTAGAACGCTCAAAAGTGTAGTTTTTATATTTCAGCATTTTGGGAAAAAAATATGTATTGCGAGTCAGTTCACGGGCCAACAGGTGGGTCCAATTTGTTATTACATATTTATTACACTAAAACCCTACTCTAAACCTAAAAAATCATGACGAACTTTATATCACTAAAAAGGTCCTATTTCAAGATCATCTGATGATGACCCCCCCATAAGTATGAATATTAATTATTACATATTCATAACACTATTATAAATCTTAAAAATTTTTGATAAACTATATATCATTGGAAAGCTCTGAAAATGTAGTTTTTATATTTCAAAACCTTTTAGCAGTAATAATAATGCAGTGACAGTAATTTATTAATTTGTGACAAGAGTATGCAGCAAAACCAATGACATCTAGTGGCCGTTGTTGGTAAAACCAGTAAAAAAGTGACACACCCTTTTATTTTTTAAGATTTTAATTTGAAATTTGGATCACAGCTATTTGAGACTCATGGCTTCATTTTTACAGCATTTCTGTCATGAAACATTTACATTTTTATAATTTTATTTATGAAATGAAAATGTTATTGAATTATTTTTATTTATTAAAATAAATTTAAACTGCTATAACAACTTTTTTGTTTAATTTTTCACCTCCTGAAAAACGTGTTTAAAGTGTCTTCTTTAAAACAAGACCAAGATTAGGAACAATGCCAGAATTTTATAGATTTAAAGGTGCACATCAACTTTCACCCCAACGCTAAAGAGGGTGACAAAAGCTAAATTTTTGGTTCTTTAAGCTGCAGACAAATTTATTGTTAAAAGTCTGTGTTACTTAAATACAACATACTCAGGATGAAACATAAAAAGTTGTAATGTTGTTATTTAAAACCCATCGAAGAAGACATCTAAAATGACCCCTCCCTTTCCAAACTAGACTGAATTTCCGTCATTTCCAGTCATGACCAATATCTGTATCCACAGAGATGAAAACTTGTGATTTAGGTCTACAATGTTTACTGTGTGGTATTGGACAGATACAGCAAATGCTGTTCTAAAATGTGTAAAAGATACACAAGGGATTACTGAGATCTCAAGTTTTATTTGCTCTCCATTTGATGCAAACAATTGAGCTATCAAAGAGATTTGGTTTGGGATTTTAGTCTCTTGTATGAGTATATACGTTTGTTGAGTGAGTGAGTGTGTTTTTCTGTCAGTCTGTGAGTAGTTGTGTCAATATTTGATGTGTGATTACTCCAGGCGTGTGTTTACCGTCTCTTGAGCTCTGATCACAGAGAGAGAAACCCGGAGGACAATTACAGCTCTCCACTTCAAACACACACACAGACAGTAAATCAGTGGCAGCTCTCTCATCAACGCCCCGACCCGGTTACCCTGACATCACAATTCACATCCGAGCTCTCTTTATCCATACAGATCAGTTCTGACTGATGACTTTCTGAAGAGACCGATGAATGTAAGTGCTGTTTGATTCAAACTCACAACCGTCATGACTGCATGTCAGTGATTTAATCCTAAATCTGAGAATCAGGAAGGTTAAGATGATGTCTGAGACACACAGCGTATTTCACTTTATCTCTGTTTGCGTGGCCACCTGTGATCCAAAATACTTTGACTGGGTAAAGATTATGAATGTTAATAAATCATCCCAGTGTTGTTATTAGTATATAAGTATTTGGGGAAAAAGTTTAATAGCCAAGTTCTTACATTGTTGTATGTGATAGCAAAAAAAATAGCAAACTGATGCAGTACTTTATGTGCTCTCTCATTGATTTTACAATTGCATTAAATATTGATAGAAAAAAATAGATTTTACTGTGTAGCTCATAGAAACTGATAATTTTAAATTATCTAAAATAACTCAATATTTCATTGACATTTATTAATTTCGTAGTTAAGTGAGACAATGTAGGCTACAGTAAACCGGTCATTATTGCCCAACAAACCCTGAAAAGTGTCATCATGAATTCTGCCCTGATTCGGACACTTTCCACAACATATTTGATTAAAATCACTTGAATCTATTTTTAAATGTGTTGGTGTGATGAGAGATGGACAGTGACCTCTGTCCTCAGTCTCTCATCTATCTCTCATCGGCTCCGCACTCCGGGCTGATTTATCACCCGCACAAACACTACAGGCCAATGGGCTTTTGATGAAATTGTTGGAGGGATCCGGAGCCATAAATCCCCATCTATACATGCACTATTCATTCAGACATCAATAACCTTCTAACAGCTAAAACCATAACTTCACAACACAGAGGACACCACAGGAAAATTACTGCAGAGAGAGAGAGAGAGAGAGAGAGAGAGAGAGAGAGAGAGAGAGAGAGAGATATTTTAATGCTTTTAATGTTTTACTGGACAGAGTATATTTCTGTGGGAAACTCCAGTCTGTAATGCAATGTCACAGTAAAACACTGGTTATGAAAGTAAATGTTTGAGACAGGTGTTTATAGTGTTTATACATTCTGATGTAAAGGTTTTGACGAGCAAAACGACCCAAGAAAATAAGTCTAGCTTTTAGATCAAAAATATGAAATTTAAGTGAGTTTGTGCAAAAAACAAGCAAATAAATCTGCCAATGGGGTAAGCAAAAAATCTTATACATTTTTCATAAACACTAAATTCAAGAAGAATTCAAGAAAAATGTGCTTACCCCATTGGCAATTTTTTTTTGCTTGTTTTATGCACAAATAACTTACATTTGATATTTTTGATCTAAAAATTAGACTTATTTTCTTGGGTCGTTTTGCTCATCAAGAAAAAACATCTTAATTTAAGAATTTTTAGATATTTTTACTGAAAACAAGACAAAAATACTAAGAATTTTTTTTCTTGAATAAAATTTTTCAGTGTGCGTTGTTTAATACATTTCTTGGTATCTTCGCTTAAAGAGACGCTCGGTTTATAGGCTTCCAGTATTTTGGTTTTATTTAGTTTTTGAAATTGGTGGCTCTTCAGCTAGCGTTTATTAAATGAGCACTTAAAAACTCAACCGGAAATTGTAGGTTATCCAGGTACTTTTCATTTTAGGGATTAGTCATTTTTCGTAAAAAAAATCCAGATAATTTACTCACCACCATGTCATCCAAAATGTTGATGTCTTTCTTTGTTCAGTCGAGAAGAAATTATGTTTTTTAAGGGAAAACATTCCAGGATTTTTCTCATTCTAATGGACTTTAATGGACCCCAACACTTAACAGTTTAAATGCAGTTTAAAATTGCAGTTTCAAAGGACTCTAAACGATCTCAAACGAGGCATGAGGGTCTTATCTAGAGAAACCATTGTAATTTTTGACAAGAAAAATTAAAATATGCACTTTTAAACCACAACTTCTCGTCTTCCTCCGGTCCTGTGACGCGGCAGCACGTCAAGAGGTCACAGATGATGTACATCGAAACTCCGCCCCAGTGTTTACAAGTGTGGAGAAAGAGGAGCGTTATGACGTTGTTGTATGTGGAATGATACTAATTAATGTGTTTGTTTCAGTTTATTGTTTAAAATGGTCCGCAAATGTGCATTTGAAATATGTAACACGTGACCTTTCCACGGCATTACGCAATTACGTGAGGTCGCGCTGGCGCGTCACAGGACTGGGAATAGATGAGAAGTTGTAGTTTAAAAGTGCATATTTTTATTTTCCTTGCTAAAATGACAATCGTTTCGCTAGATAAGACCCTTATGCCTCATTTGAGATCGTTTAGAGTCCTTTGAACTTTAAACTGCATTAAAACTGTTAAGTATTGGGGTCCATTAAAGTCCATTAAAATGAGAAAAATCCTGGAATGTTTTCCTCAAAAAACGTATTTTCTTCTCAAGTGAACAAAGAAAAACATCAACATTTTGGATGATATGGTGGTGAGTAAATTATCTGGATTTTTTTATTTTTTTTAAATGGGCTAATCCTTTAATACTATGAATTCAACATACTACTTACCTCGTCTACTATATGGAAGTATAGTGACGAGCTCCATGATCTCTGCTTCAGTCCAGTTTGCTGACATTTCTCGTCAAAAAACTTTGTAGTTAAAATGTTTATTATACTCAAAGAAGGTAAGAAAGAAATGGTTCTTATAGGAACCTTTGACTGAATGTTTCTTTGTGGAACCAAAACTGGTTCCTCTATGACATCACTGTCAAGAACCTTTTGCAGCATCTTTATTTTTAAGTGTGCACATTTTTGACTGTGAAATAATTGTATGATACCAGCAAAGTGTCAACATGTAATCAGTGCAACTTTTCAACGTGTACCGGTACTTCAGTAGATCCGTATATAATGACACTTTAGATTAAGATTGATAATAACAAAATCCAGACCATCTTCAGATCTCTTTCATTTGTCACTGAATTCTCCTGCTTGGCTTCTTTCCTGTGAATTCAGACACACAAAGGCTGTAGGAGCCCAGTAGGGCGGTTCAGCTGTCATTAACCCCTCACAGCTGGGACTCACGAGAGGGGGAAACTGTCTCAGGCCAAACAACAAGCACACACATTTACACTATTGTAGTTGATCAGTGCTAACAGAAGAAATGCAATGGTGCCCTGAGCCCCATGCTGGCATGAGCATCCAGAACAGAGATGCGTAAAACATCAAGCTAATTTCTCCAGGAACCACACACACGCATGCACACTTTAAATCCTGGACTCAATCTCATTATCTGCTGCTGTTTGTATCTTTTAATTTCAATGCACAGATATTTTTATAATCCGCAGGGATCGGTGTTAAAAAATAAGGAGATTTTGACCATGCAGGTAAATTGTTTGAAGAACCAATCGAAAATTAATTTGACATCCGAGAACCGCTGAGATAAAAATTAATCTTTACTTGGGCTTTTTGCAATCTATTATCAATTAGCCAACTTCAATTAGCATAAAATCACTGAAGCATTTTTCTGGTCAATTTAACAAATGCATCTATTAGCCCGAATCAAATCGAAAATAGGCTTCATCGGTTGAAAACCTCAAGCCTGGTTTGTGATAAATCAGCTTTTCAAGGTTTAAAAATAGAGATATAAAATCCAATAAATATATCTCAGTTGTTTCAGTTTTGCATCTTTTCCCCTGAGAAACTTATCATTGTGATCTCAAATGTGTCTCTTTTAAAGTTTAGCAAAATATTTCAACAATAACTCTAAAAAGTCAAAGTCAGATATGGACCACAAAAATATCTTTAAACTCCAACATCCATATTTACTTTATACAATCTGGCTGTATGTTAATTCTTATTTGTGTCTATTTATTTGGGTTCACTCAAAACTTTCAAGGTGATAGTTAAAACATACCTAAACTATAAAAGAGCAACACATGAGCAATATTTGCCTCGGGGAAACAAAATGCCAACGTAAACACTGAAACAGTAGTTAACAACAAACACCATCTGCTCCTGACATGAGTCACGGTTAACATCTAAACCTGCAAAGTAAAACATACTGTACACCTTTACACACACACATATTCTAACAAAACATCAAGATTTAAACACAGCACAGGACGAATAAAAGTATTAACAGTTATCTCGGCTCTGCTAACAAGAAGATAATAAGTTTTGTAGCAACCCCCTCCCATTCAGAAAGGCGTCCGAACCACGACTCTTGGTTTCTAAACCGCGTCCCTTTGTTGAGCGTCAGTGAAGCAGATTCATTTTCTCTGTTCAGTGACGTTCATTAACATACATATCCATATGAAGAGTCAGTCTGGATCCTAACAGCTGTCTCTAACAAGTGCACTGACAGAGAGGCAATGCAATCTTTCAACTGTAGACAACAGAAGATCTTCATGGTCTCTCCTTCAGTGACGGAGCTCACACTAAAGCCGTCAGTCATTCGGGCAAAGGGGTGAGGAGGGTGGCTGGGTGCGGGCCATTACAAAAAATGAGCAAAATCTAGTTTGCACCGAAATAGTTACTTTTGCTAATATAACAACAGCATAGGGAAAAAAGTATAAAGTACATCATAAGTTTTATTTTTTATCTTTATTGCCCCTATTTTTGCTGCCTTAAATATTTTTGTTGAATCAACTCAGATTTACAAGTCATGTCAACTTACTATTATTTATCTTAACAAGAGATGAGTTGCTAACTTATAAAATATAGTTTAAAAAGTCAACTTCATTTTATAAGTTATAACAACTCATCTGTAGTTATAACAACTCATCTCTAGTTAAGATAAATAATAGTAAGTTGAAATGACTTGTAAATCCGAGTTAATTCAACAAAAAAAAAAAACTTTTTACAGTGCAGTTTTACTAAAGTTAAAACCAAACAACATGGTTACTATAGTTAAACCCTGGTTATGCTACTCTGTAAAAAATAATTTATCAACTCAAATTAGTTTTTAACTTACTAGTATTTATTTTGACTAACTTATAAAATATAGTTGAAATGATGTGAATCTAAGTTGATTAAACAAAAAAATGAAAGCAAAAAATATTTTTTTATAAAATGTATATAAACTTCTCTTCTGAGGGGCACGAATTCAAAATATATGTTTTTGGAGTGTTGTGTGTTGCTCGTCATTTCAAAATATGTGTTTGTTACGTCATAAGAACCATGCGCATCATGCATCATGTCAAAATAAGTGCCTGCTACACACGTGTCGATACAACCCAGTCTCACGGAGTTGCGTATAAATAGCACAAAGTGTAAAAATCGTGCAATACATACATCAAATTCCACTTTGGCGTGATACGTTTGTTGTTGTAAATGTTCCAATTGGGACAGAGATTGTGCCATTTTCAAAGAGTTTAATGAAATGTTCATGTTATATATTTTGGTTGCATTTGTAAGTAAAAATTTAACTGCTAAAATATCAATAAATAAACCGAATTGGATTGAATCCTAATCGCATTGAAGAAAGGTTTGATGTGTCTGCAAAAACCGATTCGCTGGTGGAGAAAATCGATTTTGTATCGAATCGTAATGAACTGTCCGATTTATACCCCTATGAAAGCATTCAAGGCTGTGTAATACTGTAAATAAAGTCACGACTAAAAGGCTTTCAGAAATGCAATAAGAGTGAGCGGCTCTATACGATATAGGTCCTGTTTACACGGAGTATTAAAGGTGCAGTGTGTAATTTTTGGAAGGATCTCTTGACAGAAATGCTAAATAATATACAAAACTATATTATCAGGGGTGTATAAAGACCTTTTTATAATGAACCGTTATGTGTTTTTGCCTTAGAATGAGATGTTTTTATCTACATACACAGAGGGTCCCCTTACGTGGAAGTCACCATTTTGTGCAGCCATTTTTCTACAGAAGCCCTTAACGGACAAACTTTTTTTACTACGTTGTCTCCAACGATGACATGTTTGTCTGGTGGCGTCTGCCGTAGCTTCTCTATGTGTTTTAAAAGCAAGAGGTGAGCAGTAGACTGAGCCGTTGGTTGCAATTCACAACCTCACCACTAGATGCCGCTAAAATGTACACACTGCACCTTTAAGATGCGTTTTGATTGCTTGGATAACCGACGCCGCTAACGACAGAGCTGTAAATTGGGTGTGAAACGATTTAAGTTCGTCCACTTTTGACCACATTCAGAGGGAGTTCGAAAAGGCATTCGACTGGATGCTTTTGTGGCATGCAACTAGATTACATGTAGCGAATGTGTTCGAGCAACCACAAAACACCGCCTAATGATCTAATGTGATGTACAAGCACAATGTTTTTACATCAGACCTGACTTATAACGCAAATGAACAGTGTACAGCACAATCTTCAGGCTGTCATTGATATAACTAAAGCAGCTGCTCTCCACCTCTTTTATTTTTGCTTCATTTTAAACAAGTGTGTGAAATTTATTTCATGAATTGCTCTGAAATATCAGACAAAGTCCTTACATATACATGTACAAAACGTTGTGCAGCATGTTTAATAACAACACAAGCATGACATAACATTAGTGTGGCTTAACTTTAACCCGTCATTTCTCCTGCTTGTGTTTTAGCGACTCGCCAATAGACCATCCTCTCGAAGTTATAAGGACCGAAGCGGTCGAAAGTGAACAAAAAACACGAATCCAGGTGTGAGCGGAAAAGCATCAATCTGATTGATCAAAACGCATCTAGATGTAAATGTGTAGACATCATCGCTTGCGTGCATGGGTCAAGCCTCTTTAATTAAAAACACAACCTGTTGAGTTTGATACAATTGAAATGTGTAGTTTTTTGGATGTGTATGGAAATCGAACCCCTCACCCCCAACGCAGGTAATGAATGGACACGCTCAACTCTCACAGACTGCAGAAGAAGAAGAAGAGAGAAGTGATTGATAAATTCTCTTTTACAGCAGCCTCCTCCTTCTTTTTATTGACCCCCTGAGGGCTTTTGACTCATTACTGCCCCTGAACAAAAACCCTCCATAGGGCTCTAAAGTCCAGCATTTAGTCACACAGCACAGGAACAATTTGTGCCCATTACGAGCGGTGAGATTCATTCAATCCGCACCGTATGAGACCAGAGCGCCAACCATTAGTCAGAAAGCTTTGCCTTTCCTTCATCCATCCATCCATCCATCC
Organism: Misgurnus anguillicaudatus; assembly: GCF_027580225.2. Classification (NCBI taxonomy): domain Eukaryota; kingdom Metazoa; phylum Chordata; class Actinopteri; order Cypriniformes; family Cobitidae; genus Misgurnus; species Misgurnus anguillicaudatus. The sequence continues at coordinate 37,283,575 of NC_073356.2, read as the reverse complement.
ATCTCTCCATCTATGTTCTCACTTCTCTTCATCGATGGCTTTCTGGAGAATCCAAACAACTTCCTAATCCTTCACAGTTCCTGCCACACGTCTTTGTGTCTCTATTTTCCTTTTTACTTAATCCGTGGAATCGCTTCCTGTCCAGCACCGCCCGAGGCGTCAAAACTCTTCAGCCCTGGCAAACCTCGGATATCACCGCATGCAGACTCTTACAGAAATAAAAGACAAAATTGTGTCGTCTCGAGTTTAAGGGAAAATACACCAGACTGAAAGCCCAGGGAGCAAAACTCAGTTTATTCACAGGTTAACTGGCCACGAGTGCCCCGGCCGCCTGACCCGCAAACCATGGAAACTTCAGTGATGTGGAAGATTTAACGGTCACGCCTGCCCCTCTTTCTGCTCCTGCCAACTTTCTCAGTCAAGATGTTGGGGGCTTTACAATGACAAAGCTTCATAAACTTCATAAAGTCACTTTCGAAAAAAGTGCTTTGACACTTAAGAAAGCATGAATGCCACTGCATCACGTGACAAAATAAAAGCAAAAATGTAACATGCGATCCTGACTGGGAAATCCACAACTTTCTTTTTTTTGCAGCATCAAAGGTTAATTTTTCTCATTGATTTCAATCCTTTAGGGCTGGGAATAGATTAATCGCGAATAATCGCATACAAAATAAAAGTTATTTTTGGCACAATATATGTGTGTGTACTGAGTGTAATTATTGTGTATATTTAACCACACACACACACATTTTTTATTTATATATTTATATATGATTTTTTTATTTATATATCATTTTTTAATTTATATATACTATAGAATATATAAAAATATAAATAAATATACATACACATGTAAATGTTTCTTAAATACATACATGAATGTGTGTGTATTTATATATACAAATTAAATAATTATACACAGCACACACTCATATATTATGCAAAAAAATCACTTTTAGTTTGGATGCGATTAATCGCGATTAATCTTTGCCCAGTCCTAACTTATATGATCCTACTCAGTCAATATTGAAGATATCAAAATTATATTTTCACAGAATTTTCTTTACAGTATGTACACTGTAAAATAAATTCTGTAGAAATTACAGTATTACTGTCAGCTGTTTGCCAGTAACTTACTGTAGATTTAAATGTATGTTATTTACTGGCAACAGCTTCATCAAAGTTAAATGAACATGAAACATTAACAAGTCTTTATCTTTACAGAATAAACTAAAATAACAGCATCATGCAAGCATTCTGGAAACCAAAATCTGAAAGAAAAAACAAAAAAAAGATTGATGAGGATTTCTGGTTCCCAGAATGCTTTGCATGATGCTGTTATTTTATTTTCAGATAAAGGTAAAGACTTGTTAATGTTTAATGTTAATTTAACTTTGAACAAATTGTTGCTAGTAAAAAACATCAATTTAAATCTACAGTAACTTACTGGCAAACAGCTGCATAACTACAGCAAAAAAATACAGTGCATGTTTTTACAGTAAATCACAAATAAATAACTTTAGCTCGATTTTCTCAGACTTGGTTACAAATATCACATTTTTATAATAAAATATATCAAAATAAAAGATCAGAAAAAACACAGAGTGTTAGATTTAAAATGATTTAATTGAAAAAAAAAAACAATAAATAAAGTTTTTTAATTTAATAAGAGAAAACATGGTGATAATGTGGTGAAACACGTCTAAAGTTAATGTGATAAACATCACCTGTGGTTATAGGACTGAGCAGCTTTAATTTCGTCATCTAAGTTAACTATAGACCTGATATAGTCTGGGTATGATGAGTAATCCACTTTTAGCCAAAATAAACTTGAATTTGGTTACATTTGCCAAAAGAACTTGTCTGATATTTCATAAGTAAAGTCAACAGTGATTACAAGCTGTTTGCTTTCATTTATTGATTTATTTGATTTCATTTATATTTGGGCTATGGTTAGACGACTATTACATTTTCACTGACAGCCCAAACTTTTGCATTGTTTTAGCCTAAACATCTAGGTTGTGTTTGGACCGCTATTAGATATCTTTAAAACGCAAAATGGCTAAGCATGCAGTCGTCTCTGCTCATAGAAATGTGGATCATGAAATCTCATCTGTACCAGCCACACCCTTTGTTTTAAAAGAAATAAACTATATCAAGACATTTAAAAAAAGTTGTTTTTGCAAGTTGAAAAAAATAAATAATGTTCATTTTTTCTGGCTTTCCATTTCAGTTATTGCCATCACCCTCTTATTATTAGATTATTTAAACTTAATAAAAATAATTATTTTTATAATAATTTAATTAATTATAATTTAATAAATGTTCCCTTCCAATCACATTTGGTTATAGAACAAACAAATTTATTTTATCTCAATTCCCAATGAGTAAATTAATCTATCGAGATCGTAAATGACAAAATGTACAGACTTAAAAAGTAAAAAATTAATAACCTTTAAAAAAAATGTATGAAAATACATAAAAATTCATAATACATTTATATTCAACAGATTTTTGTATTGTATTGAATATTAATAATACATATTTGTGAATAGTGGGTTGAAAGGTTTATATCCGGAAGTAATATTTCTTTCTCATTCATATATTTGACTCATAATCTTACTTATACTTTGAATCTCTCTCTCTCTCTCTCTCTCTCTCTCTCTCTCTCTCTCTCCTCACAGGGGTTCTTGTGCCGTCCTCTTGCACATAATGAACACAATTTCACACCACAGAGGCCAATTAGAGACATGACAGCCACCTGCCGACCCGCCCTCCCAGTGAGAGAGCCAGAGATCTGCCAGAAAACTCTGAGGATCAGGAAATTTAGCCGATGTCTTTCATTCGATTCAGTCGTTCGGTTTCCTTTGAATTGTTCAGTTCTCGTACGCTCCCCCTGGGGTCTTTTATACTGTCAGATACCAAACTACTGACGACAAACAGGGTGAAAGAGGTCCAAAGGAGACCACAGCCTTTACCAACCTCATCCTCACATAAAATATTCAAGTGTGATTGGTCAGTTTGCATGCGGTCAGTCAAGATCTTTCATGTCATGAGCAGAATAAAGTCTGACCACACAAAACTGTTTGGTCCAAAACTAATAATTCAGGTAAACGTCCAAACACACATAGGCTATTACAGAATTTGTCTTGTGACCTTTTGGCCCGTCCAGGTAATCTCATCAGTCTGAGGTCGATGACGCCGGGAAATACGGGAGAGGGAGAGAGAGAGAGAGAGAGAGAGAGAGAGAGAGATGATGATGATGATGATGATGATGCAGGATGACCTCAGATTCCAGTGTGGCAAAGATAAATGAGATGAAATGGTGAGAAGATCAGATGCATACATTGTGTGTCTGTGGTTCATCACATACTGACAGACAGATAAAAAATGACCCGATCTGAGCTTAGATTACACTGTGTGGCTTTAATCCATTAATTTAGACATCAACACAAACTCTTTCCTTACTAGTGAAGCTGTCAGACCTCGTGTCTGTCATTTGTTAAAGGATTCACCCAAAACTAAAATCCGGTCATCAGTTACTCTTGCTTACATTGATCCCCAACAAGCAATAGTTACACCATCTAGGTTAATAGACGTGATGTACTGTAGTCTGAGTGACCCACTTACAGCCAAATAAACTTGAATTTGGTTATATAGATGTCTGATATTCCAGCCTGATCTCACAAGAATTTGTACATATTTTCAAGTTGGCTAATTCGTATGAATTCATATGAAGTTAATCGTGCAAAAACCCACGATTGTCATAAAAAACAATAACGAAACCCAACCCCTAACCCCAACGTCACAGGGGTCAAGGCAAATCATACAAAAATCTACAAATGTGGTCATATAAATTAATATGAATTAATAATAACTTGTAAAATATGTACAAATTCTTGTGAGATAGTGTTGGATATTCCATGATGTGAGCAAAGTCAACAGTGATTACAAGCTGTTTGCTTTCATTTGTTGATTTATTTTTGGGTTACGGTTAGATGTCTATAAAATTTTCACTGACAGCCCAAATTATGCCTTGTGTGAGCCTAGACGTCTGGGCTGTTTGGACGACTATTAGACAAAACATAAACAAATTTCAAAAAGATACAATTTCTGCTTTTTGATTTACAATAAATAACAAATAACTTTTACTTAAACATCAACATCAATGTCACATGACTGTTCACAATGCACCAAGAATGAATATGCAACTATGTGGTCAAAATGAACAACACTGTTTGCATGCTTGTGGTAACTGTGAACCTAAAATTATAACTTACAGTAAATAATAAAATAAATAAGATATGACCAATTTTTAAGATATTAGAATTAAAGGATTACTCCACTTTCTAAAATTATTAAGATATAAATAATTTACTCACCCCCATGTCTTCTAAAATATTGATGTCCAATAGAAGACAATCTGTGAGCGTTAGTGACACTAAGTCGTCCTACCTTGAATGTTCAGCAGGGGTCCCACAAGGCTCTATTTTGGGACCAATATTGTTCTCCGTCTATATAAATGATTTGCCAATGTTTGCAAGAAAGTCCATTTTCAAATGTATGCTAATGAGGCGGTCATTTTTACACCTGCTAAAAGCACACAGGAAGCGTCATCTGTTCTTACATCAGAACTGGAGAATATACAGCATTGGCTGTCTAAATCATGCCTATTATTGAATAAAAAGAAAACTGTTATGATTTTCACAAAAAATCTATAGAAATGTTATTCAAAAAATCTATAAAATACTTGATCAAAAACCTTTGTCATTTCATCAGTGTAATATTCTTGAAAAATATAATATGCTCAATTTTGAAAATGTTATTCATACATTAACAAATAGTTGTTTAATTTATAAAGTTTTTCATGGACTTGCTCCACCATCTCTTTCTACATACATTAAACCAAAGTCTGATAGGGGTTATTGTACCAGAGCTGTACTCGGAGGACATATAGAGATTCCGCATAGAAAAACTACCTTTTGGAATTTTGGAACAGTATCCCAACAAACATTAGAAAATGTCCAACTTTTTGTACATTTAAAAAGCATCTAAACAATTTCTTAAAAGTTCACGGCTATGTCATCATTTTGATTAACCTCACTGCAATCTGTAGTCTGAATGTCTGAATGTCTTTTAATGTGTTTTTTGTTTGATATTGTATATTTTGTCGTGTTGCATTATTTTGTATGTTGTTGTTTTTCGCTTTTGGGACTACAGGTGAAAATTAGCATTTATGCCATAAACTGGCTCATTTACACTCTGTACAGTAATGTTGGATTGTTCATTAATGTGCACTGTCCTGAATAAATAAATAAATAAATAAATAAATAAATAAATAAATAAATAAAATTGATGTCTATCTTTGTTCAGTCGAGAAGAAATTAAGTTTTTTTAAGAAAAACATTTAAGAATTTTTCTCAATTTAATAGATTATATTGGACCGCGACACGTTACAGTTTAAATGCAGTTTAAAATTGCTGTTTCAACGCAGCTTCAAAGGGCTTTAAACGGGGCATAAGGGTCTTATAGTGAAACAATTGTTATTTTCGGCAAGAAAATTAAAAATATGCACTTTTAAACCACAACAATTCGTTTTGCTCTATCAATGTGACCTCACGTAATGCGTCATGATGTTGAAAGGTTGCGAAACTACGCTTCAGTGTTTACATGTGTGGAGAAAGAGGACCGTTCTGACTTTGTTGTATGTGGAATGATATAAATGAATGTCCTTACATTTCACATATATGTAAGCCATGACCTTTTCGACCCATGGCGCATTACCCAAGGTCGCGCTGGCACGTCACATGGATAGTTGCGGTTTAAAAATAAAAAAAAATTCTTGCCAAAAATGACAATCGCTTTGCTAGATAAGACCCGTATGCCTTGTTTTGCGATTGTTGAAACTGGAATTTCAAACTGCATTGAAACTGTTAACTGTTGGGGTCCATTAAAGTCCATTAAAATCAGAAAAATCCTGGAATGTTTTCCTCAAAAAACCCAACCTCTTCTCGACCGAACAAAGGAAGACATCAACATCCCGGATGACATGGTGGTGAGCAAATATCTGGATTTTTTCTAAAAGAAAGTGAAGTAATCCTTTAATAAATGGTGGCACTATATTAATAAAAAGAAAGTCTCAACATGCACTTAAATAACACATAAATATCATACATATAAAAATATTAAAAGATAAAATAGATAGATCACAAAACTAGTCATAAGGGTCAATTTTTTAAACAGATATTTATGCATCATATGAAAGTGAATAAATGAGCTTTTCCTTGATGTATGATTAGTTAGGATAAAACAATATTTGATCGAGATACGACTATTTCAAAATCTGGAATCTGATAAAAAAATCAAAATATCTAGAAAATCAACTTTAAAGTTGTCTAAATTAAGTCATTAGCGACACATATTACTAATACATGTATGGTAGGAAATTTACCAAATATTTGAATGGAACATGATCTTTACTTAATATCCTGATGATTTTTGACCACCCAAAAAATTCATAATTTTGACCCATACAATGTATCGCCATTGGCTGCTACAAATATACCCGTGCTACTTATGACTGGTTACGTGGTCAAAAATCTGTATAAAAGCATCACAGGTCCAGTAAGTGTTCACTCGCTCTTATTACCAACACACAGCGGAGAACCGATGGTCAATTAGAGCGTTCAGAAAACTTTAACCACACCGGGTGGCTGGTCAGCACTCTTCATAGATTTGCAAGCAATTTCCCTTTTCAACATGTTGGCAATCTAATGCAATCTGTGTGCAATTTGTCTGCTTTCAGACTCACACAGAGTCGACTCCAGGGCCGACCAAATGACACAGAAGGGAAAACAACAGCAGACGCACTTCAGGCCTGAAATGTCAAAGTGAAAAAGTCAACAGCCGGTGTGGAAGAAGCAACGAGAGATGGAGGACGGAGAGGTCCTCTGGCTCTGTGCAAATGGATGTATGTATGGATATGGACGTGGAGCAATCGCTGAAATTACCCAGAATACCTTTGGACTGAATGCGTGGCAATTGCTATGACATTTCCAGAGTTTGTAGTTTTGACGTCACTCAACAAAAAGAAATGACCGTGATCAGGAGTTTCTTCTGCTTTTTGTCCATTCGCTTTCAGTGTTAAGAGATGAGCATTCAAATCTTATATAAAGTCTCTCAAAACTTAACAATTCGGTCATTACACTGAAAAAATTTATTTTCAAGAAAAAAATTCTTAGTATTTTTGTCTTGTTTTCAGTAAAAATTCTTAAATTAAGATGCTTTTTCTTGATGAGCAAAATGACCCAAGAAAATAAGTCTAGTTTTTAGACCAAAAATATCAAATTTAAGTGATTTCGTGCATAAAACAAGCAAAAAAAATCTGCCAATAGGGTAAGCAAATTTTTCTTGAATTGAAAAGATTTTTTTGCTTACCCTATTGGCAGATATTTTTTTGCTTGTTTTATGAACAAAATCACTTAAATTTGATATTTTTGGTCTAAAAACTAGACTTATTTTCTTGTGTCACTTTGGTCATCAAGAATAAGCATCTTAATTTAAGACTTTAAAGATATTTTTACTGAAAACAAGACAAAAATACTAAGAATTTTTTTTCTTGAAAATCATTTTTTGCAGTGTATTTACTTTTTTACTCATCCTTGTTTTGTTCTGAATTCTCATGCACTGTAAAAAAATACTTTGCTGCCTTAATTTTTTTTGTTAAATCAACTCAGAATTGCAAGTCATGTCAACAGAGATGAGTTGGCACAACTTATAAAATATAGTTGAGAAAAGTCAACTAAATTTTATAAGTTATAACAACTCACCTGTAGTTATAACAACTCATCTCTAGTCAAGATAAATAATACTAAGTTGAAATGACTTGTAAATCCGAGTTGATTCAACAAAAAAATTAAAAGCAGTATTTTTTACAGTGTGGGTTTGATCGTAAGGAACATACAGACTGTCGCTTTAGATAAAAGCGTATGCCAAATGCAAAAATGTAAATAAAATTTTTGTTTATAAGTAAACAAGGTTAACCATTTATAATCAAGGTCTTTCACATAGGGGTCTTGCAGGTACGCTGTAAAACCTAACAGTTAACTTAACTCAAACCATTTAAGTAAACCGGTTGCATTAGACCATTTAAGTTTTAAAACACATAAATTTAAATACTGTGTAATTGATTCATGTGCATAAATGCATATGACTCAATTTGTTTAAGTTCACAGTACTCAAAAGTATGTGTTTTAAAACAAATGCAACCGGTTTACTTAAATGGTTTGAGTTGAGTTAACTTTTAGGTTTTAAAGACTGAAGGTGTGTGAGATTAGTCATCTAAAACTACTTTATCACTGTTTGTCTTAGAAATCTCATACATTATATTTGAACCTCAAGGGGAAATAAAATGAGGAAAAAATGATCAGATCAGGTTTTCTATAAACCTGTGGCAGAGTTTATCTGTTCAGTCAGCTGAAAGCGAGTGGATGTTAATACAGACCGAGCAGATGCTTTCTGATGGGCTCGGCTCAATCCACACGCAGTTACATTTAAAAAAAAATGTGCCAGAGAGATTATACGCTCAATTTCACCATCTGAAAGCACTGAAATACTTAACACGTTATAAGGTTCCCACAGCTGTTTTCCTGAAACACACACACACACACATCGTTCAGTGTCTCTTTTACCCTCAGCATTTTTAACATGACATGTTTTATGTGACTCTATCAGAGTGTTTCTAATGCAATAATCGATGTGTGGGATCTGTCATAAAGAGCTTTTCTCCATGTGAAGAAATCCAAGAGGCTCTTAGCTGTACATCACAACATCATTCATCAAACTCTACAACCTTCAAAATTCAAAGTATGAAAATTGCTTGTCAGGATATCAAAACTTTGTTCAAACTCTTGTCATAATAAACTAGAAACTTTTTATTCCCTTAAATAATTGTAGCCATAGTGTAATCACGATTCCCACACCTTAGTTAACTTCAAATTCAAGGATCTTTCAAGGACTTTCCAGGTCCAAAACTCTCAAATTCAAGGATTAAATGTGGGGCACATTTCAAGTGAGAGCAAGGTTACTGCGTGTTACCTTTTAAGATACATTGTTACAGTTTCCTTTTGAGGAAACTTGTGCTGCGTCACTGCGGTGACACTTTGGGGACACCTCCAGGGGTCTGAATGTGTAGATCAAATTCAACCAATGATGAGGCTTAACAACAAAGACAGGGTGATGCGGGAGCCAGGGTGTATATCACTATCTGAAATTTTCCCAAAGACGGCGTTACAGGGATGCAGGAAGTATGACAAGGGAGACGCAGCGTCTCGTTCCCTTCTCAGTGAGCAACAGTTACATACGTAACCCGAGACGTTTTCATGTGTCAAATTGGTATGAATCAGCATTCGCATACAGAAGATATAAGCATTTAAAGCGAACAGTTTAGCACGTGTGCTTAAAAAGTCTAGAATGTTTATGATATTATCCTACTCCACACAGGGAATAATATGGATTTTTCCCCCCAGAAAAACTTCTTGCATAAAATAGATTAAAGCACTTTCAATGATCTGCATCTATATTTTTTTTAAATTTCCCAGGGCCTTGAATTTTCCCCCCCAGATTAACAAACTTTCAAGGACCCGTGGGAACCCTTTGAAATGTACACAAACAAAGCAGATGTGATATATAACTTGAACTTGTCTTATTGCAATTCATATGAATTGGATTTAGGGTTGGTGCATCATTATTGCTTTTCTAATAATCAAACGTTTTATATGATTTAAATCTGAATTAGCCAACTCATAAAATTGTCAGAAAATTCTGTGAGATTTGTTTGAATAATCAGAATTTGATAACAGTAAGATTTTCTGAGTTGTGCTTTTGCAGATAATATATAATAATGTTTATACTGCATCATTTAGATAATGCCTTAATCTCATTATAGACGGTTTGAGTATGGCTGAAATTTCCCTGCATGCATTAAGATTTAAGGTTGAGCTGTCACGTCCTATCTGCCTTTTTTCTCCTGATGTGTTTTTTCCTTTCTTCACGCTTTGATGCACACGCTCAAGCAGAAAATAGCACATAATAACAGTTTAGACACCTTTCAATTTTAGCATTCCTGCTTGAAAAGTTGAGTGTTCCTCCGGGTGCCATGACAACGGTGCGGCTCAGCATCAGCACCGCCAGATTCTGCTGCCATGGCGATGGAACAGCTGTCACTCACATGGGCTCAAGCACTCCCACTATAACCAATCAATTTAGTTGAATCTGACACGTACACATGTTTCCAAAAAGTATGCCATAAATCATTATTAAATTCAGTGGCTTGTTGATGCGAAGAGCTCAGCAAACGCGATTGCTACCGAAATGCTTCGCCAGATTACACGACATCATTTCATTTTTCTTACGCTGATATGTGATGTCTTATTATCTCTCCTTTTCTCCTTCATCAGGAAAGCTAGAGCAGTTTTCATCCGATGTCCTTTCGGTCGAGTAATCTTTCTTAGGGTTTCCCCCTAACAGCACACCCACTATATGATGGAGAGACAGAGACAGAACAGGCAGTTGATGAAATCGGAGCAGTTATCACGTTAACTATTACCTGTCAGCTCTTTCTCACCCGCGGTCTGATGGCACATCAATTTTCTGAAGTGGAAGTCAAGGGCGCCAATGTGGCACGGTGAGAGTAAATGTTAACAAAAGCACCGCTGTCCACTTCTTTATTTATGAAAGCGAGAGAGAGAGAGAGAGAGTCTTTATCGAGTCAGATCTCTCTCTCTCAGACATAAACACTTCTAGTAGCTCTTGACTGACAAGATTTACATTTACACACATCTAATCCTCCTCAATCCATGCCAACAATAGTGACTATCTATCTTTATCACTTTACATCTCATCTCTATTGCATCACCTCTCTCTCTCTCTCTCTCTCTCTCTCTCTCTCTCTCTCTCTCATACTCTGAACAGAATTCATGTCAATAACATAGAGTCACATATAGATAAACAAAACAAGTCCGACTGAACCATCCACTTTTCCTGCATGCAAATAATGTGGTAAAGCAAGGCTGTAAAAGTGTAGTCAATGTTTTGCAGACATTGGCAGTTTAAGACACGTCAGATTGCAAAAAGCATTTTATGAATCTTTGCTTTATAAAAACTGACACTTACAGCAATAAACTGTATATTCTCAGATCTGACAGATTCAAACCGCAGTCACTTACACACTGAAAGCTGTAATGCTGCTTGTACTCAAAAACTATCTTAACTTAAAGGGACACTTCACTTTTTTGGAAAATATATTTTCCAGCACCCCTAGAGTAAAACATTTAATTTTTACCATTTTGGAATCCATTCAGCCGATCTACGGGTCTGGCGGTACCACTTTAGCATAGCTTAGCACAATCCATTGAATCTGATTAGACCATTAGCATCACGCAAAAACCCCAAAGAGTTATATTTTTCCTATTTAAAACTTGACTCTTCTGTAGTTACATCGTGTACTAAGACCGACGGAAAATTAATAATCAAGGACTTTTGCTGCCGTAACATGACTGCAGGATGCGTAATGATATTACGCAGCAGGCGAAAATATTCCCCTTTGTAGCTTTCAATAGCTGGGGACTATTTTCGGGCACTGCGTAATATTACTGCGCCTCCTGTAGCCATGTTACGGCAGCAAAGTCCTTGATTATTACACCAGAATGAAAGTAGTCCTGTCATTAACTTTGTCATGTTTTTATCACAATGATGTAAAAAAACTAAAATAAGTTTGTTTTTAGTTAGTTATTAAATGCTATAACATAAAAAAAACATAAACTTAATAAATCAAGTGCAATTAACTTAAAATTATCAGTTCAAAATGCTGTAAAGAATAACCTTAAAATTTTGCACGATTTAGTTTTGGTCCAAGAGTTTTACAGTCTTGTAGCTTTATTGATGTTTTTACCGAGCCCCTAAGGTGACATTGGAATAAAAAAATCTAAAGTTTAGTTTCATGTGCTCACGTGAAACTTTCATGTGCACTGAAAAAAAAGATTCATTGAATTTAATCATTTATTTAAGGTAAGTGGTTGCAATCAATTTATTTAAGCTACATTTAATCAAAAAAGATTAGTAACGTAAAATAAAATATAAAACTTTTGTTTAAATGTAGCTTAAATAAATTGATTGCAACCACTTACCTTAAAAAAATTGATTAAATTCAATGAATCATTTTTTTCAGTGTGCAGAATTTATTTTTAAAGTTTAGTTTCGCGAGGTCACGTGAAACTACTGCGTGCACATGTGAAACTTTCACGTGCGCACGCAAAAGCCAAAGTTTCACGTGCGCACGCGAAAGTTTTACATGCACACGTGAAACTAAATGCGATAGTTTCATGTGCGTGCGCGAAACTAAACTTTCTTTAATTTTTGCTCCATGTCCCCTTAGGGGCTCCGTATGTTTTTTATTGTAAATGATAGCTTTCTTGTGATCAGTGCAACATGATTTCACGGAAAGTCGTGTTATAAGAAAAATTTGATTAATTTATTCAAGCCCGTGGCACGAAATGTAGCTTTTTTCATGCTTCGAGCACAAATGTCTTTCTTGTGTCACTTGCACGAATTTCTATAAATAGTTTTTCGTATCCGTGGCGTGACTTTCTTTTCCGTGTCATTTTATGTATTGTTTTCTCTTTTTTCCCAAACCCCAAATCTAACCCCAACCCCAAGCAACAATGATTTAAAATTAAGGGGAAAATATTTTTAAATCATTGTCGCTTGGGGTTGGGGTTAGATTTGGGGTTTGGTTTAGGATGTACTTTTATGTACATGTTTTTCTTCCGTTTTTAAAACTATTCTTGCCTGGAGTTGGGGTTAGGATGCCTAAACAGAAAATTATTCTAACCCCAACCCCAAGTGACAATGGTAAGACAATACACTGTAAAAAAATTCAGTAGAAATTAAAATTTTATTGCAGCTGGGTTGCCGGTAATTTACCGTAGATCTACATTTATGTTATTTACTGGCAAGAATTTGTTCAAAGTTCAATAAATTTTAAATATTAACAAGTATTTATCTTTACAGAATAAAACTATACAATAACAGCCTCATCCAAAGCATTCTGGGAACCAGAAGTCATCATCTACCTTTTTCTGTTTTTTGCTTCAGATTTTGTTTCCCAGAATGTTTTGCTTGATGCTGTTTTTTTAGTTTTACTCTATAAAGACAAAGACTTGTCTTGTAAATGTTTAATGTTCATTTAACTTTGAACAAAATGTTGCCACTTAAAAACATACATTTAAATCTACGGTAAGTTACCGGCAACCCAGCTGCAATTTCTACGGAATGTAGGTGTATAATAATTGTTTTGGTGTTACCAATTGAAGTCATTTTGTTGATCCAACTTTTACAATGCAAGTTAAGTAAACTTAAATATATACGTTTTTGGGAGACCCATAACTTGGAAACGAGTTTACTCAAACAAACGAGTTCAGTCGACTTATCAGGGTTTTCAGTGCACCCGTGCGACACTATACAGTACAACATGTTGGATCATGAACAAACCGCTAACATTAAGCTAAAAATAAGAAGTCGTTGTCTAAAAAGAGAAGAAAAATCAAACTTTAACCCACACCAACTATGAATTGAGATGAAACACAATGGGGTCACCTGTGCCAGAACGTTCACCTGAGAAGCCGCTCTGTTTCTCTCACACACTTAGAGAGGATTAAAACACAAAAGCAGCTAATATCAGGGTTTCAAATGGCACATTCTCCTCTATAGTGTGAGAATCGCTTCTATTCACCACCATTTCCTTTCGCTTTTGTGAGTCAAACCCTGCCGACAAAGAGCATATGTGATAAAGAACAAGAGCTTTCTGAGATTAACCCACTTATGTCATTTAAGCCCCATGGATAAACACTCACGAGTGGACAGATGTTAAAAGCTGTGCGTGACCACCGGGCAGCGGTCGGACACGGCGTCTTCTCGGTTTAGGTCTTTAATGAAAGACTCTGGAGGTTCGTCTCTAAACACACCGCTGGGAACGAAAGCGGCTAATTGCCCCCCAACTCCCTTCTGGTGAAAGATAATATACTTTTATTACCCAGAGGTCAGTAGGGCAGAGGAGGAGAGTACAGAAATATCCCACAGGGACAATCGTCCACTACTGTCCAGACCGTCCTAACCACCGTCCTAACCAGACCACGTGTCCCCGAGGACACATAAAAGGCTGTAACTAATTTAGATGTGTTTAAGTATTTGTCTGCGACCTTTTCTGCTTACCTCAGCTGCAGTTTATTAGCTGGACATGTAAGGACGTGACATCAGGACCCTCACGGGTGTCCAGCTATGTGTGAGCCGCCCATCATTGATGTTACTGTAAAACGCTGTCAATCAATTCAAGCGAGGTGATGAATTTGACGGGAAAACTCTTTCAATTAGCTTATTAATATATCCATCCATTGATCCGCTCATCCGTAAATCCATCCGTACGAACAAGAATAAATGAAAAGGAATGCTGTTGCATCAAATCAATAGGATTCAATGTAACTCATCCTCTCGGTGAGATTAAATTAAAAGTGTGAGAAAACAAAAGACCCCCATCATGAATCTGAGACAAGTGTTTTACTGAGACAACTCAAGACGTCAAGAACAAATAAGATGAGTTGTCTCGTCTGTACACATTTTAAAAAATTTGCTCTGGAATTTTCCACCATCCCATAATGAACCGGATGAATATGGGAGAGACAGAGGAACGATCTGCATTTAATGACATCACTTCCTGCTAAGTCCTTCATGCACACAATACATCAGATGGGGAAGATGAAGAGATCTGTATAAGATCAGCTGAAAGTCGAAGTTGTTTCGTATTTTTGTGAATTTAACGCTCAGTCTCACCGTTGTGCCAGCAGGGTTTGAATTACAAAGCTGATATCCACTCAATGAAAGTCACAACACAAGGTTGGGGTTGTTGAATTGCATTTATTAAAATGTTTTAACACAGCCTATCACAGCTTTTCAAAGATTTCACACAAGACTTTGATTACAGGTAAGTCAAGGTGCGCATGTTCACCTGCCGCCAGATCAGTCTGTGTTAAAGAATAAAAAGAAAGAGAAATAAATCACTAGACGCTTTTGTGTTTTGTTCAAAAATGCCTTTTACTCAAAGATACAGTATTAACAAAACGCTTGTTTTGCATGAGACTCCAAAGACTGCTTGAAATTGACCATTAGAATAATTTCAATTAATCTGTCCATCCATCCAAACAAGAATCAATAAAGCAGAAGTGTGATGGTCCCTCCAACTTTAATATTTACTGTAGTTCACTGTTTTTGGGCAACAATTGGTAAAATTAAATACAACCTATAAGCATCTTGTACATCTCGAAAGTCTGACAAACCGCAATTTCATTTAATCTTTGTTAAATCTGATGTTTAGGGTTTGTGATGTACAGTATATGGTTACTGTATGTTTGATGGAAAATGTGCTTGTTGCCGTTTATGAGATCTGTGTCTGATTCACCCGGGGAAAAATAGGACACCACAGAAGCCCCCATGCATGCACATTCACTTTAAAAAGACATGCATTTTACATAACATGTGTAATTTGTAAATTTTTACATTTTCATAAATAATACATTAAGTGGATATTCATTCAGCCATGTGATCAAAAACAAATGTCCATTTTTTTTTATTTAAAACTCTTCAAAGTTGCCACTGAGGTGCATGCTGGGATACTTTGATTAGTATTGAATTTCACATGTATACTAGACACTTGTTGACTGCAGACTACATTCGCATTAGTGCATTTTCCTTTAAAATGCATTACTTTTGCTACGTTTAGGTCTGACATACAGAGATTTCGACCCTCATGAACAGAGACTTTTGTAAACGCTGTAGGTCCTGTATTGAATTGAAAACTCTGAGCTTGCACCATAGACATAACATACAAATTTGAAATTGATTTTAAGGATAAGTTTCCCTGTTTTACAGCATTTATAGAGCTTAAATTGTAGATGCTTTTCTGTACATTGTACAGTATACGGTTTATATTTGATTGTAAAAACTGAGAAAAGAGACGGGATTATATGTAAAAAGGTATGTAGAAATGACAGTATCACTGGCAGCTGGTTAGCAGTAACTTACTGTAGATTTAAACTTATGTAATTTACTGGCAACAGTTTATTCAAAGTTCAATCTTTATCTTTACAGGATAAAACTAAAATAAGAGTCTCGTGAAAAGCATTCTGGGAACCAAAATCTGAAGGAAAAAACAAAAAAGGTTGATGAGGATTTGTGGTTCCCAGAATGCTTTGCTTGTTATTTTGTTGTTTTATTCTGTAAAGATAAAGATTTGTTAATCTGTATAATCATTTAACTTTAAACAAACTGTTGCCAGTAAATAACATCAATTCAAATCTACAGTAAGTTACTGGCAAACAGCTGCACAAATACTGTAAAACATTAGCTGTAATTATGCAGCTGGTTGCCAGTAACTTACTGTAGAAGATTAGGACTGAAAATGTTTCATGTTCATTTAACTTTAAACAAACTGTTGCCAGTAAATAACATAAAAGTAAAATCTACAGTAAGTTACTGGCAGCTAGTTGCCAGTAATACTGTAATTTCTAATTTCATTTTTACAGTGCACTGCAAAGTTTTTACAGTACTGAATGCAACCAAATAAATAATTTTAATAATTTTAATTTTTGTTAGCTGCTGTTGCTTAAAATGCACTGATTTAATAGATTGATTGATTTGAAGGAGTACCCAAACATAACCATACAATACAATAAAAATACAAACTGTTAAATGACTTTGCAGATACACAAAATATAAACATTTTGTTGTATCCACATTGCAAAATAAAAATAATCTCATAAAAACTATGGCATAACATAAATGTAACTACAGGAATTATGTTGTGACTAAACCACTGTTTTATTTTGTCATGTGAAGTGTAGTCACTCTTTGCAAAACTGTATTTGTGGCATTTTATCATTAAGCTTTGTATGGACAATAGTAATTTCAAACATTTACATATACACTTTTAGATTAAAAAGATTTTTTAAATCATGGGACACATTTCAGTCAAGTGATTCACAACTTTTCACTGTAAAAAATAAGTAGAAATGACAGTGTTACTTGCAGCTGGTTGCTGGTAACTTACTGAGATTTAAATTTATGTTATTTACTGGCAAGATTCATTATATGAACATTAAACATTAATAAGTCTTTGTCTTTACAGAGTAAAACTAAAATAACAGCATCAAGCAAAGCATTCTGGGAAACAAAATCTGAAGCAAAAAAAAAAAACAGAAAAAGGTTGATGATGATTTCTGGTTCCCAGAATGCTTTGCATGAGGCTGTTATTGTATAGTTTTATTCTGTAAAAGACTTAAAATGTATTTAACTGTGAACAAACTTTTGCCAGCAAACAACACAAATTCAAATCCACGGCAAGTTACCGTAACACTGCAATCTCTACATTTCTACAGTGTGTGTACACAATAAAAATTACAGTAGGATGTAGGCATAAAGTGTCTATGTGTGTCTTTTTCATGATGACAGACAAATAACTTCTACAATCAAGACACGACGACAACAACACCAAAGGAAACTGTCAATCTGGCTCATAACCTGCACGCACACACAAATACTTAGCTACAATATTAACACAAACACATACGACAGACTTTTATTGTTTTATAAGAAGCTACAGAAGAATTCAAAGTGAATAATATTTAATACGTTTTAACTTCTAAACAAGGATGTCTACAAATGTCCCTTAGGTTGCCATATCTGTAAAGTATAAACTGATTAAACTCACACGTGCAGGCACACAGCTGTCTGACCTGTTTATCAAACACACCCTGACTGACATATAGACATACAGACAGACACACTGTGATTAACACACACACCTGACGTCTGAGTCCGGTACAAAGACAAAAGAAAGCAATAAACACATGTATAGGTTATGGTTTTATTAAAGTCATTCAGCAGAGACTCTGCGTGAGAGTTTAAGTTTACTGGAATAAAATCAGGTTTGGGTTTTAAAAGAGAATAAAAGTGACTGACAAGTTAAATCAGATTAGGCCTGATGCTTAATCATAAAACAGAAGTTTAAAATATTTACAGATATAATCTATATTAAAATTATTATTTTATAAATTAAAATATAATGGATGCATTTAAATTGTATTTTTTGTATGTATTGTTTAATAAGGTCAGTTATATTTCAAAGCTGTTACTTTGAGTCTTCTGGTTACAAATTGCAAAATGTCATAGTGTTTTATTTCTGACTAACAAATTATTATTCATTGGGTGTGCTTATTTTTACTACTTTGTTTTCTGTTAAAAGCATTTAAAGATCTCTCTCTCTCTCTCTCTCTCTCTCTCTCTCTCTCTCTCTCTCTCTCTCTCTCTCTGTTTTTGTCAGTGCTCGGCGTTCCGTAATAATGCGCTTATTATGAGAACAGGTTTCACGCGGGATTTTTGCAGATATACGTGTGGGAAAGAATGCGCGTGGACAGAGACATCTGTTCACACACACACACACACACACACACACACACACACACACACACACACACACACGCATGTGCAGGTCTACAGTCAGGTCATCCGTTCACACACATACGCGTGCAGGTCACACTGTATCATGACCCCTGAACTCTGCTTAACTTCCACTGAATGCCTGCAAAGTTAAGCACAGAAAGGATGTTTAAAGTAAAAAGTTACATGACAACAAACTAAATCTCCGAGGAATTTTGCTGTACCTCAGGATATTTTCACATTGTAAAAAATGCAGCATGAAGTTAATACAATTTGGCTTTGCAAGTCAATTCAACTTACTATTTTAAGTTTTGACATGTGAAGTTGACATAACTTATAAAAACAAGTTGAAATTGTTTAACTTAATTATTTCAGTTTTAAGTGACATTAAATATATATTGATTTAAGAAAAATGTTGCTTTTTACAGTGCACTTTTCATCTGAAGTGCATATACAGTTAATAACGTCTGAGTAAATGTAAAATTTCAAAAACATTTTATAGATAATGCTGTTTCTGAATGCACAAATATTTACGATTAATGAAATTGCAAAAGAATAGTAGGCCACAAATTATAACAAACACAATATATTACTGTATTTTGCATAGAAACCTGACCAAAATTAGCAATTCAAGAACGTCTGTAATAAAAGCAATAAAGTATCATATGATTAATTTCCTTTTTAATTGCGAAAAGCCCGAACAGTGATCGCGCGCGTCCTGTAATGATCGAGCGCGGTCAGCACGCGCATTAATATCTAAGAAATAAAGATGCGCGTGATTAAAGCTCAACCTTCTTATTAAATCTGAAAGTCAAATTAAATGGGTGATGTCCACGTGCACTGCATGTTGATTTGGTTTTCCTTCTGAGCTCTTATAAAAACTAAAACACTGCACAAATTGCATAAATTACTTTATTATTTACAAGTTGACTACAGTGGTGTCCAAATGTATTTGAGCACATAAAATGTAGGATTTAAAATCTAATACAAACCTGTAAATAAGCTTAAAACATTTAAAATAAACATTAAATATAAAATGAACATTAAATGAAGTATTTAATATTCCGTTTTTGGGTATCTTATTAAATGTTAAGTGACGCAGACCTTACAAACTAATTTGGGCAAAAGGTCAGATTTGCTCAAATTCATCACACATGATTATCTTCTGAAGATTGTCAGATCTTGCTGAGATGCATCCTCAGATATAAACTTGTGGCTCGAGCGCATGCAGATTTTTTACATTTATGACATTTATTTGGCCTTATTTTTTTATTCTATGTAATAAATGTAATACATTTAAAATCAGTTCTCTTAAACTTTTATGCTAATACTATGATTTATAATAAAAACATGTGTTTTAAAAAGAATGCGAAATAGAAACTTAGGCCTACTTATTTACTAACTTTACTGGACCCCATGTGTATTTTTAATACTTTGGACTATTTGGAATTTAGTTTAGTTACTTAATAGTTTAGTTGATATTGTACAGCAGTTACAAAACATACAGATCAGCATTTAAAATTGCGCATCCACAGCTCACAGAGAATCATTAAACAAGTACTGATAGATTTCACAAACATTCATCTCTTTTATGAATGAGATGAAAGAAGAGAAAGATAGTAGATAAGTTCATTTCCACTTGCTCGCAAAGCTGCTGCCCCACCACGCGCAACACCCACTTCCACCCCATCGTGTTACCCCGCCACGCCCTCCACAGACCCATCATGATCTCTCTGACTAATAAAAACATAGATATTAAGAGTTTTCTAGAACGAATTTAATTAAGCTTTGTTGTAGCTATTCGCCCATAATAAATCTGACATGTTTTGCGCAATTATAATCAAATGAAAAATCTTAAGAATTATGACGCTTCGGCTCATTAGCATAAAATATGAGTTATCATGGGTATCCCCAACAATTAAACAAGGTCAATGAAAGCTCCGCCCATCCGCCACTCCCACCTGTAAAGCGCAACACGTCACCAAGGAGCTCTACAGGTGACGTCACCAAGCGTAGCTTTTGCGACGGTTTCAGCTGATCTGATTGGTCACAAGGGATCCTGTGACTCTTCAAAGAGCGAGCCGAGCGCATTTGTGCTTCTCCAAAACAGCCGAGGGACTTATAAATGTAAAGACATTTCCACAGGTGCACTGACACTCGTGGGATGGCAACTTCACTTCTTGGGGTGAGTAAATCTCTTGTGTCATGTATGGAAATGTGGAAATGCAATGCAATCAATCTAACATTTAAACAATATGTTCAAATTAGGTTACAAGAACTATATTTCCTTGATTGCGCACTGTTGGTCTGTGGTCTTGGCACGTGGTTTCATTTTTACAGTAACCTATACTCTTAAAAACAAAGGCTTTGGAGAACATTATGAAGCTCAACTTCATTTATAAAAAGAAATTGTTCCTTTAAACTCTTTGAAAAGACCTTTGGTTCCCCAAGTTTATTAATATAACTTTTTTGTATTAGTTAATGTGTCACTGGAGTTAAAAGTTCTCGTTGTTAATATACAACAAAAAGCTTTTGAAACAGTCTCCAATGGCTGTAAATGGAACCTTTATTTGTTTAAATTGCATAGCTGTTAAATATGTATTAAAGTATTTGCATAAGTATTATTATAAATTTAGAGGTACATTTGGATATGCGTTAAACAGACTTATTTTTCAATGCACTTGTTCCTGGTTTTCATGATTATTCGTCCTGTCACCCGTCTGTGTGTTGTTCAGGAAGAACCGAGGGTTGGATCCACTCCATTGGCTATGTTGGCAGCAACCTGTAGCAAAATCGGAGGCTCCAGTCCTTCATCGGACTCGTTTGGAAAAGCAGGTTTTCACCCATGGAAACGTTCGGCGCCCAGTAGCTGTTCTCTGTCGCCGTTCGGCGCGCAACGGAACGATTCATTCGGTGCCAACAGCTCCTTCTCCGTAACGGGCACGAATTCCTCTACGAGCCCGTTTGGAAACGACTACCCCGTGTTTCAGACATCAGTCGCCAACAGTTCTCAGGACCCGAGCGCGCAGTCGGTGTTCATCTCTAAAGTTGAGACTCTGCAGGGAATTTACCCGAGGATGAGCGTTGCGCACCCGTACGAGACGTGGTTCAAGTCCGCGCACGCTGGCATCTCCGCAGGGGACGTGGGCACAGGCAGTGGGTCGTCCTGGTGGGATGTGGGTGCCGGCTGGATTGATGTTCAGAGCGCAAACGGGGCTGCGCTCCAGACCTCTCTGCATTCGCCCCTGGGTGGGTACAACACAGACTATTCCCCCCTCACTCACTCCGCGTTCAGTACAAGTCCGTCTCCACATCTTCTCACGGGTGGCCAGCACCTGATGGACGGGTTCAAACCGGTTTTATCAGCGACCTACGCGGAAACCAGCCCTGGTTCAATGACCAATAGTGCAGTTTTAGCCGGGTCACCTGCGGTATCTCTGGTTGGATCTCCACGCTCTTCCTCCAGGCGGTATTCAGGCAGAGCGACCTGTGACTGTCCGAACTGTCAAGAGGCGGAGAGGTTGGGTCCCGCAGGTGCCAGCCTGCGCAGAAAGGGCCTCCACAGTTGCCACATTCCCGGCTGTGGAAAGGTATACGGGAAGACCTCTCACCTCAAAGCGCATTTGCGCTGGCACACCGGGGAGAGGCCGTTCGTCTGTAACTGGCTGTTTTGTGGAAAGCGCTTCACCCGGTCCGATGAGCTCCAGCGGCATTTACGCACGCACACCGGGGAAAAGAGATTCGCCTGTCCGGTGTGCAACAAGCGCTTCATGCGCAGTGACCACCTCAGTAAACACGTGAAAACACACAGCGCCGGTGAGCCCGGGTCTAACGGGATAAAAAAGGGCAGTGATACCGACAGCGAAAACAGCGTCCCGGGCAGCCCCTCCTGTCAGTCTCCTGAAATGATCCAAACCACAGAACCCGTCCAGAACGGTGTTAGTCACTAACAAAACTACTGAAAATGTAAGGCACGTTCATTAAAACAGACATCTCCAATAAACCCGGTTTCTCTAGCTGATATCACGCAAGTGGTTGTGTCAAAATAGACGTCAAAAAGATTTGAACAATCATGCATTGGCAGAAGGTTCCTCTCAGGTGTTATAAGAGATTTTAATAAGTTCATCTAATACTGAAATACAGCTGAATATGTAACTCGAGCTCAACTTTCTCATATTTCCTGTAAACACATTCTTGCATTCAGTCACGTCTATTGAGGCACTTTATTATCTGAATACAAAATTCAAGGTTTTTATTTCTGCACAAGTGAATTTTCTTATACTATATTTTTATGCTTCTTGATTTTGAAATGTTAAGCCTGACATAAAATCCACCTCTGACCCAGTGAAACGATTTAAAGAAAATTCAGAAATCAATTCAATAGACAGACAGTGTCCACATGAACAAATCTTTTGTACATTACTCTTATTTGATATCTGACAGTGAATTGAAACTCATCGAAATGCAAAGTGAATATTGTATATAGAATTGTCTGGAAACTCTATTTATCATTGAGTTTGATTTGTGCTTTGAAGTCTATCAGAGTCGCACTTTGAATCTATATTTATAATTTTAGGATCGAATCAACTCGATCAGTCGGTTTATCTTTTGTTTTATTATTATTATTTAAATGAGCATGTGTATTTGTATTTACTTTAAAGATATGAAAACCTGTAATAAAGTCAGATTTGGCTTGGATATTTGGACTGTTTTTGGGACTGTTCGTGTGATCTCTAGGTTGATTTTATTCATGTTTTAAAATGTTTTATTATCATTTGGCTCAATACGAAAACGAGTGACACGCACATATTCAATTATTCATGTTGGTCAATGATCAAGATAACCACTTAATTCTGGAGTTTTGTCGAAAATTATTTATAAAATTACGCATTACGCAAAATTTCATCTTTATTAGTCATTATATCGAGTCATTATATATGCGAAGAAGCAAACTATTGCATAGTTTAGTATTGATGAATTAAAATATTGTTTGTCAAAAAAAGTCAAATACAGTTGATCAGACGCTAATTTGTAATAATGCAATAAAGTCAAATCACATGTATAGGTAACAATAATTTTTATAAGTAGTTTATAAACGCGTTCCATTATAACACAGCAAATAAGTGGCATATATAAAACAAAACAAACATGTTAGAAATGCTTATCTTCTATAATACAATACATTTTTACTTCTTTGAAACTAATCAAGTTAATTATTATTTAAATTATTACATCGAAATAAACAACATACACTGTAAAAAATGTGCTGTAATTTTGCAGCTGGTTGCCAGTAACTTACTGTAGAAGATTAAGACTGAAAAGTTTCATGTTCATTTAACTTTGAAGAAACTGTTGCCAGTAAATAACATAAATGTAAAATCTACAGTAAGTTACTGACAACCAGCTGCCAGTAATACTGTTATTTCTACATACATTTTTTACAGTGATACGGTGTGTCTGTAAGATGTTTTAGCTCATGCCTAACTAATTTATAACCAAATAATGTATCATAAACTGTAAAACCACAAATATACCAGACATAAAGTTTAAAAAGCTGTCGTGAATTAAATTGCGAGTATTTGGCGCCTCTTAGCGGTCATTATAAGAAATGCAGCTGAAATAAACAGGGTTCTTTAATTCAGTTTAATCTTCTCATTTACAATAATAAATGAAAATGTCAAAATAACAATATTAATTTATTTTCTACCAACTACTTATTTTTATCTTATGTATGCATTTTGGGAATGCTTTCATCCAAAATGACTTCCAGTTGATTTAAGCCGAGGTAAACATTATACAGTAGCATATGTTTGCTGCTCAAACCCCCAAACCTTGTGTTGCTATCATGCTCTACCAATTGAGCTATTTGAAAAAGTGAGACCGGAGAATAAAAGCAAAATAATCCTTAAAATGTAACCAATAACTACTACTCCTATATATAAATTAAATGAATGTATATAATTCCAGACTCGTTGTTGTGGCTTTGTAATCACACATTATGTTAATAAAACATTCACTATGTTGACTGATGAATTCTACAGAAACAAAATAATGATGTTGTGCGTTTTATTGAAACAATATTTTTGTTTAAATAAAATCAAACAGGGTACAACAGAAAATAGCCGGCATAAAGATTTAGTTTGATTGATCCAAGTGCATTCACAAACACAGTCATTACAAAAGTGTAATTCACAGCCCTCAAATGCTAAAACTCTATATACCAGGATTTATAGAAAAACTATAGAAGTTTTATTTCAACTATAGAAAAAAACTAAAGTTCAAATTATTTATTCCTAAAAAAAACAAAACAACAAAACTGAATTAAATAATTATGTAGTGTTACCAGATGTAAACATAAGTGTTAAAACTAGATGTATAAGAGCCACAGGAATACTACGGTAATGACCACAGAGGTATGTACTCTACAAGGGTCGCAAAGTGGGCGGAAAGTTTCCATGGGAACTTAATGATTTAGGAAATATTCCAAATTGGAAAATATAATGGGAACTTACAGGAAATGATGGGAATTATTTGAAAATTTTGGGAATTTTGTTTAGTGATCATATACAATTATTTCTCATTCTCTTTATTAGAATACAACCAGAAAATACAGGAAATGTGTATGTAGTATTAAAAACAGTATAAACGTATACGCTGACGTTTTAAGTTTTTAGGGTAAACTCCTCTTCCACTTGAGCAATAGCAGGAAATTGCAGGATCTCTTAAACCTAAATGAAATTAAATCCTAATTTCTAATTCTAATCGAATGACTTCAGTCTCCTCAAAATGTGTTTCATGCCAAGAAAGATTACACTAAATACTGACTGATGCCTGAAGACGACATTTAGTCCTGAAAATTGTTTTGTTTTTAATTTTGTGTACATATTTCCTGTATTTTCTGTTTGTAACTTAAAAAAGAGTGAAAAATAAATACAGATGCATTAAAACATTGCTAATACAACAAAGCTGGTGATGGTGGCCTAAGACTTTTGCACAGTACTGTATATAAACTACAAACATAAATAAACAATTTATTTGGTCATAAGCAGACATGCATGCAAGCTAATACAAATTTTGAAGAATCTTAAACTTAAAATCATCAAGACTGGATTTATTTGATCAAAAATCCTTCAGAAATCATTCCTGTAAGGAGTGTGCTGTGTGCATGTGCAGGAAATTGCATTCAATTTAGTTTAAAACAAAATTATGCTGCAAGTTTTTTAACTACATTTAACCTCCTAAGACCTACTTTATTTCTTGTTTGGACAATAATACTTAATTCTGTGTAACTGGAACCTGCTATACACAAACGTGGACAATCACACGGCTTCATGTTTAAAGAAAAATATTTGGTTATTATATTTATTGATTCTTCCTAACCCCAAAATAACAGGAAGAAATCTGAAAAGAAGACAAACCAAAGCTCGGGTCTTAGGAGGTTAAGTTTCCTGTTATAGGCAACTGTGCAATCTTTTCCAATTCCCAATTTATTCCCATATATTCAATTCCCATGGAAAGTTTCCAGCCTTGAAAATTCCCAGAATTTTGCAACCCTATACTCTACCGTTGCCCACTGCATTATAGGTTCCAGCGCCCAACAACTACAAAAAAAAGAGCATCAGTAGTACACGACAACATATAAATACTGACCAGCAGGCAATCAATAAAAATCAATACAAGAACCCGAACATACAGTAAACCAAATCAGAAAAAATTCCAGTTTTTCAGGCAATCGTGCAGCAAATTTTGAGCAGTATAAGTGCAGAAAATGTTTCTGTAATTCACCGTTAATTCATATTTACTTAAATATTTACACCTTTAATAATAAACCCAAATGCCACTTTTATAATAAAGATGCTACTCTGAGAATAATTAAGATGTTATGTGTGAGTTGAACACTAGATGGCAGACTAACACCACACAGCAGATCAAAGGTTTTCCCACAGACTAAATTCACTAGGGAATGTGAGCATACTGCTTTATCTATGCTGATTAATGCAACAATAAATGTGTCTAAGTGATGCTAATGTTTAAATCACATTACATTACACAATAATAAGTGCCATCTATTTGACAAATGTTGCATTTTAAAGCAGTTATGCATTGTTGATATAACTCGAGCGCATAGCATTGTGGGATACAGTATCTAACACTGTGTACCGTACTTTGCTTGTATACTGCACATTTCATCAAATCTATACGTACTGCAGAAATAGTACAAGCACTATCATACCGTTGCATACAGAACATATGCAGATTCTGTAGTGTTAAATAAAATAATCAAACATTCATTCATTCATAACAACTAACATACCGAAAATATAGCACATGAGGAAAACTCTACAGGTAACTGGCCCATCTATAGAGGTGAACGAAAAGTATCATTTAGGTATTTGTGTATGGTTTAGCTCGTACCTCGTTTCTTCACCCTGTGTGCCGTCGGGATGAGAAACATTTAATGCCTTTTAATGTAATAAATAAAAAACAACAAATCTACACAGGTTATTGCTTCAGCTAAGTGCTTTGTAAATTGTGATTGGTTTCTGGAGCGACCTTTGACCCCGTCACTGCCACGCATTACCCATAGGCATCTTCGGAATGTGTGAGTGAATTTCCACCGGCTGGTTTGGGAAGCGATCCCTCCTGTATGTTATCGTCTTCTCATTGGTCGAGGGAACATACGATGAATCCTGTATTGAGACATATCAACAAGTATTTATAAAAAGATTTTATAAGCCATACGAACTTCAAATACTTTAAGACTAGCACAATAAATAATCATTAACGTACAGATTTACAACTTTAAATCTAAAGTTTACATGTTGAAAATTCTGCTCTTATAATGTAAAGTTTTAAATACAGTATCAGTATTATTGTGCAGCTAACAAATTGGCATGAAACAGCAATCGATGTCTGACAAACACAAACATTCCTTCAGGGCTGCAACAACTAACCGATGATAATCGATCGTAAAAAAAAGTCAACAAATGTCATTATCGATTAGTTGGTCTTTTATTTCTGTATATCACTGTCATATATCTGTCTTATTTGTTTTGTCAAAAACATAAAGTGTTAAAGGCACACCAGGCAAGTCTGAGTATTATTTCTCTACTAGCTCCCCCTAGTGTCTGGGAGTAAATGCTTTCTATATCTGAGACTTTACGAGACTGAAGGACACCGGGTCGGATACAGCGAACTTGCAAGTGGGGTATTCTTCCTACAGACGGTAGGGGCGGGCGAGAGGGTCTTCATTCGTCATTTAACCATATACCGACTTACGAAGATGATTTATTAACATAAAAATGCTGCCTTGTGGGCCCTTTAATACTGATCAAGGTCTAAAGTTGAAGATCAAAATAAGTTATTAATCTGTGGCAAGATTTCCACAACATGGCATCCCTAAAGATTACAACTCAATATGTTTTGTTTATTTATATTTTGACATTTTGCTTTTTTTCCGCCAGCATTTATAAAAAGGTTGCCAGCCATCGCAAGCATTTTTTATGATTTCCACAAAAGTTTCTTCCTTAAATATATATATAAAAAACTAATTAAAATGAAAGAACAGACCCTTTGCCTTCAAAAAAAGTTTAATCCTATTTTCATTTGGTCTCTTTGTATCACCTCTCAAATATGGGTAGGTCTCTATCAAAATACAAAATTTTGAGCAAAAGGCTGAGATAATTGCATTTTTTAAAGGAATTTTTGTTAGAAATCAGATTCAGAACGATGATCAAAGCATACACAGAGTTTTTACTGTTTTTGGATCAGTGGATGCTAAAGTGTTTTATAAGTTGTGTAAGAGCGCCACCTGGTGGATAATAGCGGAAATATAAATTGCTGTAAAAACTGGCAGGGAAGCATTTTCTCTTAATTCAATGGCTGGGAAAGAGTTAAAGGCGGAGTCCATGATGTTTGAAAGCCAATGTTGATATTTGAAATCACCTAAACAAACACGCCCCTACCCCAATAGAATCTGGACCTTCTGTTGATAGACCCGCCCCACACATACGCAACCCGGCATTTGATTTGATTTGATTGGCTATTAGTGTGTTTTGGTAGTCGGCCCGTCTTCTTTTCCAAACCGTTTTTCAAACATCGTGGACTCCGCCTTTAAAGACATTTTACAATTTAAAAACTAGACAAACTATTTTATGCATAGGTCTACTGTGTAGATTTTTAGCGGCATCTAGTGGGAAGATTGTGAATTGCAACCAATGTCTTGGCTCCACAGCTCATTGCTCTCTTCAAAATGCATAAAGAAGCTAAGACAGCCAGCAAAGGACAAAAACATCAATATTAAATATTATATGAGTAATATTCCAGCTGATAGGCTTTTGCACTTTTTAAATACAAAGTTTAAATAAATTTTTTTTTAGCTATAATAATCTGATTAGATGTTAATCCGATTAATCTGAAAAAAAAGTGTTTGAATAATCGATTATGAAACTAATGGTTAGTTTCAGTCGTACACTCCTTACAGATGTGATGATTTAAAACAAAAAGATATAATAATGTACCTTACAGCTCTCTTGGTCAGTGTTTTCCTGCCACACACAGTCTCTTGTCCTCAGTAGATATCTGACTATGGTCAGCAGACTGATACCCAACATCACCGTCAGGAGGAAAGTGCTGAAAAACGTCTTGAATGACCTCTCACTCCAATCACACACTGGCAGATGAAAAAAAACACAATAAGCATTCCTAAAATCCCCACATTGCATCATTCTTCTAGCCACAGGAATATTTTAATGCTCAGCAGTTGCTCTTTCATAGCTTGGGTGGGCTGGGAATTCTTAGGAATGTTTGGAAAAACTTCTGAGGCAGGTTGAAACCTAAATGAAACATCACTAAGTCGAAATAAAAATACATGAATGAGACAGAAAGATGAGAAAAACTGGGGTTCATATTGAAGTCAATGGCTTTGGTGTCTTTAAAAGCCTGAACACAATTTTTAGGACTATAAACTCTAGAGGAAACACACAAGCATTTAATCCCAGGAGAAAGAAACACTGGGAATGGCAAATTCATCATTTGCTTTCTGTTGCATTTCCACCTAAGAGAAACAACTGAGATACTGAAGAGATCACATTTGTGCTGTCTAGGAGAAAAACTTGAGACATGAACCAGATTTTGTTCTGTTAAACAAGGGGTTTTTTCCTCCTAGGACTTTTTTCCCTCCTGGCTAAAAAAGTCGGGAGGTTTTTCTCTTAGTGGTTTTTTTTAACCCTGGGAGTCAGCCGACATTGGCTTAACTTAGTACCCTCTTGTATACGATACATTATTAATACGCTCGCTTTTAAAGTTTATTCATAGCCGCTGTATTTTGCTACTTATATTGTTTGTCGGTTTTTCTGTGTTTTCCCCTGCTTCTATTAATGTAAAGCTGCTTTGAAACAATTAACAATCGTGAAAAGCGCTATATAAATAAAATTGAATTGAATAAACTAAAATGAAAAATTAGCAAATTTAAGACGATGTGGAAAAACCTACCAAGTGCAGGACTTTAAATACATCACATGTCTTTATGGGATCTTCACAGTTTGTGTGTGTGAATGCACGCACAGATTCCAGAAAATGTGAATGAACCAAAAATCAAACGATCCCGGACAATTTCCGGATGCATTTTCCGTAATCTCTGTGTGAAAAGGACTTTATTTATGCGCTCAGCTATCTTTGATCCTTGCTTAAAACCATCTGCTTTCTAAACACTTAATGTGACAGCTCAATTCAGAAAGAATTTACTTAAAACAAGAGAGTCCAAAAAATCATCGGAAACCTAAACATTAGGGAGATGTTTGTGTGGTCTTCAGCGGGAAGCTGAGTTCCCTCAGGCCAAAGCCACTGATCACCAAACCAGATGGACCGTTGTGTAAGATTCTTTTGCTAGCTCACGGGTGACGATCAACACACAGCCGATATATAGATCCTCTCCTTCTGTTCCCTGTGCGGTCAGTGTTGGGAAATCCAGTCAGCTTGGCTGTGATCCACAAAGACGATAAAGCACCATATTGACATTTTGTAGGTTTCCATGGAGATTTGGAAGTAGGAGATCAAGCTGAGGATAAAGAATGCAGGTCGCGCACACACTGAATGCTCTTTCTCAGAAACAGTGAAGGGTGTGGGTTTGTGTCCAATGTGACATTTGGGGCGATTGGCTTTATAAGAGACTTGTAGGAAAGAATCAGCACAAACAAGATCACAAATCTTTTATATCCTAATTGCTGCACTGAGAACAAATAGAGACTTTTAATAAGAAAACCCAGTCATTTCATGTCTCTGTTAGTTTCAAAAGAAATTATGCAGACCTCACACTTGTCCAAAGAAATGTACCCAATGACCCGAAATCACTTTTTACCCGAACCCGACGTGCATAAATAATTTTTTCGACCCGAGAAAAACTTGACAAAATTAGACCTGAGTCCGACCCGACACAGTGAACCCGAATGTTAACTGCACCGACGTGCCTGCAGTCAGCATTCATTTGAACTCTTACCCCGCTAGCGTTTTTTGTTTTTTTTAGTTGCCAAAAGTTTAATACCTTCCAGAAAATTTTCTTCTTAAAATATATGAAGAGTTCGGTTCCAAAACGTGATAAACACCATTTGTAAAAAAAAAATTTAGTTACCACCAAAATCAGTATTGTATCTGTTCAGTATTAACTCATTCACTGCCAGCCTTTTTGAGAAAAGTTGCCCACCTGCATTTTTGTGATTTTAACAAAATGTTCACAAAATTCCTTGCAGGAAAAATTATTTTCTATAAATATATAAACATACAATTTATATCAAATTAAAGAACACACCCTCTGCTTTCAAACAAACAATAAACAAACAAACAAAATGGGGAAAAACGTTTCATTATATATTTACTTTTTCTACTTAATTTACCACTGAAATATGGATATTTCTCTTCAAAAATACAACATTTTGAGCAAAAAGCTTAAAAAAATTCGTTTTTGTAAAGAAATTTATGTTAGAGAACAGACTCAGAATGACTATCAAACATAAACGCAGTTAAAATAAACCATTAACTCTTTTTAACTTCCGTTTTTGATAAATTCGTTTTGGCGCCATCTGGTGGATAAAAGCGGTATTACACTTTCACTTTGAAATTCGTCCAGAAAGGCACATTTATTAGTTAAATATGAACTCATAAATGACGAGATAACTTGTCAATGGCGGTGAATAAGTTAAAAAGTAATTTCATGCAAAATCCAATATCCGCCGCGTTTATCGCGGTTTTTGTCAAAATGGATTTATTGCGTTTTGGAACCAAACTCTTCACATAAACATACAATATATGAAATGAAAAAACAGACCCTTTGCTTTAAAAAAAAAAGTTTTATCATACCTTCATTAGTGCATAACATCTCAAATATGGGTAGGTTTCTTCAAAAACACCACATTTTGAGCAAAAAGCTATAGAGCTAGAGATAATTGCATTTTTGTGAAGATCAAATTCAGAGCGATCCTCAAAACTTTCACGAACATACAGCTGTTTGCCCTAGGGCGATACTTTCGGGTTTTATAAGTTGCAGAAGAGCCGAACACATGATGGGTAATTGCGGTATTGCGGAAATACTCGTCATTGGCAGGGAAGCATTTTCTCTTAATTGACGAGTTAACTCGTCAATGGCAGGGAAAGAGTTAAATTAAATTACTTGACCCGTGTCCGAGGCACACGTGAAACCGCTTGGGTCTCGGACGCGCGCATCATCACAACAAAAGTTATGGTTCAGCTCCTTAAAAGGAGAGATAACATGCATATTAACATTCACCATCACCACGAAAAATGTTGCAAACTAGATTGACGCAGTTATCAGAAAAAAAAAGTTATCAGGAAATGATAAATGAGACGCATTTACGCACGTGTCGTAGTGTGGACGCGCGTGTCATGGCAACATGAAGTTGGTTCAACTCTTTAAAAGAAGGGATTTACAACATTCATGACGAGAAATGTCAGCAAACTGGACTGAAGCAGATATCAGGTAAGTTAGCTCGTCACTTACTGCGTTGAAACGGAGATCATTCAGCAGCATAAAAGAATATCGCGTCACGTGCTCATTTGAGCTATAATAAAGGAAAATACCTGCGCGTCATCCCAACAAGATATATCGTTCAGCTCCTCAAAATGCGGGTTTTAAATGCATATAAACAATCACGATGAGAAATGTCTGAAAACTGTATTAAAGCAGAGATCATTCCCCAGCATTAGAACGGCGCGTCACGTGTTCCTTTATAATCTTATCATAAACAAAAATGCACGCGAGTGGTTCTTGGAGAGAGAAATAATATATAATATGCAAACTTCAGACGCTGCGTAGAAGAGAGGGCGGGACTTTCAATAGGTCACGTATCTTTCCGGGACCATCAGGTGCCAGGTAATCATGGCAGTGTGAATGAACAAAAAAACGAAGGATCCCGGAAAAATCCCGAATGCCTTTCCCGTGTATTTTACGTAATGTCTGTGTGAAAAGGGCTTATGTCATCTACTGATCTACATGTGTGCCAATTTTCATTTTGTCCAATGGAAGTTTATTCAACTACAGTAAGTGTACCAGTGTGTCTATTAAACTATGAAAGAGCAACCTGATGGGAAATGTCCCGATCATATTTCACTCCAAAATCTTATCATCAAGTTAATAAAAATCTTAGTTTTCTAAAACAAGGCATCATGCTTAGAAGAGGAGTAACTGAAGTAAACAGCTGGAGGAGGAGATGTAAACAGAAATTCAGTCTCACCGGGATGCCGGCTAATGTGCAGCTGTGGTCCGTCTGTCGTCACATCCATGAGAAAGCGATGATGACATTTATTCTTGGTGGGATACAGGCAGTACTTTCCTCTTATCAGCTCTATATAACAGCACAGTTTATTTAATTACACCTGGTACACAATAACACTCAAATATCTCACTCTGTGTTGCGACAGCTCACTCCTGCTAATCAATGCTGTATCATTACAATCATAATCTCATAAAGCTCCAATGAAAATTAAGCTAATGGGACAGGTGTGGCGTAATGGTTAAAAAGTAACCAGAAGGTCACCGGTTCCATTCTCATGACCGGCAGGTAACACGTCACTTTCAATGTCAAGCTCAGAGCTATTAGGTTTGTGTTAAATCTGAGGTTAAATCTGTATCACTGACCTCTGATGTCATCAACATAGTCCACCAATGGAGTGCAGCTGTGATTACAAAGCTGGACACTGTTAGATCCCAGCTCATTGGATAAATGACAGTCTACACAATCCCTTAGAGAGAAAGATAAATTCATTAAGCAGTTAAACACCCTCAGAAATAAACTGAGGCTCTCTTTTAAAAATGTACATTTGTCAAATTTATATTGAAAATAATTAAATAATTCAAATTTTTAGTGCTCTATTAGTTTTGCTCCATTTTTTCTTCTTCTTCGAAATGAATCGCATTTTTGAGGGCCTAAACGTGTTCGAAAACGTTGCACAAGCGTCAGAAGTGGTGAAAAAATTACATGTGGTATAAGTTTCAAAAGTGGGTGTGTAAAAAATGGCTCAATAGCGGCACCAACAAAAATTCAAGAGAACCCGCTACGTTAAACATACAAGTACGAAATTTGGCAGGATCAAGCCCTTAAACCCACAGGAAGTCAGCCATTTTGAATTTTCTCAATTTTTTTGCCATTTCCAGAAGTCAAAATTTAGCATACTCCATTTTCATATTTGGTTAGTCTCATCTAAAAGCCTTTGCAATGCTAAATTGCGGAGATCTTGACTTTTCGTTGGAGGGTGTGTCCGTGGCAGCCTGACAAATTGTGGAGTTTCGGCACGAAACAGGAAGTTGTTTTAACTTTTCACATGTTTTATAAAAAGCGGGCTTTATACTACGATTGTACTGCGTAGCCTCAACAGAGACGTGAACCCTACAAAGTAGCCTACGGCATGGCCTGACGTTCGTCTCTCCCAATATATAGAAGGGTGTCAATGCTACGCGGACCGCAAGCGTTGTGATTGGTCTTCTTGAAACCCTCCCATCAGGTCAAAAAGATCTGCATCGCATTTCCCAATACGGACAGTCGTAAAACAAAGATGAGCCAAGCTGATATGTGATATTTAACTCGAACTGCATCAATATTCGCTGTTTGTTTACCTCCATCACTGCTGGTCTTCTCATTTGTGGGTTTATTGCATAGATATGTATAATAAAGGCTAGATGTGTTACAGCGGAGTCTTCAACGTCATCACCTGGCGGCCATCTTACCACAGGCAGCTCCCTCACTCGTAGCATTGAGTTTTAATGGTGCATGTACTTTTAAATGACCATAATTTGCTTAATTTTCCACCGATTTTCAAATGGTTTGGTTTCTTACAAACGTTATTAACGAGGCTATAATTCTGGATGCTTTAACATGTTTCATGATTTTTTTTTGTATAAGTATGCAGTGTCATAGGTACATCTTTGACGTTTATAACAAACCAAACCGTTTTAAAATCGGTAGAAAATTTAGCAAGTTATAGTCATTTAAAAGTACATGCTCCATTAAACGCAATGCTGTGAGTGAGTGATCGCCCTGTGGTAAGATGGCCGCCAAATGCGGACGTTCCACTCAATTGGCAAACAGCACCGCAGGCGAGACATCTAGCCTTTATTATACATATCTATGGTTTATTGGGCAAGTTGCTTCTTATTCGGCTGTTGCTCTGCTATTGTGGGTAACTCGCATGGATACTGCCTACTAGCGGTGTGCATGTGTAATTACACGTCACCTAGGACGTCAAGGCTACGCCGTAGGCCCTACGCAGGAGTATGATGAGGGTCCTAAACACATCTACATGGCAATATTCACTCAAAGTCACAGCGCCACCAGCTGGCAACAGGAAGTGACATGTTTTATACTTTAATTAACTTCTCATCTAGATTTACCAGATTAACTTTATATTTGGTCAGTCTAATCTTTGCTAATGCTTTTGCGATGATAAATCACGACGATATTGACTTTTCGATAAGAGGCGTGTGCATGGCGTCCTGGCATAGTTTGATGTATTGCCATGATACAGGAAGTTGGTGTAACTTAGGCATATGGTGTCTGACCTGCCTCAGACTTCATACGTTTCATTGCCTGAACACATCAACATGACAATAATCAGTTACAGTCATAGCACCACCTGCTGCCCAAAATGAGGTGTGGCACATTAAAATATCTTTGCCATATTCCTCCTATAATTACCCCTCAAATGCATATCCTGTTCACTTCTTTCCTAAGGCCATCGGGTGGCACTGGCCATGCATGTAAGAGCCCTTTCATCGCTGCTTGCAGCTTTGATATCATATTTAGTACTTTATTCATCACCCAGCATCAGTGAAAAGAGAAAAAGATTACCAGTAAGCTTGACACGAGCTGTAGCAAGTGTGGCATTTCTCACAGAACGCTCCGGACCGCCGCGGGTCATCACACACACACTTGCCACACACACACTTTCCCAGACCACTACAAATCGATCCGTCATCCGACACGCAGGTTTCTGTGGAGACGGGACAGTCGCAGGTTTCACCCGTGAACCCAGGCAGACACACGCATTCACCTGAAACACACTGCCCGTGCCCTGAAACACACAAAATGCACATGCTTTTCTCAAAAACATAGAGATTAAATAGACAGTTAAAAAATTCAGAGATATCACAAACCTCCACACACCAGCCCTCTCTCATACGGGCACGAGAAATCATCCATCTCACAGAACTTTCCATAGATGCTTCCCAATCTACTGGAATCACATACACACATCCCACATTCACAGATTCCTCTGCCACTGCAGATGGGTTTGGTCCTGTCCTCCCTACAGACGTCCATCGGTTTCGAAGTCTCTGCAGAACAAGCTGTGGGGTTTGGGTCATCGTGACAAAGACGTGACTCCGTGCAGCCACACCCACAGACCTGTCGGACTCGCACGGTAACGGACTCATTAAATCCTACTGGCCTGATGGAAATCACAACGTCCTGATCGGCGCCCTCTGGTGGGCAGGAGGTCATTCCAACAGTGACGTTAAACAAGACCTGCGGAGGAGACGACAAAGTAATTACAGGATCCATGCAAACGCCCTCTCAATGACATCCTTAACATACAGCAAATACTATTCATAGCCAGTCTGCTATGTTAAAAATATGCAATGTTTGGACACGTCACACAGATGTTTAAAACACACAAGCTTGTAAATTTGTAGCAGACTAACTGCCTCCACATGCTTTTAATGTTTTCTCATGAGCACACTGCTAATGTGGAATAATGACACACACATATTCACACAGAATGACATCATACGGACATAGTGACATCATCAGGATCACGCACACAAACTTATTTACTCACCCCCATGTCATCCAAGATGTTTATGTCTTTCTTTGTTCAGTCGAGATGAGGAAAACATTCCAGGATTTACAGTTTCAATGCAGCTTCAAAGGACTCTGAACGATCCTAACCGAGGCATAAGGGTCTAGCAAAACGGTCACTATTTTAGCCAAAAAAATAAAAACTATGTACTTTATAACCATAACTGCACTAACTGTGTTACACACCACCAAGACCTTACGTATTATGTAATCACGTCGAAAGGTCATGCATGGCGTATGCAAAACTACCACTCCAGTGTTGACAAGTGTGGAGAAAGAAGACCGTTCAAACGTTGTTGTATGTGGAATGATACCAATTAATGTCTTTGTGTCAGTTTATTGTTTAAAATGGTCCACAAGTGTGCGTTTCACATATGTAATGTGTGACTTTTGGATGATTACGTATTACGCAAGGTCGCGCTGGTGCGTCACACGGATAGTGCAAGACGAGAAGTTGTGGTTTAAAAGTACTTATGTGTAATCGGTTTTGGCAAAAATGACGTTCGTTTCATTATGATTGAGGTCAGTGCTTTGACAAGGCCACTCCAAAGTCTTCATTTTGTTTTTCTTCAGCCATTCAGATGTGCACTTGCTGGTGTGTTTTGGATCATTGTCCTGCTGCAGAACCCAAGTTCGCTTCAGCTTGAGGTCACGAACAGATGGCCAGACACTGGGTCTCATTCACTAATAATTGCGTACGTTTCGTATTTATACGCACACTTGAACTTCTCACGAAAACTTTCCGGCTAATTCACAACACGTGCGAACGCACATGATTTTGTTCTTACTTTAGTAAATTTTGAGTGTTATACATGAGCGGCCGCGTACACGAGGTTGGTAATTTGCATAAAACACGCCCAAACCAGCTCCATATAAGGGTTTTCCGCAGCGCTGGTCCACAGAAAACTTTAGAGCAGTTTGTCATAAAAGCCAAAGAGCTCAAAAAGAAATCCATGATCATATTTATTATCGGTAAAGTTCCCTTTTGCTTTGCATTTTTTATTTGGGAGGTTTTGCTGTCGCTGGAGGAAGCAAGTGCTGTCCACCAACCGAAGTAACATTAAAGAAGTATTGGATCTGTCAACAAATATGACATTTAATTAATATGACAGAGACGCGCATCTGTATCTAAAATAAAACAGACTGGAGATCAAGTGATTGATGTTTGGACTTCTCATTACATTTACATGACGTTTACATTAGGCATTAAGCAGACACTTACATCTAAAGATTTAAAAAGTGAGGAAGGAAAGCGTGAAGATTTGTCATTACACACATCTTCTTTATATGTTATAATAAGTAGGCTATAATAATATATAATATAATGTATATAATAATAATAATAATATAGATCATGTATAATAATATATAATACAGAAAATATTATAATATAAAATATAATCATGTAAATTTTAATCAACATTATTATAAACATTATTAAAACATAGTGTACGTGATTATTGCATACGAGTGGTTTTAAGTTTTCTTGAATTTTTGCGTATTTAGAAGTTTTTGTTGAATCACGATTTGTTTGTGAAAACATCTGTACGCACATCTCATTCACAAATTTGTGCATACGCGTGCTTAATAAATGAGACCCATTCTCCTTTAGGATTTTTTGGTAGACAGCATAATTCATGGTTTCATTTACAGCAAGTCTTCCAGGTCCTGAAGCAGCAAAACAGTCCCAGACCATCACACTATTATCACCATATTTAACCCTTTACTCCACAAGACCCTTATACCTCGATTTGGATCGTTTAGAGCCCTTTGAAGCTGCATTGAAACTGCAATTTTAAACTGTATTGAAACTGTAAACCGTTACGTCTACTAAAGTCCACTATATGGAAAAAGATCCTGGAATGTTTTACGCAAAAAAATTAATTTCTTTTCGACTGAATCAATAAAGACATAAACATCCTGGATGGCATGGGGGTGAGTAAATTATCGTGATTTTCTTTTTAAGAAAGTAAAGTAATCAGGACACTTTAATCGTGAATTAAAATCGTGCGTCTATATAAAGGAAAAATAATGACAGGATTGTAATTTTTGAGTAAATTGTTCCTTTAAAGAGCACCTATTTCATTGCTTTAAAACAAGGTTATTTTGTGTATTTGGTACAATACAATGTGTTTGCGTGGTTTATGGTTAAAAAACACATTATTTTCCATATACCGTACATTTTTGTAGCTCTAGATTTCACTCTCTTCCTGAATCGCATGGATTTGAAAAGCGCTGTGTCCCTGATTTGCCAGCTATTCTGTACGTTGTGAATGGCTTGAATTCTTCTGACGTCAGAAATAAATGTGACGCTCGTTACCATGTTTGAAAGATTCGGTTGCTAACAGGAGTTAACTTACATCTTGTGTACATCACCAATCCCAGGAAGTAAACTGTTGCTTACAATCCATGTGTTTGTTGTAGTCCAAGAAAAGAGATTTACGTTGGAGACGACAACTCGCGTCATCGTTTACTTTGGGGTTTGTACCTTTTGCATATTGTTAAAGGAATAGTCTACTCATTTTCAATATTAAAATATGTTATTACCTTAACTAAGAATTGTTGATACATCCCTCTATCATCTGTGTGCGTGCACGTAAGCGCTGGAGCGCGCTGCGACGCTTCAATAGCATTTAGCTTAGCCCCATTCATTCAATGGTACCATTTAGAGATAAAGTTAGAAGTGACCAAACACATCAACGTTTTTCGTATTTAAGAAGAGTAGTTATACGAGCAAGTTTGGTGGTACAAAATAAAACGTAGCGCTTTTCTAAGCGGATTTAAAAGAGTAACTATATTTTATGGCGTAATAGCACTTTTGGGAGTACTTGGACTCGCCTGAAAAGTCCGCTCCCCTTCTCACTCTCATAATGGGAGAGGGAGGGTGTTACTACGCCGAGTCGAAGTACTCCCAAAAGTGCTATTACGCCATAAAATATAGTTCCTCTTTTAAATCCGCTTAGAAAAGCGCTACGTTTTATTTTGTACCACCAAACTTGCTCGTATAACTACTCGTCTTAAATAGGAAAAACGTTGATGTGTTTGGTCACTTCTAACTTTATCTCTAAATGGTACCACTGAATGAATCGGGCTAAGCTAAATGCTATCGAAGCGTCGCAGCGCGCTCCAGCGCTTACGTGCACGCACACAGATGATAGAGGGATGTATCAACAATTCTTAGTTAAGGTAATAACATATTTTAATATTGAAAATGAGTAGACTATTCCTTTAACATGAACTAATACTCACTTAAACATCAAAGGAAATGTAAAATTGTGAATCGGACAATAGGTGCTCTTTAAAACAACTCTGTTGTTTGTAATAGCTCAATATCAAACGTAACATCTCTGTTTCTACTGAAAACAGATGTATCTGAGTTTAAAAGGTTTCGTACTGTTTGTTTGGGCTGGACGCTGGAACATTTAGCATTTCCAAAAACATTTGATCCGTTGGGACAAAATGCTGTTACGTTCACCCGGAACCTGTGAGCTTGGCTGTCCTCCACCCCGACCTGTAGCTCCACATCTGATAGAAACTTCTAGAGAAGAACATAGAGGAGAGTAAACACGGTGTTAGCCAGTTTGAGAAAGACCTCATTGTCTCCACCTATGATCAGTCTTGTATAAGCAGGTTCCTGATAGAAAAGGTTTAAAAATAGCGGCTTTGTCCTGATCGGGAATTGGAGCTCACAGCATTTCTGGCCCTGTAATCACAGCCTGTTTATAATGGAGCCTTTTGTTTCCCTGGATCAGTGGATTTTGGGGAGGACAATACATTGTTGTGCCCACAGCGAGATTATTCCTCATCTCAGACGCACACGCCTGAGCAAAGTGTGACGCGTTGGTCATACCGAAATGGTACTTAATGTGAGTGTTAGGGGGAATTTCTGACCTTCACATCTACAGTAACTGTCATTGAATGGATGCACAAAGTGAAAGAGAAAGTTGTGGTTAAATTTACCTTGTAGGCATGCACCACTAGATCTTTAAGATTAGATGCTTTGGGAAACAGCCGACCCACATAACTGCCTGGAATCAAGTCCATGAGATCCTGGCAGGAAAGCGGAAGAAAGATTTTCAGCATTGATGTGTTCGTAATTCTGGGTTAAATACATATCAACAGAATCTGTGGATTGCTGTAAATCACCAAGGGAAGTAAAGGCAGCTGAAGGTGAACCCACTTCAAACATGTCTGTCACAAACTATGTAGCAAATGTAACAAAACTAGCAAATGCTCCTGTGCTTCGGGTTCGAGACATAAAAATGTATACCTTGTAATGTCACTTTGGATAAAAGCATCTGTCAGATGCATAAATGTAAATGTGTATAGTGTAAGGCTGCAAAACAATGAATCATAACTTATCGTTTGCAGAATAAAAGTTTTTGTTTACATTATATATATGTGTACTGCGTATAATAATTATGTGTGTATATACACATGCATGTATATATTTAAGAAATATTTACATGTGTATATACATTTGTATATTTATATATAATTTATATTAAATACAATTGTAAATACTTAATATATACGTAAAAAATATTTACATGTGTATATACCTTTTTATATTTATATATAATTTATATTAAATACAATTGTAAATATTTAATATATAATATATATATTTAAGAAATATTTACATGTGTATATACATTTTTATATTTATATATAATTTATATTAAATATAATTATAAATACTTTATATATAAATATATATTTATGAAATATTTACATACGTATATACATTTTAATATTTATATATAATTTATATTAAATACAATTGTAAATACTTCATATATAAATATATATTTAAGAAATATTTACATGCGTATATACGTTTTAATATTTATATATAACTTATATTAAATACAATTGTAAATATTTAATATACAAATATTTATTTAAGAAATATTTACATGTGTATATAAATTTTTATATTTATATATAATTTATATTAAATATAATTATAAATACTTAATATATAAATATATATTTAAGAAATATTTACATGTGTATATACATTTTTATATTTATATATAATTTATATTAAATACAATTGTAAATACTTAATATATAAATACATGTTTAAGAAATATTAACATGTTTATATACACATTTATATATAATTTATATTAAATACAATTGTAAATACTTAATATATAAATATATATTTAAGAAATATTTACATGTGTATATACATTAAATATAATTATAAATCCTTTATATATAAATAACTGTTTTCCTCAAAATTATATATGCATATGTGTGTATTTATATATACATAATTATTATACACAGTACACACACATATATATGATGTAAACAAAAACTGTTATTCTGTAAACGATTAGTCGCGATAAATCGTTTTGTAGCACTGGTCCAGTTACTGTACATTTTATACAAAATAAACTTACTTTAACTTAAAGGAGACATTTTATGAAACTTTTTTAAGATATAAATAAGTCTTCAGTGTCCCCAGTGTGGGTATGTGAAGTTTTGGCTCAAAATACCCGATAAATAATTTAATATATCATGTTCAAATTGTCACTTTATAGGTGTGAGCAAAATGTGCCGTTTTTGGATGAGTCCCTTTAAATGCAAATGAGCTGATGAAATGCAAACACTGGTCACCATAATAAAGGTTTGGTGAAATTTAAACTTGTTTTTTTCCTCTCTCTGTACTAAATGGTTGGATTTGTGCAGATTAAGTGGCGGTATTATTATAATAAGATCCTCTTTCTACGTCACATAGGGATCAAAATCTGAATGACCTATTTTTTCACATTCTTTGAATGGTTTACCAAAACAAAGTTACTAGTTTGTTATTTTCCACATTTTTTAGGTTGATAAAAGCACTAGGGACCCAATTATAGCACTTAAACAGATTTTCATGATATATCCCCTTTGATTCTAGATGCTTAACTCTAGATGTGTGATAAAACAATCATAAATAGTTTAGATGGAGACGTTACGGTACAGTACATTACATTATGTTTGGTAGTATGCTATTCTTGACGCATGGACATATATACTACTGTACAACCTGTAGGTCCCTTCATAGTGTTTTTGCCTATATATGAATTTGGCATGTTTAATAATTTTTAGTTTAGTCACAGTCACAATGCTATAGCAGCTACATTTGGGTTTCGATTGCTCCAAGTGTATATATCACAAACACATATTAAACATAAAAAACAGTGATTTATAAACAGGCTAAAATCATTATTTAACATCCACTGATTTCTTTTTAAAAAGTCATGATGGGGATTTTACCTCATACCACTGATATTGCAGCTGGTCCACAGCAAATATGGAGTAAATATTGTTCTCTAGAAGTTTCTCGGCAAGCTGACCGATTGTTGGATGTTCCTGGAAAACCAATGGTCTTTTATTAATTATTGAAAACTCAAAAACATTTTAGCAATACATCACAGATGTTTACACGTATAATAACAGCAATAATGCATGTGTGAGAATTTTAAAGGGATACCAGGCAACGTTTTTGTGTTAATTAATCATCTTCGTAAGTTAGTATATGGTTAAGTGACTCATAACAGTGCGAATGAAGACTCTCTCTCCCGCCCCTACTGCCTGTAGGAAGAATATCCCAATTGCAAGTTTGGTGTATCCAACCCATGTCCTCCAGTCTCGCGAAGTATCAGATATCGTGAGAAGCAGGATCAATTTAAAGAAAGTAGGGATGCACGATATATCGGCCGACATATCGTTATCAGCCGATAACTGCTTATTTTTAATATTATCGGTTATCGGTCTGATAGCAAAATTAGGCAGATAAATGAAAGCCGATAAATGATGGTTTATTTTGGTTTTTTGAACCACTTCACTTGCTCATTGCTGGCCATGCGGAGTTTTGA
Organism: Misgurnus anguillicaudatus; assembly: GCF_027580225.2. NCBI lineage: Eukaryota > Metazoa > Chordata > Actinopteri > Cypriniformes > Cobitidae > Misgurnus > Misgurnus anguillicaudatus. The sequence goes on along the minus strand of NC_073356.2, from coordinate 37,239,789 downwards.
TTGGTGCTTTCTGTGACATAGCACGAAGATGACACGTGTTGCGGGCTTAAGAAGAGTATGCTAGTCTAGCGCAAAGATATCCGCGGTCTGCATTTTCATTGTGAAAATAATATGAATATTTATCGGCCTATATATCGGTTATCGCCCCCCAAATATAAAGAGTTATCGGTTATGGGTATCGGCCAAAATTTCCATATCGGTGCATCCCTAAAAGAAAGCATCCCCAGCACAGAGGCAGGCTAATGAAACCGGCTAGCGGTTGTTGCAAACATGTCAGGGAAGATGCAAAAAAAAGGAAAAGAGCTTTAGACCGAGCGAGGGCTCGCACATGTATCAACATTGGTCAAGCTTTCTCAGAAAGGCGAGAGCTGAAAGACAGAGAAGGCTCCGAGTAATATGCAGACCTCGCATTTTGCTTTTGCGCTTGTAAGTAACACTTTGATATTTTATTTTGTGCATGGTTGTACTTTCATTGCGTTCGTTACTATCTCTAAATGTCTCATCAGCTTGGTTGCATTTTCAGTTCATTTTTACGTATGAAAACATTTTTTCACTGAATGAATTGAATTTAAAAATTTAAATGTGTCAAGAACATGTGCACTCCCAACACGTGCCTACAAACTTCACGTTCGGGTGCTAGATACAATTTTGCTGACCTTACCATAGTAGTGGTTTGTGAGTAGATGTTGTTCTCCAGGTGGCACCGACCGTCGTGAGGAACAACGATGCCAGCCAGTTTACTATCCAGAGTCAAATGAGAAGGTTGATCTGTCATAACCAGAAGAAGATGTTTGGCTTCTGGTCTCCAACCAATGTCTTTCTGTAGAAATGAATCAGTTTACAAATCTAGATGACTTTGCATGACTACACTGCATGAATCTGTTTTTAATTAATATGTGAGAAAGTTGACTGTTAAGTTACCAAATGAGTAATGTTGAAATAAAACATTGTTGATAGTTACTGAACACGGTGAACATTTCTGAAGTGACCGTGTCCTCTTTTAAAACAACAGAAATGATGACTATTCCACCTGAAACATGTCTGTGGCAAAGCAAAACCTTTTATAGCAACACACAGTAGGATGTTACAAAGACTGAAACTCATTGAAGGTCACTTTCCGGATTTTCATTCCAGTGCCGAAGCGCGCAGGAAGTTTTCATTTATCAGGGCCACACTGTAATTCACCGAAAACTCCCACCAGTTGAATACTATAAAGAGTCTTTGTTGATATAACGGCATGCATCCCGCTGGGCAGATCTTACGCTCCACTACGAACAGCCACATGAATTAGAGGACTAAAACTCTAGCGATGACATCATCCTTTGCAAATCCTCTGGTTAAGGTTATTTTTATAGGCGCTGATTCAGCTCTTCAACAATGCTTGACGTATACATTAGTTTCTCGTGTGTCATCATATAAACTCTTTAGGCAATGTTCCCAAGATAGTCGTTCTGACCTGAGACCTGCTGTCTCCACATTAACCGCAGCATAATATGTTCTGATGATGACACACAAACAGTCATGCGAACAGAAGAAGACTCAAGTGAGTCCTGTGGGGGTGATCATGAAATGAATAAGTGTAAAATGTAAATAAAGTAAAAGTTTTTTGGACCCTTACAGAATAGGTGTATAGTACACACACCTTACAAACGATGGCCTGCAACATGGCATCGAAGCCGCCCTCCGGAGTGTCCATGTTTCCCGAGATCCTCTGCTCCTTAATGACACGCGTGAACTCCGTCATGTTCTCTGTGATGGGCAGGACGTGGATAAAACCGTGAGCGGGCCTGCATTGGACCTCATAATTACTGTAACCGGGGAGAAAGTGAGAGAGAGAGAGAGATGTGGTTGATATAAGATATCATCGAGCAGATTCCCACACTAGTTGGAATGAGATCACTGGATAAAATATTCAGGGGATCCCCGGGCTTGATTTATACTACTGGAGTCAGCTATGAGTGCTGAGCTTTCAACAGCACTATGAACAACAACAAAGACACACACAGGAGCATCAAAAGCTTTACAAAGGAAAGAAAAATCTCTTAGACAGCAATAACATTCAATGGAAAGCAAATGAAGACCTTGAGCTGGAACGTTTTCATAAACATGCGTATCTCCATGTCTACGAACGAGAGATTTTACCAGTATTGTTTAAACATTTTTTCAGAAAAGATCTCTCTGTTTTTACTTTACTTGTCAGCCATTATCATCAAGGTTGAGAACTTCCAGAAACTAAAGACACCATGAACTTCATAAAAGGCAACAAGTAGGTTTTGCAAAAATGAAACATTAATAATCTTAACAAAATAACTACACCCTTCACATCTGGGCCAATTTGATAAAGAACAAAGATGCATATCTTAAATATCTCAGCAGGGTTGACTGTTCACAATTGTGACCCTGAACCAGTCAAGGGTATTTTTTTATTGAGATGTACAGTATACATTATCTACAAAATAAGTTTTCCACTGATTTATGGTTTGTTAGGATAAGGAAAATATTTGGCTGAGATACAACTATTTGAAAATCGTATTATTGAGAAAATCGCCTTTAAAGTTGTTCAATTGAAGTCCTTAGCTACACACATTACTAATGATAAATATATTGTTAATATACACTCACCTAAAGGATTATTAGGAACACCATATGTTGGCCCATATTGATAGGATAGCATCTTGCAGTTGATGGAGATTTGTGGGATGCACATCCAGGGCACGAAGCTCCCGTTCCACCACATTACAAAGATGCTCTTTTGGGTTGAGATCTGGTGACTGCGGGGGCCATTTTAGTCCAGTGAACTCATTGTCATGTTCAAGAAACCAATTTAAAATGATTTGAGCTTTGTGACATGGTGCATTATCCTGCTGGAAGTAGCCATCAGAGGATGAGTACATGGTGGTCATAAAGGGATGGAAACAATGCTCAGGTAGGCAGTGGCACTTAAACGATGCCCAATTGGCACTAAAGGGCCTAAAGTGTGCCAAGAAAACATCCCCCACACCATTACACCAATAAGAAATTGAACAGGTGTTCCTAATAATCCTTTAGGTGAGTGAATTTATGGTAGGAAATTTACAAATTATCTTCATGGAACATGATCTTTACTTAACATCCTAATGAGTTTTGGCATAAAAACAATCAATAGTTTTGACCCATGCAATGTATTTTTGGCTATTGCTATAAATATACCCACGTTATGACTGGTTTTGTGGTCCAGGGTCACAGTAATGCTTAACAGTTGGGTTTCGTTCAAGTATCTGAGCACAGTTTGAGATGATATAAGAGTTTTACTGCTCAAAACAGACTTATTGCATGGTCTAATATGACCTGAGATATTAAAGAGATCCAATATGTTAATCTAGTTGCATGCTGGAACCCATTATCTTTACCTGCAAGGATTCGCCAGTTTGGAGGGGTGAACGTCGATATACGGAGACACAGGTTTATCCACGAAAGAGCCGAAACCGACCTGGAAATCACTAGAATGTTCCTTCATCTGGTGAGACAGGGCCAGACCCACAGTCTTCAGCCGATCCAAGTTGTCCTGCATGGATGCAGACACGTCCACAAGATAATAGAGATCCACAGGGTAGCGTTCCAGCTGCTGTACTTGCACCACGAAGCTTGCATCACTCCCTGAGACGAGAATAATAGCACAACTGTCATAATAACTCCACAATTACACTTATGACTTTAACATTGTTTAAAACTCTTGACATTATGCTTACTGACTATATGCCCATCAGTTTAGATGTATAAAATAATACAACTGAAGATGGCATCTAAAACCCAATTAACACAGCAATTTGGTCCCAGAAAATTTCCGTAAAATTGTCAAGAGAGGCTTCTGTGTGAACACAAACACGTCCCGTAAATGTTCTGGGATCGCTCCAGTAAAGACGATCTGGTAACATTGCCTTTACATTCACGGAAAGCATTCTCTGTGTCATCGCAATAAGAAGTTATGGTTCAGCTCAGATTTAAACGCAGATCAACATTCACAAACAAACTGGACTGAAGCAAAAATGAGGGAGCTCGTCACTATCAGCGCTGAAGCTGAGATAATTCACCAGCAGGACAGCACATCACTCTTAACGTCATAAACAAAAATGCACACGCATGGTGTCTCGAGAAAAATCACATACAATTAGCAAACTTTAGACGCTGTGGAAAAAAACTAACAAGTGCAGGACTATATACATGATTAAATAATCAATCATCTCATCGCAATTGTTTGACCTCATTGCGATGACTTTAAATCACCGCAATGATTGCACATCTCTCTAAAAAACACAAGGGGAGCTGCAGCGCCTGTATAAATGAGACAGTATCAGATTACTTTTAAATATGTGTATTAATATTTACTGCCAGGATACCTTTGCAAAAGATTTTATTTAAATAATTACAAAAATGTGTGAAAATTATTTTTCATAAATAAACAAAAAAAATTTATGAGAATTAAATGCCAAAGCACTAAAACAGGCAATTAATGGTCATAATCACCGCAATTTATCAATCAATTAATCGTCAGCCAAATTTCATAACCATGACGGGATCTTTACGGTATGTGCATGCACAGCATTTTCCGTGTATTTTCCGTAATATCTGTGTGAAAAGAGCTTAAGAGTCATTTTAGTACGGCGACACAAAGTGAACTTCAGCCCACTTTCTCTTCAAACATTACCTGGTCTCAGGTGGATGGTAATCTCTCTGGGTGTCACCTGTGAGCTGCTGAACATGGTGTTCACCTCCACTTTAACATGTGGGTTTTCGATAAACTCCTCTTTACAACCCCTGACCCTTAGGTCAGAAACAGATCCACATCTCTGGCTTATGTGTGCACCGTTCAGGAACCTCTGTCAGGGTAAACAAACCATCAAAAGTGTCAAGGGTCACTGGAAACGAGAAACAGGACAACTGGGTGGTTTTATTTCAACTACACACAGCATGCAAAATCTCATTACTGTTGTTCAGGATTAATCTCCACACACAGTACAGACTTAATGAACTTATTTTCTTAACCACAATGCATGGCTTTCTTTACAAAGACAGGCTTTCATTTAAATGCCCTTTCTGAGGAAAATAACCTTTAATGGAAAATCATTCTGGAAAGGAGAAAGACACAGACTCTGTTCAGACAATTACAAATAAAGGCCTCAATTAAAAGCAAAATTATTTTACAGGAGCTCCTTTCATTCCCAGTTATTATTGTTCCCCTTGGTTAACTTCAAATTCAAGGACCTTTCAGGGATTTTTCAGGTCCAGTACCCTCAAATTCAAGGACTAAATGTGGGGACACATTTTAAGTGAGAGCAAGGTTACATCATGTTACCTTTTAAGATACATTGTTACAGTTCCTTTTCGAGGGAACTCGCGCTGCGTCACTGCGGTGACACATTGGGGACACCTCCAGGGGTAAGTGCGTCTGAATGTGTATATCAAATTCAACCAATGGTGAGGCTTGACGACAAAGACAGGGTGACACGGGAGCCAGGAAGTATATCGCTATATGCAATATTGCCAAAGACGGCGTTACAGGGACGCAGGAAGTATGACAAGGGAGACGCAGCGTCTCGTTCCCTTCTCAGGAAACAACAGTTACATGCGTAACCCGAGACGTTTTTATGTGTCAAACACAATTATGCAAAAAAAGCTCCTATTTAAGAGCCTTTATGTTAAGTGAAGTTCCTGAAGTGTCTAACTAGTACCAAAACATTTGTATTTTACTTTTCAGCTCCTGGAGAACTCTGTGGATTAGTGCTCGGTTTACGTCAAATAGAAAAGAAATACACTCAGAACAGAAGCGAGGGCACTGGGGGAGGGAACTAGCGTTATCGCCAACAAACGAAACAACCCCAAACTGCACACTGACAACACAACAATAGCAAAAACCCTCTCACACACACATTACCTCTTGAAAGCACCAGGCGCATTCAGGGCCGAGTCTCAGACAGGCTTCACATGTGGAGATGAGGTCAGACGAGCAATGGTTATCCGCTAAGCACAAGCACAGAGACACATTTACACATGAATGAACGAGTGTTCAAATGCGGCGGGGGTATTGTGTGTTACACAGCCCCTCTGAAAATACAACCGCAGACTTTTCAGAAAGACACTGAATCACAATGTATAAGCAATTCAAATTAAGTTTATTTTATAGATAACCATACTTCTACATTATGGCATGTCATTCAAAAGTGAATTAGTGTAACCCGGGGAATTTTGGATGTACCTAAAGGAGGAAAATGCATTTAATTGATGTGACATTAAATAATTAAATATGCAGCATCACGCAGAAGCTTCAAATCCAGATCAATCTGATATTGTATCAAATCAGTCCAAGTTTTTTATGTAGGACTTTAAATTAGACAGATCAGTCATGTGGCAGGTGTAATACCTCCAAATACATGAATATTTGCTGTTTAAAACATCTTTAAATTAAATATAAAATACTATTTATAATAAAAATAATATACAGTAAAACATAAAACAGTTAATAATGAATAATGAACAAAAATGTGATATTACAGTTCATTACTGTTTTGAAGAAAACAACATAAAAAATGCTACAAAAAATCAATAAGGAGATATAGCCATGTGACAACCTGCCCGCGTATAGACACAGAAGAGTTTCCATACATTCTCATTTTAACTCTTAATGATCCAAAGATGATCTTCTGCGCGTTACAAACACATAACAACGCAATACACAAAACAGCAAACGCAAGGGTCACAGTCAGGTGTCAAAGACAAACTCACCCGGGTCAGACCTGACGAGCACGAGCAGCGCAGAGATGAGTAGCAGCAGCGCGCGAGAAGGAATCAGATCCCGGGAGTGACGCGCGCCGGTCATAGCCGCATTGAGAGAAACGGAAAGCGTGTGACCGCGTTTGTAACGCGCTGCGGGGTTTGAACAGCGACGGAAAATCCCCCGGGAACACGTCAGACCGGCATCTGATCCTCATCACCCAATAACCGCTTAATCCGATGCGAGACGAGATTGAGATGCGCTTTTACGCGTCGGCCGCGCATCGCTGGGCACGTTCAAATCGAGACTCCGCTTTCTTCTCGTGTCGTCACGGAATTGTCACATTCTGCGCGTCATGCGTCAAGTGCGCTTGTCGGGATGAAACAGCTCGTTGATCATTGCCGTGATTTTGAAAGTGAACGCCATGTAAACGCGCAGAGTCAATCGGAACTATGGTAACGAGCACGACACACAACTGATCTGAGATCAGACTGGCTGTAACGTGGAGGCGGGGGACATACAGTAGAGATTAAATGCGAGTGCATTTACACTACGGTTGAATTCTTTTTTGCCTTATCCTTACATCATGACCTTTATACGAAGGAACTTTTTTTAATACAAAGCAACTTAGCCTACTGTACATTCAAATTCCCCAGCATGATAACTTGAATGTGCTTTAAGTAGCTTTGGATACATACAGTAAAGGTAAATAAGACTGAAAGACAAGCCTGACATGAGCATCTATATTGTCTTTGTGTCAGTAGGGAATTCAAAGAGTGTCAAGGGCATTAAACAAAGAGAACTTTACTGATCAATACAATTCTGGTAAACATTACACGCAATCATTCTGTCATCATTCACAATGACATCATTCCAATCCACACCCATTTAAGTTATCGCTCTGCATGAAACACAAACTGTGATATTGTACAAAAGATTGCTGCTCTAATAGATACATTCAGGAACACGGTGCTACCTGCTATACACTAAATATATGTATCACATACTTTTAGTACATAGTATAATTTGGGACACAGCATGGGAATGTCAGGACATTTGATGACATTGACAATCATTAACATTTAGATGTTTTTAGTAAACAACTTTTGTAGGCTTTCCATGTAAAGTACTGAACACGAATTGTATAAGAGCAAATAAAAGTGAATGATGCGAGTAAATGATATAACATTTTAAGCCCAATATTTTTACATTGAACTGTCCAGATGAAATCATATTCTCCGTGACAAACTATTTTTTTCATGTGTCATTTGTATATATTTAATATTCAATTTCACAAACTGTAAAATATCACAGCAACAACAGCCCATGCTTTCAGCAAACTTTAATTGGTTTCACTTTAGTGTGAAAGAGAGCACAATGTCTCCTATTCTCCAGATAACAGGGACCGCATCTAAGATGTAGGACATGTCCCAGTAGAGAAGTGAAGAGACTGTCACAGAAAGACAGAGAGAAAGATAGAGAGAGATTGTTGCGAACTAACCCACTATCAGTGATGTATCTTAGTTTATGATTTATTAGGAAAAAGTGATGCATAAAACTTTTAATCAGTATGAAACTGAAGTTTCATCACAGGTCACAGTACAGTATTCAAATGTGACATTTGGCTACACATCTGACAGAAGTGTTAGGCATAAAGGCCTACTGAAATTATTAAACTTAGTCTGCTATGAACATGCAGAATGTATGCATTTTTTTTTTCTAATCCTAAAAAAGTTTTTTGTTCAAATGGATAGACAATCTCTCATCTCATATCCAAGTGTACATTTGTTAAGAGAAGGTGCAGAGCTGTAATAAAGAGCCAGTAACTTTTAATAAACATTTCAGATACTGTAATTTAATAGTAACAATAAAGATCTAACTTTGCTTGTAAACAGTTGACTGGCATTGCATTCGGGCATTTTACGAGATGGTTCCCTTCCCCCAGTATGATGTTGTCTGTTTTTCTTGCTGGTTAGATGGGCCACGCTGGTTTATTGGAATCTTCCAGCCACAATATATCACAGTTCCCCAACCTGTCTGACCGATGTGGGCTGCCCGCTGACCCGCTGGGGCTTTCTGTCAAACTCCCAAACAAACGGGACTCTCTGGACAGCATCATAGCTATTTTTGTTATACTGACATGGTTTGGTTTAACGCTTTGCAAGGCACCGACAACTCCAGTTTCACTTTAATCATTAATCTTACAGCTTAACCAATGTAGGCTACTGTCGCCCTACACATTGCCCACAAAACTGTACCCAGTTTAATATTAACATCATGTGCTTTAGAGGAAAACTGGCCCATCTAAAGTCATTTTTTTGTGATTTACTGCATGTTTTCTATATAAACTGTGATATAACCTTGATAACCTAAACAATAAATGAATCAAACTTTGATGTTCATCATCTCATTATTAGATGAATGAAACTTTAACCTGCATTTCACAGACAGCGTAAAAATAATACTCTGACACACCTCAACGTTTAAAACAGGTAAAATATAATTTCATATTACTATTTTAAGTTCTATCACCATAATCTCCAAAATCTAGTGAGCTTTCTAACTAGACAGCATTTTAAGATAGTGTATGCTGTGTGAAGGCTATTACAAAAGGTATAACAATTTACATTCACTTTTATGCATTTAGCAAACGCTTTAATGCAAGGCAACATCTAGTGCATTACAAGGTATACGTGGGTTCAAACCCATGACCTTTTGCGCTGCTAACGCATGCTTTACCACCGAGCTACACAGGAGTTATGCAAATTTAAAGGTAGATGCACTTCAGATTTCAAGATTTATTTTCAAGGGTGATGGGACAAAGTAAAGAAAATCTTTAGCATACAGGTCAAAGGTCACCATAACTCAGGCTGTCATACCTCACACAGCGTAACATTCATGAGGTCACGACTATGATGACCTCACAGCGACTCCTTTAATCCGCTAACTGGCTCCTGGAGGAGTAAATCTAGTTTTCCCACCGAGCGGGTCAAATGAGCACCGGCTGCAGGTTCACAGCATACACACTGCCACAAAGACACCAGCACAACTCTTAGTGTAGGATTTGTGTTTTCAAACACACAAACTGAAGTGTGCACAGTTTTAGGAGCTTTCACTTTTTATGACTTGAAAATGCAAAGTTTAAAAATATTACAACTAAACAATTAATTTTCTATATAGCTTGTGACCTATTACTTTAACAAACACCTTCAGGGGAAACGAAACCTGATAATCCGGTCCAGAATGACTTTAAATAGCATCCAGTTGAACGTACAATATTCCCCACTATAGTGCACTACAAGAGAACTTTGTTATTGATTTTATATCAAGCATGACCTTAACAAGATTAAAAGATCAGAGAGGAACGTTTTTTGAATTCCCCTTTTAGATTGTGATATTTAGCACAGTGTGAAATGTACATATTTATAGACCTGAAAAAGGAAACACCCACATACCGATTCTTCTTTAAAGACGTAATAATAAATCAACAAAAAACATTTACATCACACGAGACACGTTTTCTACATAAAATCATCTTACGTAATATGTAAAAGAGGGTGACCCATAACATTCAGTGAAAATATTATCTTGATATCTTTAATATTGACTAAGATCATGTCAAAGACTGAAACCAATGTGAAATCAGACTTTGATACTACAGATCTCAATATTAGATTATGGGATGATTTCACATTTTGAGCAGTCAGGTCAGATATCACAAAAAGATAGTTGCTTTAAAAAAAAACGTATAAATAAGTATTTAAAGTAACCTGCACTTTTATGTTTTAAACAGAGATGGCGATAGAGAGAAAGTTCTGTTTGGCTGCTTTACGCTAAATTAGAATTTGGGGACAAAATGTGATGGCAAAATCATTAGGAATAAGCAAATTTTCAAAAATGAGTTAATTATGGATGATTTGTTGGAATCTGACAATAAATGACAGAGTTACACGTGTTTGAAGTTGATAAAGTCAGCAAAGTTAATTTTGAGGTTCAAAAAGGTTTAAAAACAAAATCACCGTAAAATCAATTTATATATTAAAATCACATGGTAAAACTAATAGGTTTGGCACACAAAAAGTCTAAAACAATACTATAGGAAAAATATATGTTTAACTTTTTTCATTCTTTTGGTGTTTGATTGACAGATCTACTGTAATGCAAGGATCTAATACAATGTTATCAGATTTTTTCCGCAACCGTACATCAAACATTCACTTAAAGGATTAGTCCATTTCGAAAAATCCAGATAATTTACACACCACCATGTCATCCAAAATTTTGATGTCTTTCTTTTTTCAATCGAGAGAAAATTAAGTTTTTTGAGGAAAACAGGATTTTTCTCATTTTAATGGACTTTAATGGACCCCAACACTTAACAATTAATGCAGTTTAAAAGTTTCAAAGGACTCTAAATGATCTCAAACGAGGCATAAGGGTCTTATCAAGCGAAACGATTGTCATTTTTGACAATAAAAATAAAAATATGCACTTTTAAACCACAACTTCTCGTCTATCTCCGATCCTGTGACGCCCCAGCGCGACGTAATTGTGTAATGCCATGGAAAGGTCACGTGTTACATATATGAAACGCACATTTGCCGACCATTTTAAACAATAAACTCACACAAAGACCTTAACTATTATCATTCACATACAACAACTTCGAAACGGTCCTCTTTCTCCACACTTGTAAACACTGGGGCGTAGTTTCGATACGTCATTCGTGACCTCTTGATGTGATGACGTATTACGTGAGGTCGCGCTGGCACATCACACGACCGCAGGAAAACAAGAAGTTGTGGTTTAAAAGTGCATATTTTTTATTTTCTTGCCAAAAATGAAAATTGCTTCGCTAGATAAGACCCTTATGCCTCGTTTGGGATCGTTTAGAGTCCTTTGAAACTGAAATTTTAAACTGCATTAAAACTGTTAAGTGTTGGGGTCCATTAAAGTTCATCAAAATGAAAAAAATCCTGGAATGTTTGCCTTAAAAAACATAATTTCTTCTCGACTGAACAAAGAAAGACAATTTTGGATGACATGGTGGTGAGTAAATTGTCTGGATGTTTTATAAGAAAATTGACTAATCCTTTAATTCTGGTCAAAACAGATATTTTTGAAACTGAAATTCTGTATATGTGTATATATCGGGGGCCGTACTCTTGTACGTCTGTGTGTACGCGGATCTGTCGGTCAGCATTAGGAAGATCGTTTTCATGTCTTATGGTCTTAATAACTCCAATAACTTCAATCAGATATGAAGTTTTTCTCTCTTAATAACTCTTTAAACATCAAAAAAAAAAAATTTTTTCATTTCTGTGTGTTTTAAAACCAAAATCAAAATGTCACACGTGGATGGACAGGCATCTTTGTATTAGATTAAGCATTTAGGACGGTACATCTCTCATTAAATGTAAAAATAAAGATAATTTTAGATGTTAAATGACTAGTTAGAGCATTGGGATCATTAGATGAAGGCTCAATGTTATGAAAACCATCATTTCGACCAAAATCAACATTTATACTTTCTTATATATAATTTTGCAGCTCAAAATTAGACAGTGCACATTTTGCATATAAACGCATTTTTTTTAAAGATTTTTAACAAATATCCTTTTATCACAATAGATTGACATTCAGTCATGACACAGAAATAAACCCACACATTTCTAGAGTATCCTGTTATTCACATGTTCTTTTGTGGCGAGTTTTAGCATGCTTTACCAGGCCAGCTAACAATGTCATGGCTAACCGCATGTTTCTCTTTTTATGCTTTTATAATAGCTGGACTTTACCAACCCATCTGAGGACGCCTGTACGAGTGACACAGCAAACCACCTCCCCTCCCAAACGCTTTTAACTATACAGTCTCCATAGCCTGATGATAACTGTCACATCACTGGCGTGGGCAGAGCAGTCATTTGTGTGGCTTCCAAAACCTGACGTAAAATTAGTGGGTTGAGCTCAAGGTCTGGATTGCATTCTCAGAGATTGGAAGTTTTGAGCTGCTGTGACTTTGTATGGTGTATAATTTTACAGACCACAGAGAGGAATGACTTTACTGAACAGGTTCCAGATCTCTGACTGACCACGGCCGGAAGAACGGCAAGTGAATAAAACAACAACCTGACTCAACTGTTTTATATGATTTATTAAAAAAAATCCCTGGATTAATCAAACAAACTTCTAATGCATTAAGATGTATAATCTGATTTTTGTATAAAAAACTTGAATGAATATCTTAATGTTCATAATTTCTTATGAAAATAACTTGTGAAGGTTAGCCTTAATCACAAAACACAACAGACAAAATAAAACTATTAAAGATGCTATTTCTCATTTAGACCAATTTTACACGACAACGATGTAGTGAAAAACTAAAAAGATTTTCCTTTGCGTTCATAAAATGTTTTAAATACACACAAAAACGCTGTCAAAAAGATTTGCGAAGATGACTAAATCTACTGTATTACGCATGCCAGACCAGTAGATGGCGATGTCACCTTGTAAACAAACACTACAAGTCTGTGCAGACACACATTTGCATATAAATACAAACAATCAAAGTGAAAGCAACAAGCAGTTTACTTTAGACGTACGAAGTGACCCTGGACAATAAAACGCCAACATTTTTAAAACTTTGTTGGTGAAGCATTAATAAACTTAGTATCTTGAGCAGCAAAAACACAGTCCTGTAGGCCGCCAATTATAATTTTTTTTTTGTTATACTCGTGCATGCCTATAGACTAAATTGACAGATGCGCATGACGTCACTGTTATCACAGATTCCTGTTTATGTAGGTTGCACGAAGATCGGTTATCATAAACTTGAAAAAAGTCCATTATTTTTGACCACAAAACACTGTTGTTGTATAAATGAACAGTCAAAATGCATAAAAGCTTTACAGTTTATGGTTGAAATCGATTTGTGTAAACGGCGCCTTAAGCTATAAGTATAGTCCCATTATTACGCATACACGAGGGTCCACGTACAGAGCGCGTGAAGCAAATTTAATCAAAATAGTATGCGCGCACTGCCCGATTTTTGTAACCGTGCATGCTTTGTATGTGTAGGTCGCGCATTGCATTTTGTCACAATGTGCTGAATGTCTGCGTACACGTACGAATCATAAAGACTATGGCCACGTCCTAAATCGCGTACTGTGACAGTAGGTACTAAATTAGTCATACCTCTTTCACACAGTAATTCTGGTAAATTACCATGAATTTACCAGAATGAATTTACCAGTAAATACAAAAATGTGCAGTTCACACACGCAGTGGCGTTCCGTTATTTTACCAGTAAGACATCATTCACACATCAGTATCAAAATACCGGTAAATTCATTGAGAAAGCGGAAGTGTTGTATTTGTAAACAATCCACGTCGTTCATATCCACGGTCCGTATTTTGCTGTTTTCACGTCTGTGGTAAACAATCGCGAAGTTGCTCATGACCAAACAACATTGAATGAGACGACGTCAAACCGAAAATGCGTTTTTAACAACAGTACTGTTTGCACTTTAGGCTTCACAGAGAGCGTGCTAAGGACGTCGGCAATTCGGCGGTAAGCTGTTTTAAACAACTTTGGTGAAGAAATGTGGACGTAATCTTCAGGTGTGCTCAACTTTCAAGCAGCATGTGTGTGGAAATGTCCGTAAACAGTGCGGGGGTAAATGCGTCATCTGTATTAAAACGCTATGATTGGCCCGAAGCTGTCAGCGCGGTCTGACGTCGTCCGTTCTAAATGCCGGTAATCCTATAATTTTCGTTCACACATAGCACTTACCGGTAAATTACTGGTAATCTTACAACCTGTCTTACTGGTAAATTGGGAGCACTGATTTACCAGAAAGGTTCTGTTCACACATGATCTGTTAACTGCAATTTACCAGTAAATTACCAGTAAAGACTGTATGTGTGAAAGGGACTAGTGACAGTTAAACGCACACCATTGAACTTTTTGGCCACTAGGGGGTGCTAGACATTTATTTTTCACATCTAGCGCCCCTAGAGGCCACAAGCGCCACAGCAGTGTCGCAAAGGAAAAGAAGACAACTCTTTAGGTCACAAAGTGTGCCTTCCAGCTGTTAATATATGTATTTGCATTTGAATAGAGCCGCGTTACCACTTTTGGAAATTTTTGAATAAAACAACACATCTCCTTCTTCTTTTTCGTTGGATAACTCCTTTCCCAGGGGCTCAAGGGATAGTAAAGGGTTCATCGAACAAACACTTCGGAATCATGCCGGAAGTAGTAGGTCATCCGGGTACTTTTTGCCTACTGTTTTAGGAATAATATGAATTCGGACATACTTCTCGCCTATATAGTATGGAAGTAGGCGGTTTCGGACGCAGCCTGCGCTTTGCAAGTGAATTCAACCACGTGCGTAAGTTCGTGTAAAGTTAAATGACCTTAATCCATAAGGTATTTTTTTTCCAATGTACTTTTATCAGCAGTTTGTTTACCTACCAACTGTGCTACAGTCATGAATGATCATTCATAATGAAATCATGATCCGAGTTGTGACTTTCCCCTGGTGATAAAGCAGGCACAAAGATACTCATATACTTGTTACATTACAATAAGGAATATAGAGAACAGACTATCAAAAGCAATAAAAGTGTACTTTGTATCGTTTTATATGCATCATTGTTGTATAAATCATTAATATTTATCCAGTGACCCAATGCTGGGTTAAAAATAACTAGAGTGCATAATATAAAACCACCACAGTACTTTTAAAAGCTTTTCTACCTCTGTGAATACCCTTCGGCCTTCTCCACATGACGTCTAACATGTTTTTCTCAACTAGTGCAGTCAGTGATGGTTATTAATGTGTTTGTTTACCAACTGAGCTACAATCACGAATGATCATTCATAATGAAATTGTGATCCGTGTTGTGACTTTCACCTGGTGAAAGTCTGAGTGAAATCACAATGTTTGTCTTGGTAGATAACACAAAACATCTTTCTTGTTGTATAATCTCACTGTGGGTCTGAACAGGAAATAAAAGTGGCTTTGGTTACTCAGTGTTCAGGAGAATTCACCTTCAGTCCAAATGGATTTTACAGCTCGATTTTCTCAGCCAGACATGTTGAACGATGGCTCATTAAGCCTGTGGGCACACACAGGAATCTGGGGGACTTTCCATCGAAAGGGAAAAAGAAACAAACCAACCAGAGGACTTGTGGGCAGCACCTGGGATAACTCCTGATTTCCTGGACACCTGCATGTGTTTCCGGAATAAAAAGTAAAACGTTAACAGCACTGACCGCTAGATGTCTGAACACTACCGCAATGACAGGATGACATTTGAGAGAACGGGCGGAAGAACAAAATATCATGCGGCACTTAGCAGAGATATGACACCACAGTCCTGACATTTACTGAATAATTACAGTCACAAAGACATCAGTTAGACCAGAGATGTGCTAGATTGTGATATTAAATATGTCTGTGTTGTTCTCAATGCACATTCTCCATTTTCCATTAATCAGACAGCACTTATTGTTGTTGATACCATTACGAATCTAAACTTTGTTAGCTAGTTGTTTATTTATTTGCTATTTTCAGTGAACACCTAATAAGAATATATTTTAATTACTTTTATTATACATATGCATATTGTTCTTAAAGCCTGTGAATGATTAAATGGTTTGAGCGCCATCATGTGGCTAATAAGTTTAATGCAGCTTTTCTAGAAAAGAAAAGAACTATAATATTACTATAAAAAATAGTTTTACATTAAATATTACATATATAATATCACATCAATTAATTTTTGTTTGCATTATATATGTGTGTGAACTTTGTATAATATTTATTAATATATAAATATACACACATCAGAATATATTTAGTGTATATACATTTTTATATTTATATATAATTTAGATATTATGTTATGTTATAAAAATATAAATACTTTATATATAAATATATTTCTTTCTTAAAATTACACACATATGATTTTTTTCTGCAAACGATTAGTTTGGATTAATTGTTATGCAGCCTTTAGGTTCTTTGTAAACACAATCTGTACACCAGCAATGGCCAATTCCTGTCTATTTCAAAACTCAAAATGTGTGGGTGGAAAATGACACCAAAGACAGAACCCAACTCTTCTGTAGACAGACAGAGATCTCTGCTTAAAGTGCTGGGACAGCAAATCTGTCAGTCTGCTACTGTACACAAGTTCATAAATGGGAGAGAGCGAGAGGGAGCTCAACTCGTCCTGTCAACTGCAGTGTAAAGTCTACACAATATAGATTTTGGGATCAGTTTTAATGCTGATCTGTGGTATATTTGGTTTATGTTAAAAGTATCGGTTCTTGAAGCCTCCAAATAATTAAATACAGTCATGAACTGTTCGTATGTTTGTAACACGTGTGCATTATGTAAATACTGTAGAAAATTCGACGTCATGCACTACGTCACTTCAAACTTACAGTATCACAGATCCGAATGAATCTCACGACTTAAACACAACACTCTAACCAATTTAGTTTAAATTTGAATAAACTCTAATGTAAACAACAGATAAGAATAAATCTCTATGTTATAGTACTTACCAACGATTTAGGTAATTACCCATTATTTCGTTTCCGACATGGCGAATTACAGTGATCGTCGATAGCCACAAATGACATTCCGATATTTCTCCCCAACCAGATTTTTATTCGTTTAGTACTAAATAAGATAAATTTAGACACGTACTTTATTATACAGGCCTGATAAAATAAAAAAGTAAACATTAATCTATCCGTAATATCCGTATTTTATCGCACGTAATTGACGTCGCGTGTCATCCGTCTTTCGCGCTCTTCAGTAAAACATTGGACGTCATCCACGGGTACAGCGGAAAACAATTTGATTTGCCCATAATCCTGTCATCTAAAACTGTATTCTTCAGTGACGAGGGATTTGTTGGAAACTGTAAATTGGGGTGGAGCTTACACTCAAGCTTCGAATGTATGAATCGAGGAATAAATAAATTCGGATACCTTTTGTAGCTGTTCGTTTTTTTTAACAACATAAATGACAATTAAAGAGCATAAACAATAGGCTTGTTCGAATTCATGCGACGCCGCAAGAACCGACAGCCGGATGACTTCAAAGTACCGCGAGAATGATTCAAGAAATCATATTTCGTCTCGCTCTCGCGATACTTTGACGTCATCTGGGTGTGGATTCTTGCGGCGCCGCATGAAGTCGAACAAGCCCAATGTTATTTTGTGTATTTGGTATAATACAATGTATTTGGTATAATACAATGTATTTGCGTGGTTTATGGTTAAAAAAACACATTATTTTCCACATACCGTACATTTTGGTAGCTCCAGATTTCCCTGTTTTTCTATAACGCCAGATTTTCTATAAAACGGTCCCTGACTGGCCAGCTAATCGTGATTGGCCTGAAAACCTCTGACGTCAGCCAGAAATGTGACGCTTCTTACCATAGATATGTATAAAGGCTAGATGTCTCTCGCATGCGCTGCTGGCCAATTGATTGGAACGTCTGCATTTGCGGCCATCTTACCACAGGCAGTTCGATCACTCGTAGCATTGATTTTAATGGTGCAGGTACATTTAAATGACCATAACTTGGTTAATTTTTTACAGATTTTCAAACGGTTTGGTTTGTTATAAACGTCAAAGATGTACCTATGACACTTATAAAAAAAATGTTTTTCATGAAACATGTTAAAGCATCCAGAATTATAGCCATGTTAATAACGTTTGTAAGAAACCAAACCGTTTGAAAATTGGTAAAAGTTCAGCAAGTTATGGTCATTCAAATGTATCTGCACCATTAAACTCAATGCTACGAGTGAGCGAGCTGCCTGTGCTAAGATGTCCGCCAGGTGATTTCCATAGAGACTTCGCTGTAACACATCTAGCCTTTATACATATCTATGCTTCTTACCATATTTGAAAGATTTGCACACAATGCAATGCTAACTGGAGTTAACTTACAGGCTGTGAGTCCAAGCGCGATGAATTATGATAATGTCGGTCTTGTCCACATCACCAATCACAGGAAGTAAACTGTTGCCTACATACGTGTGTTGGTTGTAGTCCAAGAAAAGAGATTTACGTTGGAGACGATAACTTGTGTCATTGTTTACTTTGGGGTTTGTACCTTTTGCATATCGTTAACATGTACAAATACACACTTACATACCAAAGGAAATTTAAAACCTGAATCGAACCATAGGTGCTCTTTAAACAAAGAAAATGTATTTCATCTACATTATATAAACAATATTCAGCTTGTCTATACCAAGGTGTTTTTTTGCATAGATCTTATGCATAGTTAAAGCAGAGCACAAGGTTCTCGCTTACTGTACATTTCTCTGAAATGTAAACCACTACTGCATACGCCCACTTTGTTAAGATACACATTTCTGTTCACCACAATATAATCCAAACCCTTCTTAGTTGGCATTCCTGTGGTCTCTGGAGACGTGTGCTTTACTCTTGTGTGTGGGGAAAATAAATAGTTAATGAGCTTCTTGTTTACTTGGGTAGACTGAACTCTGACACAGCAGATGTCACTTGAGATACTGGGAGACTGCATTATTCGAACACATTCAGAGCTTTTCATTAAGATATTATTTAGTGATTTACCATTAGCCTAATCTCAACCTCACCTTCACCCCTTACCTTTTTGCACCAATAAGGATTGATTTGTCTTCCAGCAACAAATTAGGGCACCTTGCATGTATCTGCCCACATTAGACAAGACGTTACCCATCTAAATAAAAACATACCATAGCTCGCACGCACACACACACGCACAGTAAAGTAAAAGGAAAATGTATGAGAGATAATTGCAATGAGTTGCATTTCTGCCTTGTAGGAAGTACAAATAAAGGGTCAGGACAGTGTAACACACACGATGACAGGCCTCAATTTTCAGACCCTATTGAGCACCGGGTATGCCAGCTTATCCATAAACACACACACACAGACAAAAGTGCATTTGCCTAAGGTCACTGAAATTGAAACACATCCGGTCCCCCTCTGGTGCAGCTTGGATGCCGATTTGTGCCAAAAGATTCTTGCCCGTTTAATTATTAATAGGTTCATTCATTAAACATCCACCTCTTACTGAAATCATTAAACCATCACACACACAGAAATGATGTCAGTAATGGATGTTGAATCTCAGGTAAGCCGAATAGCACAAGTGCACTGTTTTTTGGAAAAGGGATGCCAGATCCAGAATCATACAGTAACTCTGAGCGCACAGTACAAAATATAAGCAAAATTCAGTTTTTACATCAGTAATGGATCACCGACAAACCAAAATCTCAAATATTAAAATATTTAAAAAATATATTTCTATGCTGCAATATCACATTAATAGTATACTAAATGTTGGGAGATAAAATCTGATGCACATTTGAAATTTAAATGAAACATAACACTGCATTAGGAATCCTTAAAGGAAAACATCACAATTTTTCATTATATATAATTTTCTTACCTAAAATTACATGATTTAATATATACCCATCTTTTTTTCAATGCATGCACTTCCAATCTCTGTACAGCGCTTCTTGAATGTGTTAGCATTTAGCCTAGCTCCATTCATTCCTATGGCTCCAAACAAAAGTTTTATTTTGTGCCACCATACTTACTCGTGTAACTATTTAAATAGAGAAAATATGGAAGTGTTTGGTAGCTTATAAATTCATCCCTGTTTGGAGCCATAGGAATGAATAGGGTTAGGCTAAATGCTAACACATTCACGGACGCTGTACAAAGATTAAAAGTGCACGCATTGAGAAAAGAGATGGATGTATTAATTAGTCTAAGTTGAGGTAAGAACTTAGTAAGATACTGTAAAACGGTGGTGTTTTCCTTTAAGGTCTGAGCAATAAAATGTTGGTCCCCTCTCTAGACTATAATGCATCAATCAATAACCCTACATACTTTTATCTCGTCGGACTACTGTGTTTTTTTAAAGCATTATATAAATTCAAAATAACAAATTGTGATTCCATTGCAGTGTTAAGCAAAAAGCTATTTGTAGGACTCTAATCTCCAATCAGAGAGTTAATAAAGTCTAATGTCCTATTGATAAACAGATTGAGATACGATTTGCAATGAAACTGAGTTAAAGCGTGTTGTGGCAGACATTTCCCCAGAGAATATATCGATTGAAGAATAATTTGTGTTCGTGTGTATGACGGCAGTGTGTGTTCATTGTAGATCCCTTACAGCTTCATGACATTCTGCACATATTTTGTTTATTTGGAGAATTTTGTTATATATCTCCTCTTAAACTATTTACATGTACATTTATGAGTTGCAGACACGTTGATTGAAAGATTTCATTGTGTACTATATGTGCAATGTATATTTAACCAACACGTGTTTCTTATAGACCCCTTCCCACTGCGCATGTCGGGGTCAGAAAAGTCATTACAGCAGGTTGAGTTGCGTATTATTCTATATCGTCAAAAATGCCTACTTGCGTCGTGGGCTGTGAAAATCCTGCAGAATCTCAAAAACAAAAAATACAACATCTGTCTGCAAGCAATTAAACGTGCAGACTGGGACAATGCAAATATCAAAGAGGCTTGTGATTGTAGTGCTCACTTCATTTCAGGTAAGTCATCATTTTTCAACCCTGTTAGATTAAACTAGAAAGCCTGGATGGTATGAACAGTTGACCCCATGCTGCGCGCGCACCCGATAGTCATTCAATGTTTACAAACCTTGAAGGGGTCTATAAGCTGATGTTTTAAATAAACCCCAATGATGAGCTAATGATGTGGGTGGAGCCTATTAGTTAAAGCAGGTGTCACAGGTTAGAAAGAAGCTTTAAAACCCTTCTGTCTGTGGCTGTGCAAAGTTTGATGGGATTGAGAGGATTTTAATAGTGAAGATAGAAAATGAGACAGAGAAAAAAAAGAAAAACATGAGATAGACAGAAAGAAAGAGATAAGGAAAGGAAAGAAAGAAAGAAAGAAAGAAAGAGGGAAAGAAATGACCAAGAGACAGATGGTCAGAAAGAAAGAAAAAAATCAAGAGGAAGGAAGTCACATGGAAAAGTTGGCAGTAGTTTTGAATGTTGGTCTCGAGTCAAGCATCACATAAATTCCATTTATTTGTATCCTATTGCTTTTAACAATCCAAATCATCTTTACAAAAAAGACAAACAATAGATGGAAAGAAAATAGTGCCATATTAATGAGCAAGACGAAGGCTCTGTCAAATGTTTGGGACAATGAGGGAGGAACATATATTTGACTTGAAACACTCCTCCTCCTCTTACTCCACGAGGTTGTGTTAACCTCCTAAGACCTGGATTTCGCAACCCTATATCACGAAATTGCGTGACCACTCCACGCATGGACCAGCGCGACAATGTCACGCTTTGCCGCGTTTGAGCGTGAGCATGTCACGCTTTTCTGTTTGTGTCGCTTCACGTATTGGTTACTCAACTTTTTTGTCCTATTTTCAAACCATTGTCGCTTCGGTTTAGGGTTAGATTTGGTGCTTGTGTTATATGTCACTTTAAGTATTTGTCACTTTAAGTATTGGTTTATAAAATAAAAAGATACAATACTTATTCTTTTATATTTTCTAAACTTTAACCAATTGTCACCTGACGTTGGGGTTAGAGTTTGTTTAGGTAAGGGTGTCATTTTATGTAAATCTAACCCTAAACCGAAGCGACAATGGCAAGAAACTAGGACAAAAAAGCCGAGCAACCAACACGTGACAGCGACACAAACAGAAAGCGTGACATGCTCACGCTCAAACGCGGCAAAGCGCGACATTGTCACGCTGGTCCATGCGTGAAATTTCCACATATGTGGACATCACTTTTTTTGTTTGCACAATAATAGTTAATTCTGTGTAACTGGAACCTGTTTCATGAACAATTACACTGCTTCATGTTCAAAGAAAAATATTTGGTGGTTATATTTGAAGAGTTTCGTTGCAAAACAAGATAAATCCATTTTTAACATTTTTTTTGTCAAAACATGTTTATTATTATGTTATAATGTTATTATTTTGCTTTATGGTGCTAGTTAGCTGTATTTTTTAAGTTATGAAGGTTTAAATCAAAACAAACCAACTGCAGTTGAATTGATATTAATTGGAATGCACAACCAAAAAACGGAGTTATCTCGTTTTGCGACAAAACTCTTCATTTATTGGTTCTTCCTAACCACAAAGAAATCTGAAGAAATCTGGAAGAAATTTGTTAAAAAAAGACAAACCAATGCTCGCATCTTAAGAGCTTAAATAAAAAGTTTGCATCATTTTTAATTCCCATTGTAAGGGGCTTAACTGATGGGAAATAAGAAAGAAGAGGAGTGAAATATTTAGTCACTCAAAAAATGAGTAAAAATGAGATTATGAGGAGTGATGGGGGTTGTGGAAAATCCATCTTATCAAAATAATGTTCTTTAAATTACTGAATTGCAAAACCACAGTGACCTCTATCCACCTCTTACAGCAAAAGCCAAATTTACACTCACTTTATTTTTTTATCAATTTGAATAATTTCTCAATTTCCTGATATCCAGAAGTCAAATAACACAGAAGATTATTTTTCATAATGTCAAGGTGAAAACTGAATGCCACACACTGAATTAAACCTTAGTAATGTAATGACAACACAAAGACAAATGTTAAGGGCAAATCCTTTTGGATAAAATTATGTCATGATGTCATGTGAAAATAATGCAGGATACTACTGTATAAAACCCCAAATCAGTGAAAGGACAGTAAATATTTATTTATTTAATATGCTATATTTAGTTTAAGCACTATACAAGAAGTCTATCTTAAAAGAAGCTTATACCCAGATGATTGTAAGCATTTCTGTCATTAACAGATAAGAGGAACATTCTCAATCCTTGTATTTCACTAACAGTCTCCTAATTAATAACAGCTATAAGCGGATCATTTGAAGTTCTGCAGATGGCTTTAGGTCTATAAGTGAGTCACAGTGGGGCAAAAGCAGTCCCGTAGAGTCACCCCGCAGGGGTACGAGCCAAACGGTCCAATCTGAGTTCAGCAATTACAGTTCATTATCTGACCCCTGAAAACTGTACACGGGAAGCTCACACAGAGCATCGCTCCTCTTATACAGACACAGTATGAGAACAGAAGAGCTCAGCTCAGGTTTGCTTAGTCTGTGATTTAAATGTGAAACTAAATTATGTGAAAAGCGTAAGCAAAATTTCCAGCATTGAGGGGAACAAATCTGCTGTGTGTTGGCAGCAGTGACTGTATTGTATGTCAGCAATCCAATAATGGCTCTGTGAATGTGAGATGCTTTTATGGCACATGCATCTCTTTATACAGGCTGTTTTAATTTTACAAAAGGTCTGTATGAGCTGGAGACATGAATAACTTCTTGCATGGTGTGGCAGAATTGTTTTTAGATGTGCTTGAGGTAGAAGTCACATCGAGTCTTTCTTACGAGCAGTATCATATATTTAGACTTTGAGAAACATAAGAACATTGCAGACATTACACCTCAGACTGACATCATTGATTTTTTTTAATCAACTGACTCGAACCTTCATTTAATTAATTATTAAATCATTTATTTTCCTGCTATTTGATCTAAATGCTTTTAGTTTAAATCTGTTCACTAAAAGAAACTTGTGATATACGTTTAAACATTTTTTCCTCAGTATCTTTCAGTAAAATTACAACACAATAAATTGAATACCAATATACAATATGGCCATCTTTTGTCATGCCGCACTGGTACATCTGGCATGTTTGTGAGAGCACGTGATTTTGTTTAAACATCATTTTTCATTCTTGGCTTAAAATCATTTATAGTCACAAGAGACCTAATCAAGTCTATGGCTGATTGATGGTTGATATACAGTATAGGCCAAATGATATCTTGAACACAAGTAACAATTGTACTGTTGTATATTGTATCCATTAAGGGCCTTAAAGACTCATCCTCACCTCGTCTGAAGTCACAACCTCCATCTTTTCCAGCAAATTAAAACATCAGATTCTCCAAAAGGGCACCATATTGCAACGATCAATAAGAAAGCTATCAAAACTGATACCATTGATTTGTTCTTCTAAAAGTTTCCAGATTTAGAAGATAAAGCTATACGACAATCTTATTTAATCATGTCTTTTTAAGTTTTTGGTTATTTGAGTATTTTTTGAGTGATCATATGCACACTGTATTCTTGCATCTCCTGCTTTTCTTGTTCTTCTTTTATG
This sequence comes from Misgurnus anguillicaudatus, assembly GCF_027580225.2. NCBI lineage: Eukaryota > Metazoa > Chordata > Actinopteri > Cypriniformes > Cobitidae > Misgurnus > Misgurnus anguillicaudatus. Next base: position 37,214,802 of record NC_073356.2, on the reverse strand, counting down.
AAAAAGACAATATGTGCCTTAGGTTTCTAAGATTTCAAACCAAAGTTTGAGTTGTGTGAACTTGCATTTCATTATTATTTCAAAAGGGTATAAACTCGGTTCAATTTTATTTTATTTATATAGCGCTTTTCACAATTGGTAATTGTTTCAAAGCAGCTTTACATTAATAGAAGCAGGGGAAAACACAGAAAAAAGACAGACAAGATAAGTAGCAAAATACAGCGGCTATGAATAAACTTTACAAGCGAGCGTATTAATAATGTATCGTATACAAGAGGGTGATAAGTTAAGCCAACGTTGGCTGACTCTCCGGGGTTGAAAACCCCCCTGGGAGAAAAACCTCCCGACTTTTTTAGCCATGAGGGGAAAAAAGTCCTAGGAGGAAAAAACCCTTGGAGATACATATCAACTGTGTATATAGGGGCTGTTCGCATGTAATGCAAGTGTCACACAGTGTTGTGGTTTAATATATGCTCTGTTTCAGACAGGCTAGCTATTGCAGCATTAGTATATTACCCAGACGAGTTCTGTGAGTAGATTGAAAACACTGTCAATAAACATTTTAAAGGTATTGCGGAGGATTTTCTTTTTCCGGGTGGATCATCAAGACTATTGGTCCTCCTAGTTGTCAATCAGGAGTGTTGCGCAATTGCATTTTTTTAAAAAGTTGAGAAGGCGGTTCTTTTCTAAAATTTGAGAAAATCCTCCGCTTTACCTTTAAGCTATAAAAAAGCCATTGTTTATTAGCAATAAAATCATTCTTTAACATTTCTGTTCTAGTTGTTTTCACAAATGAATCACATTTAAACATTTCTGATCAAACGGTCTTGTTCTAGTTGAAAATACTGTATGCCTATTTTTAGATTTTTTTTAGAATAGAGATTGGAAAGAAAAAAAGGTGACCCAAATAAAGCATATTGTCGTCTTACAATGCATCTGTCTCACTGTATATCTTTAAGATTGAATGTTAATTTGAATTCATGCCACAGGATCAGATTCACTTCTACATCAGATTAAGATGCTGTTGGTTGGAAACAGATATTTAATTTTCTTAAAACATCATTTTTAGTAGCATTCATTATAGCAATTTGGGGACATGCTATTTAGTAAACCTGTGCATAGTGACTAGGAATACTGACATATTGACTGGGAATTTGATCAAGCTATCACATTGAACCTTGATTGTTTTAGGAAGTACTTGATAAAAACTATGGCATAAATGGTAAAATCACCACATTTATTAAATAAAGAAATCACAAAGATAACACAACATTTTTTAAAACAAACCTCAAACAAATGTTGTAAGAAAAGTACGAAAAGAAAAAAAATATGAAAAATTACAACTGCACTCTTTTCCAAATTTTCCAAAAAGGAATTTGACATTCATATGTTTTATGTTGAATAAAATGCAGGATCAGACGATCTGTGTTATTCGTTGTTATGAATCCTTAATTATCTCTCAGCATCTTTGCAGTTTGGGACGGAATGCTTTGACTCAGACTCCATGTGAATGAAACCGCTCCAACTGCATGGCACTGTCCCAATAACCAGAGATGTCATCATGGCTCGTCTCACCTCTTCTGATGTGTGGAGCCAGAATGTCTCATCGCGACAGCAAAACACAGCAGACGTGCCATCACGTCCTTTTAAAGCAGATCCTGACAAGGCCAAAGCCACCGTACGCCACCGTCCTGCTCAGCGCTTCTGCCAGTCACGAGACACGGATCATGTTTGACCATGTCAGGTTGTGTTAAATGCACTGCTGCTTTAAAAACAAAACGCAAAGACAAAAAGGTCAAATTAGATGGCGCATTTATTATATTTATTCTTTACTAGCATGACTACACTGTAAAAAAATTCTGTAGAAATTACAGTATTACTGGGTATTAGTGGCAACTAGCTGCCAGTAAATTACTGTAGATTTTACATTTATGTTATTTACTGGCAACAGTTTGTTCAAAGTTAAATAAACATGAAACATTTTCAGTCTTTATCTATCTTTTACAGTAAATTACTGGCAACCAGCTGCAAAATTACAGCAATTTTTTAAAAGTGTTATACATACTATATGTAGGTGGAAAGATTTTCTGAAAGTGAACCTCTGTCTTGTTAAGATGATCTGACAGGTTATGAAATCTGTCCACATACTGTCACTTCTCTTCAAACTATTTTGCTGGCATAACATTTTTGGAAACTACAGTATAAGCGTAGTGATTTCCACAAGAACTGTTCATGTGCCAACTTACAGTAAAGACGACTTGAGGTTTAATATATCGCAACTGTTTCTCATACTACTTACTGTAGCACCAACTGGATTAAATAACAAAATATAAAACACCAGTGAGTTGTAATCTGAAAAGAATGACAACAAACCAACCCGTAGCTATCCAAGATAATGATTGACTCATGCAATGAGTCTCTTATCTGTTTGTGAACGGATTCACAGTTTAAGCATTAATCGGTATGTCGTCCATAACAAACACGATATTCCACCACAACATATGTGAATTTTGACTTCATGTTGACTTTAAAGGAAAGTTCTGGAGACGCTAATGGCGTCTCCATCTGATGTAACATCATTGATTTGCTTGATCCTGCACTACACACACAATCCCCGAAGGTTTGACTTCAGCCAAACAGAGAGGTTAGAGGACCTAAGCAGATGATGAAGAGGATGGGAAGCATCCAGTTACCCTTCCTCTGTGTTTGATGATAAATCTGAGACGGCAGTGAGCTGAGGAGAGATGCTCCAGAAATCAATGGGTCAGATCCACTGCAGGGTCAAACAAGCATCCCGAAGATCAATCTGAACGCAACACACATACATCTTAAATTAAAACGCCCTCTGACTGGGTACCGTGTGGGTGTAAACAGACAAATCGGTCATTTCAGGGTCGATTAGCACCTCGCTTAAAATGTGGAGAAACCCAAATGTTGGTCTATATAAAAGATCACAGCTACTGCCCAAAGTCCTTACAGTTTGCTACATACTTTATTTTTCAGAGTTAAATGTTTACAATACATTTATGCATTTAGCAGACACTTCTATCTGCATTCAATGTATTTATCAATACTGTATGTCCATATGTGTGTTCCCTGGGAATCAAAACCACAACTTTTGGAGGTGCAAACACATTGTTCTGTTTTTACTACAATTGTATGACACATACACTAACCTAAAAGATTATTAGGAACACCTGTTCAATTTCTCATTAATGCAATGGTGTAATGGTGTGGGGATGTTTTCTTGGCACACTTTAGGCCCCTTAGTGCCAATTGGGCATCATTTAAATGCCATGTCCTACCTGAGCATTGTTTCTGACCATGTCCATCCCTTTATGACCATCATGTACTCATCCTCTGATGGCTACTTCCAGCAGGATTATGCACCATGTCACAAAGCTCGAATCATTTCAAATCTTGAACACAATGAGTTCACTGTCCTAAAATGGCCCCCACAGTCACCAGATCTCAATCCAATAGAGCATCTTTGGGATGTGCTGGAGCTTCGTGCCCTGGATGTGCATCCCACAAATCTCCATCAACTGCAAGATGCTATCCTATCAATATAGGCCAACATTTCTAAAGAATGCTTTCAGCACCTTGTTGAATCAATGCAACGTAGAATTAAGGCATTTCTAAAGGCAAAAAAGGTCAAACGCAGTATTAGTATGGTGTTCCTAATAATCCTTTAGGTGAGTGTATATAGCCATAAATTGAAGAGCAGATATTTGTTAGCATTTCATTTTAAAATCTTAGCCTAATTGTACAGGTATGGCATGCATTTCGGTTATCACGCATAAAATTTGCATGATAATTACGCTTGTAATGTCAGTGACACTTATTACATAATGCTTATTAGTGCTTTTCTTCACCTTTTCACAGTTTCTGGTGCTCTTCTGTTTGAAACTTCTGCATGCATTAATATTCTTCAAGAAAACTACAGCATCAGCATCTATAACTGCCCTGCGTTTTACCATTGTGAAGAAAAATGCTGCTTTCAAACTATTAGCATACAATGCACCAAATCCTCTGCAGGTAAAGCAATGCTCTGCTAAGCACTTCTGTTCATCCAGGAGTCGCCCCTGGCTGTTTTTCACCATCATGGATGTAGGAATGGCCCTCGGGTCCTTGTTTCGTGACAGATGCTCTCTGCTGCCCTTTAAAAATCCTCCGGCATTATAACTGAGCATTCTTCACAACTAAAAGTTCCTCGCAAACTTGGTACAAGCCATGCTAATTTTTACAAATGGCCCTGCAATTAAACCCTAAAACCGGCATGTCGTGCATTTTCAAGCTACTGTACGTTTACACGTGGGCGGCTATTTTCATGAACGGACATTTCAACCTCTCCGGTTTCAAAAATAACTTTGTGCACACATTTTGTCAGCTTTCAGAAAAGTGTTCCTTTACGTACCCATGTATATACGGCGTCAAGAGCATGCCAAACCTGTAGGTGATGGTGTAATGAGAAGCTCAAGCCCACGTAAGCCAATCAGAATCCCGGAAATAGCAACAACAAGAACGAATCACTTTCTCTTTTGAACAAGGTCGCACTTTTGACGTAGGTGTGCGCTCTGGTGCATACTGTGATGTGGCTGCCTAAACAACCGTTTGTCTCCGTTTACATACAAATGTGCAAACGAAGATGTTCAAAAGTTTTTAGAAAGAATCGGTTTCAGAGGCAAATTCTCTGTCTCAATAATCATCTACAGCTGGATCTTAACCTCCCACTAAGCAATAGACATCATTTTACCAACTAAGTTAACTATATACCTAATATACACTCACCTAAAGGATTATTAGGAACACCATACTAATACTGTGTTTGACCTCCTTTCGCCTTCAGAACTGCCTCAATTATATGTAGCATTGATTCAAGAAGTTGCTGAAAGCATTCTTTAGAAATGTTGGCCCATATTGATGGGATAGCATCTTGCAGTTGATGGAGATTTGTGGGATGCACATCCAGGGCACGAAGCTCCCGTTCCACCACATCCCAAAGATGCTCTATTGGGTTGAGATCTGGTGACTGTGGGGGCCATTTTAGTACAGTGAACTCATTGTCATGTTCAAGATTTGAAATAATTCGAGCTTTGTGACATGGTGCATTATGCTGGAAGTAGCCATCAGAGGATGAGTACATGATGGTCATAAAGGAATGGACATGGTCAGAAACGATGCTCAGGTAGGACGTGGCATTTAAATGATGCCCAATTGGCACTAAAGGGCCTAAAGTGTGCCAAGAAAACATCCCCCACACCATTACACCAATGCATTAATGAGAAATTGAACAGGTGTTCCTAATAATCCTTTAGGTGAGTGTAGTCCTACGAGTGACCCACTTCTAGCTAAAATAAACGTGAATTTAGTTACATGCTGTTTTTACCAAAATAAAATAAGTCAACAGAGATTACTAAGTGTTTGCTTTTATTTACTTTTGGGCTATGGTTAGATGTCTATAAAATGTTCACTCACAGCCCAAATTTTGCATTGCTTTAGCCTTGATGTCCGGGTTTAGACGGCTATTAGGCGAGTAAGGTCATGTCAAAGATAGAAATCAATATGAAATCAATAATTGAAATCAAACTTTGAAGCTTCTCATTTCATCATTTGATTATAAGAATTTAAACAGGACACAGTCACAATTACATTTTGTGTACTCGCATACATGGAGCCAGCAATTCAATCAAGCACAGATGATACTTAATTACAGGAACACAAAATTAAAATACAGATTCATATAAATTACAATAACAACTCTGAGAAATCCTCAACCTGGTTGTTAGCAGCAGTGTGGTATCATTATAAGGCGGGAATGTTCTCGCTACGTGCCAATAAAACAGCATATTGGCAGGACCCCGTCGGTTTCGAGCACTCCCTCGTGGACCATTAAATGCGGCTCCAGGGCGATCTGTGACATGGGCGCATTTCCAGTATGACAAAACTGACAGAGTTATTGCTGGGAAAATAAGCTCTTGTATAATGATGCAAAGAGTCAAAACATCATGCAGTTCAAATCAAATTATGTGACAGATGTGCAGAGGCCTCAAAAATATTTGGACACTTAAGCCACGCTTAAAAACGCAGGACTGTCATTGCATTAGGTGTCACAAACCAATCAGCAAACAAATGATGGTAGAGCTTTCCTCAAAACTACCCAAAACTAACCTCACTAACAAACTTCCCGATGCGGTTTTGAGTGGCTGTGTCCTAGCAAAGCAACAAAAGGGTGTATTTCATCACATTAACTGTCAACATGAGCCATAAAGTGTCAGAATATGTAGCAAATCTCATAATTATAAATATTAGTCTTATTAGAACATTGTTAAAATATTTTTGACCTATTAACATGTTATCGGCATACTCTCGTGATTCCCCTGAGCTTCACGTGAGGGCAGATGCATGACTGCTGTCTATGTAATGGTTACAAATCAGTCACTTTTGAGGATGTTAGAAAGAGAGCAATCGAGCGTGTGTAGGCAGCAGACACATAAGACGGCTCACCGGTGGACTGGAAAACAATGAATCACCCAAATATGAGAATCTTCCACCTCACAAGAAGATGAAGAGAGACCCAAACAGACTGCGCTTGTTATAAATAGATGTTGGAGGATGAGAGTGTGTGTAAAGCAGCTCGTCTGTCCTGCTGCAGTGATGCTAATGGAAACTAATACTGTATGGTGCAAAGTACCAGAAGGAGACACCAGAGGAGGAACAACAGGACAAAATCACCAAAGGAGACAAAATCACAAATACAAACACATTCTTTCAAGTGCATTAATGTTGCCCTCAAGTCCTCATATTTTATGCAACAAAATCTTTCATTTCGTGCGAAAGCATTTACTGGTCAATAATTCAACTTTCACATTTATACTGATATGCATATGAAACATAAAAGGGCCATTCCAACAAATCGGTGCCATTTGCATGTTGTGACTCATCAAAATTAAAGTTTTTTTTACTTTTTTTAACACGATGGGGTGGTTTCCTGGACAGGTTTTAATTTAGTCCCAGACAAAAATGCATGTTTGAGCTGCTTTAATTTAAAGGAAAACACCACCATTTTCAATATTTTACTATGTTCTTACCTCAACTTAGATTCATTAATACAAACCTATCTTTTTTCAATGCATGCACTTTTAATCTTCGTACAGCACTTCATGAATGAGCACACCTGTAGAGTTTTTTTGTAAGGCATGTTTACTACTGGTCGTCCTTTAACGTGATGCCCAGCTGATGCCTGACCAACGATCACCGGCAGAACCCGCTTAATCTCCTTATCCGTTTATATGTGTGTATATACATATATATCTCCCAAGGGTTTTTCCCTCCTAGGACTTTTTTTATTTCCTCGGCTAAACAGCCGGGTTTTTTTCTCCTAGGGGGTTTTTTACCCCGGGAGGCAGCCTTCTTGGGCTTAACTTAGCTTCCTCCTCTAGACGTTACATTAGTAATACGCTCGTTTATAATGTCGAGTCATAGCCGCAGCAAATTTGACTGCTTATGCTATCGTCTATTATGTTGTGCTATCTGTCGTTTTTCTGTACTTTTACTGCTGCTATTAATGTAAAGCTGCTTTGAAACAATTAAGTATTGTGAAAAGTGCTATATAAATAAAATTGAATTGAAAAATTTAATGTTTAGAAAAACTACCTAAAATGTCCTGATAAAATAAGGCTTAGTCCTGGATTAGCCTAAACCCTGTCCGGGAAACTGCCCCACAAAATGAGTATTGGTCAAACTCAGGTAACTGTTTATTTTTTAACACAGTTTCTTAATGGATGATGGAGGCATTTTGGCATTTTTGACTGAAAGTACCAGGACTGAGTTTTTAGCATAGATTTAGCAAATACATGAAATATAGCTGCATGTGCTAATAGCATGACATTATCAAAGAAATAAGACTGAACATTAAGATTGACATTCACAGTATTATAAAATATACAGAAAAGAAAATAAAAAAGTAACTTTTGATTTCCACATGGCCTTCAGAAGATCCAGATGATGTTACTTCCTCATGAAAATGTGACTTGAATCCTAAGAATATTCCTTGGGAACGTGTTGGGTAACAGGACTGTGGGAAAGCCTGGAAACATGACTCCAATGTGCATTTTATCTAAAATATTATGCCCTTTTCAAATGGTAAAAAATTTTTTAAAGCAAAGATGAGATATGGACCCACACAAAACGGTAAAGTATAGAGATAATGAGCAGGGACAATAGAAAATGATGTTTTTCAGTGTTCTATAGTTTTTATTTATATCACCAACCTTTCCATCCTGTTATTTCCAGATGATGCTGCTGCCTGGTCACAACTGAATCTTCAATCTGACAATCAATTCAGCACTTTCACTTTTCTCACAAACCCTGAAAAAAACTGAGAGACAGGAGAACATGTGATGACTTAGCAATAGAGATGTTTCTGTATTGAATGCTGAGATTATAGACAGTCAGTTCGGAGTCAAATTATCAGTGGAGGTGGGGCAATATGGTGAATTACATATAAAGAACACCCTGATATTCTGTGGCCCTTTTTAAAAGTTGTATTTTGCCATTTTGAAATACATAACAAAATATCTCGAAAAAACAAGCACATTTAAATGTGCAATGCTTAACAAATACATTGAGGTTTAACCACGCTGTAAAAAAATATTTGCTGCCTTAAATTATTTTGTTTAATCAACTCAAATTTCCAAGTCATTATAATGTCATGACATCATTTCAAAAGACTTTTTAAGATGTAAAATAGACCTTTGGTGTCCCAAAAGTACATTTGTGAAGTTTTAGCTCAAAATACCATAAAGATCATTTATTACAACATGTTAAAATTGCCACTTTGTAGGTGTGAGCAAAAATGTGCCGTTTTTGGGTGTGTCCTTTTAAATGCAAATGAGTTGATCTCTGCACTAAATAGTGCAGATTAAGGGGTGATATTATCCCCTTCTGACATCACAAGGGGAGCCAAATTTCAATGAGCTATTTTTCCACATAATTGCAGAGAATGGTTTACCAAAACTAAGTTACTGGGTTGATCTTTTACATTTTTTACATTTTCTAGGTTGATAGAAGCACTGGGGACCCAATTATAGCATAGCACTTATAGCAGATGTTCGTGATGTGTCCCTTTTAATCAACCTAAACTTACAATTAATTTAAAGTTGAAATAAAAATAATTTTGAAATAACTTAAGCTTAATTAAACTTCATTTTTATAATTTATAGAGACTTCTTACTAAGTTGAAATTAATTGCAAATTCAAGTTGATTAAACTTAAAAGTTTAAGTTCAACAAGGATTTTTTTTTTACAGCATATACATAATAATCACAAATAGGTTGAAAATAGATTGTGAGGGAATCAATCCCAAAGAGCAGGGTCAAGATGAAGAGTTTAAACATGCTCACAAAGGGGTTGCTAAAGGTTATCAAAGATGGTGCTAAGTTGGTGAAGAGAGTAACTTTTAAAGTAAAAAACATCTTGGCGTGAGACGGAGGGTGGGGGCTTTTCAAGTTTGACAGAATTAAACACACCCATCGAGAAAAATAAGGCTACAAAGTCTGAAAAATGAGAAGGCAAAGAGTGGCCAGGTCAGAGGACCTCATGATATTATGTGGATTCATGTATTGGATTACAGTTATCTTGAATTATAAATAATTAGCCAATTAATTTTCTTTTAACCTCCCAACCCAACCTGGTCTCATGGGAAATACGTACCTCTGTACACTTTTTTGCAGGACCACAAATATGTACTAACAGGTACGTATTGCTAAAGTTTTGAAAAATAAACGTCCACTGGGGTCGCTAAAGAGAAGAACTCCATGTAACATAATTAGGAGTTGCATTACATTACATCGCGAGATTTAACGCATGTTGGTAAGTTAAGTCTCTTTAATTTGATATAAAGTTTATTACTCTATATAAATCAGGTTAAACGTGTTCAATTCAATCGCTGTTTTATATCTGTCAGTTCTGCTTAGGTTTATTGTATCTCAAAATGATTTTAAATCAGCACATCGTAACTAAAGCGATTAAATGCCATCTTCAGCTTTTACGTGACGTGATGCAGATTCGACCAGTTTATAATAGTCATATTAGGATAAAGGTAACGCGATACGCGTCGAGTTTACCATGCTTTACCACGGTAACAGTATATTTCGGCTACTGCGTGCTAAAATCCGATTCGCGTCAAATTTACCATGCTTTACCACGGTAACAGTTTCGGCTACTGAGTGCTAAAATCCGATTCGCGTCGAATTTACCATGCTTTACCACGGTAACAGTTTCAGCTACTGCGTGCTAAAATCCGATTCGCGTCGAATTTACCATGCTTTACCACGGTAACAGTATGTTTCGGCTACTGCGTGCTAAAATCCGATTCGCGTCGAATTTACCATGCTTTACCACGGTAACAGTTTCAGCTACTGCGTGCTAAAATCCGATTCGCGTCGAATTTACCATGCTTTACCACGGTAACAGTTTCGGCTACTGCGTGCTAAAATCCGATTCGCGTCGAATTTACCATGCTTTACCACGGTAACAGTATGTTTCGGCTACTGCGTGCTAAAATCCGATTCGCGTCGAATTTACCATGCTTTACCACGGTAACAGTATACTCTCACCTCAGGGCCCCCCCTCCCAGAATGTTTTAGATGTCTTCATATATAACACCTCCCTTACGAAAACTAACCATGGTTTTATTGTGGTAAAAGTGTAGTAACCATGTTTTTTTGTGTATTGATTACTATGAGCAAAACCATGGTTTTACTACAATAAGCATAGTTAAACTATGGTTTTTGAAAACCATGGTAACTACAAAACAACCATGGTTTTGACAAACACCTGATTCCACTCATCAGTCTTGTTCCAGAATGTTTAAAACGTTCCTTAATTAACACACTAACAAGCTAATGAACTGAATCAGCCCTTACAAAATTTAACCGTGGTTTTATTCCAATTGGGACAAGAAAAAAACATGGTTACTGTGGCTGCAGTGGGCATGGTTGAACTGTGGTTTTTGAAAACCATGGTAACGACAAAATAACCGTGGTTTTGACCACCCTGGTTTGAAAAAACCATAGTTAAACCATGGTTGTTGTGGTTACTGCAGTAACCATTTTTTTTTTTTTTTTGAATTGTAGTAAGAGCCGTGGTTGAATTTTGTGGGGGCTGATTCGGTTCATTGGCTTGTTGGTGTGTTGGTTGAGGAGCGTTTTGGACATTCTGGAGCGGGACTGATCAGTGGAATCAGGTGTTTCATATAGGGAGACATTTAAAACATTTTGGGAGGGGGACCTTGAGGACTGAAGTTGGGAACCACTGACCTAAAGGATTATTAGGAACACCTGTTCAATTTCTCATTTATGCAGTTATCTAATCAACCAATCACATGGCAGTTGCTTCAATGCATTTAGGGGTGTGGTCCTGGTCAAGACAATCTCCTGAACTCCAAACTGAATGTCAGAATGGGAAAGAAAGGTATGGCGTTTAATCGGACCCAGCACACACACAAACCACGCACGAGTGAGAGATACGAGCAGCACGCGAACACTATTCGAGCGCTAAAAAGCAGAACACAATTGTGTAAGGCGTCCTTGCGGGGGCGCACCTCCGCTCGGCGCGCGCGGGTGCGGTCGCGCGAGCGGGGGCTTGGATGAGCTTTTGCACGACTCTGGCTCTCTCTGTGCTCTCGCGGCTGTACCGCACGCGCTCGCTCGATCAATATGACTTTTGGGTCTTTGGGGGCGGGACATTGGCTGGTGTCTTCGTGCCTGTGATTGGTTGGTTGATTTAATCAGTGATTCGTTCTCAGATCTTCTGTTCTCAATTCGTATCCAGTCAATCTAGGTAAAAAAGACACGTTTTAATAGGACCATTATGTCGGAGCACGTCATTTTAGAACATTGTCTTGTTTGATCCATGCAATAGGCTGCAAACCAAACAATAATGCCAATTTTATTATATATTTTGTTTACTGTTTATCATCCTGCAATATATACTATAGGCTACATATTGACATTGTCAGGTTACAGAGTTGGTTCAGACTTAGCATTAGCAAACTTTAGTATAGTCCTGTACAATATAATATATATATATATATATATATATATATATATATATATATATATATATATATATATATATATATATATATATATATATATATATATATATATATATATATATATATATATATATATATATATATATATATAAACAAACTATATATATAAACAAACTAGATTTGAACTCCAAATATATATACTCCAATATATATATATATATTAGTTTTTGTAGCCATTCTGTATCTTTTCAGGGTTAAAATAGCATTTAATTTTACTTTGTTGTTGTATTTGAGTTTCATTTCATTTGCCATAATATGGTTGTTAAATTATCTACATATTAAACAACAAACAAAATTAATACCTTAAAAGGGGGCATATTGTTTGGTTATGTTTGCATGGTTTAAACAAGACTAATGTTTTAACATAGATTACCTACTCCGACATGGTGATCATATTGAAGCTGTTTTCTCTACCTGGATTGGCTGGAGATGGATTGTGGAACAGGAGATCATGCATGTCACTGGTCAAATCAAACAGCCGGTCGCGGATGCAGAGACGTCGGTCAATGTCCCGCCCCCAAAGTCGCAAAAGTAATCGCGAGCGAGCGAGCGCGTGTGGTGCAGCTGTGAGACCATAGAGAGAGTCGAGCAAGTGCTCATCCAAACCCTTGCTCACGTGACTGCATTTGTGCGCGCTGAGCGGAGGGGCGCTCTCGCGAGGATGCTTTTTCCGCGTGCGAATAGTTTTCTGCGCCATGTATCTCTCCCTCGCGGGTGGTTTTTGTGCGAGCGACTTTTGGGTCTGATTAAACGCCACAGAAAGGTTTTAAGGATTTAAGCAATTTTGAGTGTGGTATGGACTGATTCAAGCTGACAGAAGAGCAACTGTGACTGAAATAACCACTCGTTACTAGTGCTGCCTCACGATTAGTCGCGACTAATCATTTGCAGAATAAAAGTTTTTGTTTACATAATATGTGTGGATGTACTGTGTATAATAATTATGTATAAATGCACACAGACACACACATGTATGTAAATAAGAAACACTTGCATGTGTATATACATGTTTACATTTATATATAATTTAAATTATATATAAATAAAAATATTTATTATATACATTTATATTTTTCTTAAAATTATGCATGTATGTGTTTGTATTTATATATACATAATTATTATACACAGTAAACACACATATATTATGTAAACAAAAACTTTTATTCTGCAAACGATTAGTCGTGACTAATCGTGAGGCAGCACTACTCGTTACAACCGAGGTATGCCGCAAAGCATTTGTGAAGCCACAACACGCACAACCTCGAGGTGGATGGGCTACAACAGCAGTAGACCCCTACCGGGTACTACTTATCTCCACTACAAATAGGAAAAAGAGGCTACAATTTGCACGAGCTCACCAAAATTGTTGAAAAATGTTGCCTGGTCTGATGAGTCTCTGTTGAGACATTCAGATGGTAGAGTCAGAATTTGGCGTAAACAGAATGAGAACATGGATCCATCATGCCTTGTTACCACTGTGCAGGCTGGTGGTGTAATGGTGTGGGGGATGTTTTCTTGGCACACTTTAGGCCCCTTAGTGCCAATTGGGCATCGTTTAAATGCCACGGCCTACCTGAGCATTGTTTCTGACCATGTCCATCCCTTTATGACCACCATGTATCCATCCTCTGATGGCTACTTCCAGCAGGATAATGCACCATGTCACAAAGCTTAAATCATTTCAAATTGGTTTCTTGAACATGACAATGAGTTCACTGTACTAAAATGGCCCCCACAGTAACCAGATCTCAACCCAATAGAGCATCTTTGGGATGTGGTGGAACGGGAGCTTCGTGCCCTGGATGTGCATCCCACAAATCTCCATCAACTGCAAGATGCTATGCTATCAATATGGGTTAACATTTTTAAAGAATGCTTTCAGCACCTTGTTGAATCAATGCCACGTAGTATTAAGGCAGTTCTGAAGGCAAAAGAGGGTCAAACACAGTATAAGTATGGTGTTCCTAATCCTTTAGGTGGGTGTATTTACTGCGATGTTTGAAGTTAAAGCCTGATAAGCATTGCATTTACCATGCGTTTACCACAGTAACTGTAGATTTAGTGTGTTATTTTTAGTTAAAGCCTAGAAAACACAACCTGTATCGTGCTGCTACCATAGTAAAGTTATTTCTGTTGTGGTACATGTGCTTAATGCATAGTACCAAACCCTTTTTTTAGTAAACACAAACCTTACAATGGTAGGTCTACTGTGGTATATGGTACAGTAAGCATTGCATATATGCTTTTAGCACATTAACTGTACTAATGTGTTGTATTCAGTTAAAGCACAGTAACACAAACCATTGCCATGGTTTAAACACAGTCACTGTAGTTTAGCCTTTTAATTTGTAATAAAAGCAGCGCTATCACAACACTTACCTATCTTTTAATACCTTTCATGTCCAATCATTGTTTTTGTCTTGCAGTTACTCCATATCAGTCATTTGATGGACAGTGGGCAACCAAATAAAAAAGATGGCAATTTCTGCAAAATGATTAATTCTATAGACTTGCTGGTACGTTTCATTTATTTCAATATTAATAAATAGATACTCATATTTGCACTACATACTTATATTTGTTTTCTTATTATGTTTGTTTGACTGGATACTCTGGTTTAGTCTATTTTGTTTTCTCTTCTCAGCTCCACAAGTTGGAAATACTTGGTGTCTTACCAATGTTATTTTTAACTTTGCAGAGAATCCTGCACCACTCTACCAAAATTTAAGGTAAAAAACGTATTCAGAGCCATCTTTTAATACCTATCATGCGACTATATGAGGCTGTTTTTGGAGGTTGGCCAATGTATTTATACATTTGACCACCTATTAACTTGTTTACCTACATGTTTGCCCTTGACCCTCCAGAAAATGTTGGTTGTATGATGTTTTAGTAATTGTTTATTAATTATATGGTTTAACTCATGGCAATGTGGGCGTCATAACTCAATGTAACACTAATTTGACTTTTTCATTATACACTATTTTTTTAATTGATATGTCTAATGGTTCTCTGCAATTTTCTACAGGTTGCCCCTCTAGAGTCAGTTGCCCCACCACTATGGTCAGAGACCCCACCGCTGCAGCCGAAGACCCCGCCTCTCCAGTCAGCGACCCCACCACTGTGGCCAGAGACCCTGCCATTACCATCATAGGCCCCACCACTACAATCAACCACCCTGTCACTACAGTCAGCGTTTCCGCAACTGTGGCCAGAGAGTCCACCACTACCATCAGAGGCCCTGCGACTACTGTCAGCAACCCCGCAACTGCGGCCAGAGACCACAGCTGTGGTAAATTACTTTTATTTTAATATTGATAGTTGCTAAATTAAATCCACTCGAGTGTACTGGTTATTGGTTATTTAGGGCGCACTCACATTATCCAAACCAAACCAAACCATGCCCCAGCGCGATTGTCACCCCTCCCTACTCCCCCAGGTGCACGCGCTCACACTGTACTTTTTGTCGATCCGAGTCCGGGCACGCTTTCGTCATTAAAATGCGATTGTTTTGAAAAAAGCAGGAAGTAAAGCTCTCCCTTAACACTGGAACCCACCATAATAATAAGTCTGTGTTTTTTATTCGGAGTCGTTTGGTGCGCGATTACAGACAGCCTTCTCACATGTCATCATATTCCTTAGTTGATCTGTCAGGTGCGCAGCTCGGACATTGACGTAACCCCGCTGCGCGCATCAAAAGGTTTTTACGGCGGCAGATGAAGGTGAGTGGTCGCGCAGCTGACGTCTTCACCTTTTGAATCGCGTTAAGGCGCGAATGCGCTCACACCACAGCCTTCCGCGCCTGAGCCCAAGTGAACCGGGCTCTGGCCCACCTCTGCAACCCGGCCGTGGCGCGATTAGCCAATCCGTGCCCGGGCGCGAAACAGAGCAATCACACTTTTCAAACAAACCAGGCTTTGGGGGTCAAACGCGCCCGAGCGCAGTTTGGTTTGGATAGTGTGAGTGCGCCCTTAAACGTTCATGGACCCCATTCACTTCCATGGTAGGACAAAAGAATACCATGAAAGTAAATGTCCATGAATGGTTTGGTTACAAACATTTCTCAAAATATCTTTCTTTGTGTTCATCGGAACAAAGAAGTTTAAACAGGTTTGTAACAACATGAGAGCGAGTGATGACAGAATCTTTTTAATAGTGTGCCGCAGGTATGGCTCATTCTGTAGCCCAACCCAGAAATCAGCGGAACACCGGTTCCCTCAATAAAAAGCCCATTCATATTTGAATCAAAAGTCTATGGGATAATTTATGGGCTTTTTAGAAAGGGAAACATTGTACTGCTAACTTCCGGGTTAGCCTACAAAAGTAGGTCACCCCTGCGGCACTCTGTTTTTTTAAACAACACTGTGTACAACTAAATTGTTTTTTTTTCCTTTATAGTGGCAAGAAGTTCCTGGGTGTCTGAGGATGCTGTACAGTAGTATGTGTCTGTTTAAAAACATGCCATTATACATATCAATACAGTATTTGTCATCATAGAAAGTTATTCTATACATTTTGTTTAACACTTTAGTTTGTCTTATTCTTGAAGGTCTGTTGTTGTCAAAATGTATTGATATTTAGATATAAAAATCAGGAAAAAAAACAGTTTTGTTGTCAACACATCTACACATGTTGTTGTTACACTAATGTGTGGTGAATACTATGTATTAAAGATGTTTATATACAAAATTTTATAAATAAGTTCTTGTGATTTTTATTTCATAATTGATTTGGATAAAAAGGAAATACAAATTTCCTTCTCCTAGAAATGAATATTTAAGACAATAATGTGCTACATACTACCTACATGAACTCTGAACCTTGTTGTTATATTGAGTGGCCTGGTAAACAATTAAGTTTTACATGTCTACTGAATGTTTACATGGTTGTCTTTATTTACCGTCATCTCTGTACTCTTGATTTTGTTCTACAGATCATACTAATAAAATAAATGATGAAACCTATTTTAAATGGGCATTGCTGTTGTTGTTGTTTTTATGGGGGGGGGGACACTGTCATGTAATAGTAAAGCTGGAACTGAGGTGATAATAACACCATTGTCTTTTTAGATTTGCTTTTAGCTGATTAAAATGTTTCATGATTGATAAACATTACATGGCTATTTAATTGAACTGAGTTAACTTTTAAATTGCTTCAGCTAAATTCACACTATATCTTCTTGACAATAGAAATTGTTTTGTAATTGATCTTTACCTCATTGATTGCTACTTTGTAACTACTTTAAAACAATATTTAGTATAAAAATAAGGGTGACCTGACTTCTTATCCTGTTATGACAATGAATTGCTTAAGTATTTACAATTTTCTCGTTGCCATTTTGTAAAAAATATATATATATAAAATATATAAACAAAAATCTGTGGCCTAGCCATACTGTTTATTTCAAAATTACTGACAAATACATTATATAAATTCACAAAACACCATATAAAACCTAATGTGATCTTAATGTAGGAATACTCTCAGAAGAATAAAGTCACAAATGCTGACACTGGGGTGGTGCCCTTTCAGAAACTACACGGAGTACCTAAGGAGTGCATATGGGTAAATATTGGTACCAAATGTGGATAAATCTGTGTGCATTGGTTTTGGAGGGCCACTGTCCTCCAAGTTTAGCTTCAACCTTAATCAAACACACCTAAAAGACATTTCATATTCATCCTGCAGTCTTTGATTAGAATTTTCAGGTGTGGTTAATTAGGGTTGGAGCTACACTTTGCAGGACCAGGAATGCCCACCCCTGGGACCTTTTTAAAACGGGTAGGCAACATCAGTCTGGAGTGCTGATATCCTGCAGAGTTTAACTCCAGCTCTAAGCACACATGAACAACTTATCAAGGTCTAAAGAGTCATCTTAAACTACTTGTAGGCAATGTTTTATCAGGGTTAGAGCTAAAATCTGCAGGACATCGGCAATACCGACCTTGCCAACACCTGTTTTGAAGGAGTTCTGTCCCAGTGAAAGTTTTTGTACCATATTTCTGAGTGCATAAGACAGAAGAAAAAAGAAGTGTTATAAATGTGACGCAGCAGAGTTTGTTGTCTTTTATTATGCAAATACATCTGTGTATGTTTTACTGCCCTTTCACACCCAAGTGCCCAGTAGGCCTAAAACCTCTGTAAGAGGACAAAAGCCTATTTCAAATGTCTGTAAATCAATATCTAATTAGTGCATCAAAGTAAAAACTTGCCGGACAACTACTTATGCTGTGTTTACTAAATAATGTTGCACACACCTTTCAGACATACATGAAAAGGTAGTATACAGGCATTTTAAGACATGTTAACCATACCAGATTTTAACCTGCCCTGCCCCTCAAAGATGACATATACAGAAGTTTGCATAATGAACATATTTGGATAATCATTTAGTGATTAAAGGTAATATTTATTTAATTTTAATCCCTAAATGTGTTAAACTACATTATCCATAAGTCTCCATCATATTATTGCTGACAATGGGGAAACATGGTGCTGACATTCTCTGCTGAAAAAACAGCATACCAGCAAGACCAGCATATGTTGTGGTTTGGTGCTGGTTTGCTAGTGAACACCAGCTAAACTAGCCCCAAACCAGCATTAGCACCAGCTAAACCAGCACCAAACCAGCAATAGCACCAACATCCCATACCAGCAAGACCAGCATATGTTGTGTTTTGGTGCTGGTATGCTGGTGACCACCAGCTAAACCAGCATAGACCAGTATTCCCATGCTGGTCCGCATGCTGGTTTGATGTTGTTTTTTTCAGCAGGGTTTGTAGTTCATTGAAATGGTTATGCTTAGGGTTGAAATACAAGTAAAGGAAAAGTTTTCTCAGCTAAGAAACGCGTTATTGTTAGCTGATAGCATTTCAAGTGTAACAGTAGCACCAAAACATCATTTGCGACATGGAATACTTTTTTATATGGGTTAAAAGATGATTCATGTGGCGCTGCGAAAATCCAATTGTCGTATGACATCAAAGTATCGCGGGAGGGACTCGAAAACACGAAGAGCAGTCCGATCTCGCGGCACTTTGATATCATATTGTAATTGGTCTGCGCAGCGAAAGAACACCATGACAACTTAGCTGACCAAAGACCTCCTGTCCATAAGTTTTCGAAAGGATCTTTTAATTTTATTCTGCTGAATTGACACGTGTCTATATGTTCTGTTTAATATTGATATTTTTTATTAAATATAATACTAACATTTTCGATGGTAGATCGATTTGTTTGGTTTGCCTGGCACATAGGCTACTGTAGACTGCTATCATAACCATTATCCTTTTAGGCTATCAAACATTTAGTCATAAAGCGTTGACTACATGTCAATCAAAGAAATGAGCCTGTGCAAATACTTTAATTTAGATTTAAATTAGATTTTTATTCTAGAGCAATGAAGTTTGTAACATTAAATATACATATCATAATAGTACAATTTATGATAAAAAACAGGAAGTTGTTTTCACGTGAATTTGGTCAATTTTATTTGTCACTTTATGAATAACAATGAAGGCATTTTACAACACTGTCCAAAAAGTCATAAATGTTACATCAGTAATAATAACACTAATATTAGCAACGTATTACAATATCTAATATAAAAATGATTGGACAAACAATATAAAATTACATATTTTCACAACACCTTTGTAATGTAAATGTAAACAATGTAAAACATTACTAAGATAAACATCACAGCATACAGTCTTGTTTAATTAACTGAAACTAAAAAAGACAGTCTATATTTATGTGGTGGAGTCTATATATGTGATGCTTAATATTAAAGACAAAAAGGTCAACTGGTAGTTTCAGTAATATACACAAGATAAAATACAGATATAATCACATAGATGACATAAGGTAACTTGGGACGTGGGGAAATAAGATGAACTATTTAACTATTGGGAGACAACTTTATCATTCTAAACAAGTTTTCATCCACTACACTAGTGAATTGCAACTTCAATCGATCACAAGGCCTAAGCCTAGTCCCAAACTAAAATGTATATTTGAGCTGTCTTAACAAAAAAACAACTTTTACTGACATATCTTTAAATATATCAGTGCCATAATTTTGTCTCAAGATGCACATCAGTAAGTTTATTTGTTAGTCACATTTTTAAAAGTAGTGTAAATGTCCAATTTTAGCTAAGGCATAATCCTGGTTTAACCTTGACCTTGTCTTTAAAATCTGACTTGAGTGTACACTTTATACTGACTGAGGAAACAATGACTTTTCATCCTCATCCTCATCATCATCATCATCATCACCACCACCACCACAATAGTGGATATCCTCCTCATCCATGTGAATTTCCCTAAAGTAATCATCATCTTTTATGTTCCCAAACAGCTCAGAAAAGTTGTCAAGCACAGTACAGTACAACTGGCAAACAGAGGAGATGATGAAGTATTGTCTTTTCTTTAGAAGGAAGTGAAGTCCTAGAACTCCACTGTCAGAGAGCCCACACTCCTGGTCTGTACCTATCAAACAAGAACAACAAATATTTAGTAATTAATATATAATTGTAATCCATGCTCTGCAGAATTTAGAGAACCATACACTTTACCAGTAGGAAGCAGCAGTCATGGCTAATTAGCAGAGGTTTCATTTAAAATCTGCAGAGACCCCCCATGACCAGGATTGGTGACGACCGTCCTACAGCATGAAAGTAAAAACATAAATACACATTATACTAAATATATTTAAATTGGAATGAGTAACAAGACATACCATGCTCATTACATACCCATGGCCATGCGTAACTCCCAGATGCCAGAATTGTATCAGCTGACAGCAGTTTTTCAGGTGCTGCCCTGTTATACTCATCTATAGTCACAACGAATTTGGCCTTTTCCTCCTAAATCTTTCGGTGAAGTTTGTCTTCTCTCTTTTCCATCTTAAGAAACAAATGTGATTTGTCATAATCTGTACAGTTTAAAACTTTATCTTAAAATGTTATATAAATGCATTTATGTATGATACATACAAGTGAATGATCAAAGTATATTTTGCACAAATGTATGAATATTTAAATTAATGCTGTCCAGGGTTGAAATTTGTTAGAAGTCGGAAAATTATTTAATGATGATTTTGAGGTTAACCTGTTTGTCGGTTGCTTCCTCTGCCTGATGCTATTATAATCATTTCACTCGCACTCTGGAGCCGCAGAGTGTAAGAAATTCAAGTTTTGATGGCATTAAAACAAAGCAACAATGCAACATACATGCTTTATCTTAAAAAGCATGGTAACTTCAATGTGTATTGTTTTAACTACAAATAACACAGTAGATCTATAGTTACTGTGGTAAAAGCATGGTAAATGCAACGCTTATCATGCTAGAGCTACAAACAACGCACTTAATACAATCACCTAAAGGATTATTAGGAACACCATAGTAATACTGTGTTTGACCCTCTTTCGCCTTCAGAACTGCCTTAATACTATGTGGCATTGATTCAACAAGGTGCTGAAAGCATTCTTTAGAAATGTTGTCCTATATTGATAGCATAGCATCTTGCAGTTGATGGAGATTTGTGGGATGCACATCCAGGGCACGAGGCTCCCGTTCCACCACATCCCAAAGATGCTCTATTGGGTTGAGATCTGGTGACTGTGTGGGACATTTTAGTACAGTGAACTCATTGTCATGTTCAAGAAAACAATTTGAAATGATTCGAGCTTTGTGACATGGTGCATTATCCTGCTGGAAGTAGCCATCAGAGGATGAGTACATGGTGGTCATAAAGGAATGGACATGGTCAGAAACTATGCTCAGGTAGGCCGTGGCATTTAAACGATGCCCAATTGGCACTAAGGGGCCTAAAGTGTGCCAAAAAACATCCCCCACACCATTACACGACCAGCCTGCACAGTGGTAACAAGGCATGATGAATCGATGTTCTCATTCTGTTTACGCCAAATTCTGACTCTACCATCTGAATGTCTCAACAGAGACTCATCAGACCAGGCAACATTTTTCAACAATTTTGGTGAGCTCATGCAAATTATAGCCTCTTTTTCCTATTTGTAGTGGAGATAAGTAGTACCCGGTGGGGTCTACTGCTGTTGTAGCCCATCCACCTCGAGGTTGTGCATGTTGTGGCTTCACAAATGCTTTGTGGCATACCTCGGTTGTAACGAGTGGTTATTTCAGTCACAGTTGCTCTTCTGTCAGCTTGAATCAGTCCATACCACACTCAAAATTGCTTAAATCCTTAAAACCTTTCTGTGGCGTTTAATCAGACCCAAAAGTCGCGCGCACAAAAACCACCCGCGAGGGAGAGATACAAGCGCGCAGAAAACTATTCGCACGCGGAAAAAGCATCCTCGCGAGAGCGCCCCTCCGCTCAGCGCGCACAAATGCAGTCACGTGAGCAAGGGTTTGGATGAGCACTTGCTCGACTCTCTCTATGGTCTCACAGCTGCACCACACGCGCTCGCTCGTGATTACTTTGGCGACTTTGGGGGCGGGACATTGACTGATGTCTCTGCATCTGTGATTGGTTGTTTGATTTGATTAGTGACATGCATGATCTCTTGGTCCACAATCCATCTCCAGTCAATCCAGGTAGAGAAAACACGTCTCAATATGACCATTATGTCGAAGTAGGTAATCTATGTTAAAACATTAGGCTTGTTTAAACCATGCAAACATAACAAAACAATATGCCCCTTTTTAAGGTATTAATTTTGTTTGTTGTTTAACATGTAGATAATTTAACAACCATATTATGGCAAATGAAATGAAACTCAAATACAACAACAGAGTAAAATTAAATGCTATTTTAACCCTGAAAAGATACAGAATTGCTACAAAAACTAATATATATAAATCTAGTTTGTTTATATATATGTACAGGACTATACTAAAGTTTGCTAATGCTAAGTCTGAACCAACTCTGTAACCTGACAATGTCAATATGTAGCCTATAGTATATATTGCAGGATGATAAACAGTAAACAAAATATATAATAAAATTGGCATTATTGTTTGGTTTGCAGCCTATTGCATGGATCAAACAAGACAATGTTTTAAAAGGACGTGCTCCGACATAATGGTCCTATTAAAACGTGTCTTCTCTACCTAGATTGACTGGATACGAATTGAGAACAGAAGATCTGAGAACGAATCACTGATTAAATCAACCAACCAATCATAGGCACGAAGACATCAGTCAATGTCCCGCCCCCAAAGACCCAATAGTCATACTGATCGAGCGAGCGTGTGTGGTACAGCTGTGAGAGCATAGAGAGAGTCAGAGTCGTGCAAAAGCTCATCCAAGCCCTTGCTCGCGTGACTGCATTTGTGCGTGCTGAGCGGAGGTGCGCTCTCGCAAGGATGCTTTACACAATTGTGTTCTGCTTTTTAGCGCTCGAATAGTGTTCGCGTGCTCGCATCTCTCACTCGCGCGTGGTCTTTGTGCGTGCTGGGTCCGACCAAACGCCATACCTTTCTTTCCCATTCTGACATTCAGTTTGGAGTTCAGGAGATTGTCTTGACCAGGACCACACCCCTAAATGCATTGAAGCAACTGCCATGTGATTGGTTGATTAGATAACTGCATAAATGAGAAATTGAACAGGTGTTCCTAATAATCCTTTAGGTCAGTGGTTCCCAACTTCAGTCCTCAAGGTCCCCCTCCCAAAATGTTTTAAATGTCTCCTTATATGAAACACCTGACTCCACTCATCAGTCTTGTTCCAGAATGTTTAAAACGTTCCTTAATTAACACACTAACAAGCTAATGAACTGAATCAGCCCTTACAAAATTTAACCATGGTTTTTACTACAATTAAAAAAAAAAAAAACATGGTTACTGCAGTAACTACAATAACCATGGTTTAACTATGGTTTTTGAAAACTATGGTGGTCAAAACCACGGTTATTTTGTCGTTACCATGGTTTTCAAAAACCATAGTTTAACCATGCTTATTGTAGTTACAGTAACCATGTTTTTTTTTGTTTTAATTGGAATAAAACCATGGTTAAATTTTGTAAGGGCTGATTCAGTTCATTAGCTTGTTAGTGTGTTAATTAAGGAACGTTTTAAACATTCTGGAACAAGACTGATGAGTGGAATCAGGTGTTTGTCAAAACCATGGTTGTTTTGTAGTTACCATGGTTTTCAAAAACCATAGTTTAACCATGCTTATTGTAGAAAAACCATGGTTTTGCTCATAGTAATCAATACACAAAAAAACATGGTTACTACACTTTTACCACAATAAAACCATGGTTAGTTTTCGTAAGGGAGGTGTTATATATGAAGACATCTAAAACAATCTGGGAGGGGGGGCCCTGAGGTGAGAGTATACACTGTTACCGTGGTAAAGCATGGTAAATTCGACGCGAATCGGATTTTAGCACGCAGTAGCCGAAATATACTGTTACCGTGGTAAAGCATGGTAAACTCGACGCGTATCGCGTTACCTTTATCCTAATAATATTAGTAATATGACTATTATAAACTGGTCGAATCTGCATCACGTCACGTAAAAGCTGAAGATGGCATTTAATCGCTTTAGTTACGATGTGCTGATTTAAAATCATTTTGAGATACAATAAACCTAAGCAGAACTGACAGATATAAAACAGCGATTGAATTGAACACGTTAAACCTGATTTATATAGAGTAATAAACTTTATATCGAATTAAAGAGACTTAACTTACCAACATGCGTTGTTAAATCTCGCGATGTAATGTAATGCAACTCCTAATTATGTTACATGGAGTTCTTCTCTTTAGCGACCCCAGTGGACGTTTATTTTTCAAAACTGTAGCAATACGTACCTGTTAGTACATATTTGTGGTCCTGCAAAAAAGTGTACAGAGGTACGTATTTCCCATGAGACCAGGTTGCCCAACCACACAGAAATGCCCTTATAAACCAAAACACATTAGCAACTGCAAAGCAACATCTTAACTACACTGCAAAATCCCGGGAGTTAAATTAACACTGCTCAGTGTTTATATAGGTCCACTCTCCAGAGTGTTAAAAAAGTAACACTGGGGAGAGTTAAAAGCTGCAATCTGTGACTTTATTCTCTCTATCACCATCTGTGTTTGAAAACTCAAATTGCATTTTAGATCTTACTTGTAGAGATATTTTCTTATTTTAGGATTAGATGTTGGCTGTTTCATTTAAAGTCACCATTTTTGTGATCAGTGGTTGTTTTAATTGGACTCTTGAGTTAGTCTTAGCTTTTCAGCTTTTTTGGCTGTTATAATTACATGGGTTTAAAACATGTTTGTTGTGGCCAAAGAGGAAACAATAGTGCATTTCCATGATTATAATGGTTGTTAGGATATACTTTCAAATAGCACTCTGTTTAAAAATGATTTCTTCAGTGATTTCTTACTAGAAGTATTTATTTCTGTCAATAATATGATACTGTAGTATGATATCCAGCTCTCTCATAACAGTTTTTCACTCCGAACCATTTTTAAACACTGACACTTAGAATTAACTGGTGTGTTATGTAGACACTTAAACATCAAGAATCAAAGTATGAATCACAATGATGGCGACAATAAAATGAAAAGCTTCATGCTGCAATGCATGCTGGGTACCAACAAATTACAAATCTCATCCAGGACTCCCAGAATGCACTGGGGCATGAATAAATAATGAACTTCTTTAACATTTTCTTTGTCACCCTTGTTGAGATTCATACTCCGATTCTTGATGTCTTTGTATCTATATTGTTCAGTGGTTAATGTTAATGTGCACACTATCAAAATCCTTCAGAATAACAAACTGCTATGAGAGTTCTGGAGCTTAAATTGTAATATTTCATTATTAACAAAGAAATATGCTTTTGATGAGTGATGAAATCTATATTAATAAATCTGTTCATTTAAACGTTTATGTTTGACATTACATACTAACCATCAATATTCAATTATACAATTGCTTTTTCTTTGCTATAACAATGTGTTTCAAACACACTACAATATAGCAGATAGAAAAAACTAACAAGCTAATAGTCAAGAGTCAAGTCCAACCAAAACAACCACCGATCACAACAATGGCGACCCCAAACGAAACAGCCAACATCCAAACCCAAGTCAAGAAAACAACTCTACAATTAAGATGTAAAATGCAATTCTAGGTTTCAAACAGAGATGGTGACAGAGAGGATAAAGTCACAGATTGTAGCTTTTAACTCTCTCCGGTGTTACTTTTTTAACACTCTGGAGAGTGGACCTATATAAACACCGAGCAGTGTTAATTTAACTCCCGGGATTTTGCTGTGTACACAGAAATTGCCTAAAAAAAACAGATCCCCTAAGCAACCATAAAACAATGCATTAAAACCACAGAACACCTTAGCATCTAAAGTAATGCACTACACCACAACAAAACACCTTAGCAACTGCATAGCAACACCTTAGCAACCATTCAGAAATACCTTAAAAACCCAGAACACCCAGAAGCAATTGCCTAGTAACACCTTAGCAACTACTCAGAAATAGAAAGCGATGCACAAAAATGTAGAATGCTACTTAAACTTCTTCTGAATATGAAGAATACATATACAATGTAGTCAAATATCTGCAAACACCCACTTATTAACAAAAGTAACAAATGCTTTAAACCTATTCAGGTGTGATGGACTGGAAAAGCAGAATTTAATTTAAGTGCAATATTGTGCAAAACTTCACATATGAATGCAATGTAGAGTACTAAACATAGCATATAACAATACCAGGTCTGCTGTTGTTACAGTAAGTACAGTAAGGCAAACATCCCTACCCAGAAAAGTTTCTCGGTCAGATTTTGGATGAACTGTCTGTGATTTTTTGCTGCAAAAACATCCTCACCCACCATCATACTGCAGCAGATGAACAGAGACAAGATTCACTGAGCCTTTGAGCTTATAAATGTCCCAAAATGTATTTGTTATTTTTTTATAAACCCTAAAATGAGTATTTGGAGAGGCCAATTGTCTGTATACACAGCAATATCTATGTAAATTGTGTCTTTAGGAAGAAAAATAAATCGAGACCATATTGAATAACTGAAAATTGACTAAAAATCCTCTACAATGCTCACATGTGATGCTCCAACCCTATATCACGAAATTGCGTGACTATTTCACGCATGGACCAGCGTGACAATGTCACGCTTTGCCGCGTTTGAGCGTGAGCATGTCACGCTTTTCTGTTTGTGTCGCTGTCACGTATTGGTTACTCAACTTTTTTGTCCTATTTTCAAACCATTGTCGCTTCGGTTTAGGGTTAGATTTGGGGCTTGTGTTATATGTCACTTTAAGTATTTGTCACTTTAAGTATTGGTTTATAAAATAAAAAGATACAATACTTATTCTTTTATATTTTCTAAACTTTAACCAATTGTCACCTGACGTTGGGGTTAGAGTTTGTTTAGGTAAGGGTGTCATTTTATGTAAATCTAACCCTAAACCGAAGCGACAATGGTAAGAAACCAGGACAAAAAAGCCGAGCAACCAACACGTGACAGCGACACAAACAGAAAGCGTGACACGCTCACGCCCAAACGCGGCAAAGCGCGACATTGCCACGCCGGTCCATGCGTGAAATAGTCACGCAATTTCGTGAAACTAGATGCCTACCTCTAGATTAATAAAGCAAAATGCTGACTGGCTTGTCAGCAAAGGAATTGCCTAAATTATGAAAGACATCAATACAACAATTCTAGCTAAATAACTATTACATCTATAAATGTTTCTCATTTTTTAAATGTTTGTTTGGAAATGTGTTGATGTACTGAAGTACTGATGTGCTGAAAGTGTGAGGCGTTCAACAAACTAAATCAATCTCTCACAGCTCCAGATACTGCAAGTGGCCAAAAATAGTACTTTCTATTGTTCCAGTACAAAATTATTTGGCACACTTCACAATAAGAACTCAGTCAGTATTAATTGATGCATTAGCTAACACAATGAGCTATATTCTTTGTAAATGAAGACAAACAATTGTTTATTCATGTTAGCTAATTTTGCATTAACTAGATAACATTTTTAGTTAAAGTTGATAAATGAAAAAGTTGGCATTAAATAATATACGCATGCTTATTGTTTATTCATGTTAATTAATGTAGTTTACTTATGTTGTTAAATATTACCAAATGATTTACGTTAGGCTATTGATTATCTTTATTTTATAAGTATCTTTATTTAATGCTGTAATAACGTGTTATAATGTCTTAAACATACTTGTCAGATTCGATACATTCACCGGGAGAATTTTTACTACTGCACAATCCGCGTTTTTACGCACCGTTGATTAAGGGGTGCGCGTGCCTATGTGCGCGTCCGCGTCTTGCGCTTTATAACATCTCCTTCAAGATCTCCCTGCCAGATCAGATCTTCAACATTCTGGGCGTCCCCGTCAAAACGTATTTACCACGCGTTAACCGTATATAACTCAAATAAAATGCTTTTATTACTTACTGCAGGAGAAACTCCAGGCTGATCGGGGGAGGAGCTTTTACGCTAAACTGGTGGTAAATCACATGGGGCAGGAGGAGAAGCAAGCATGGTAAACGATGTGAGGAAGAGGAGGAGGGTAAAGTTTATCTGATGGCAGTTACGCACGGTGGAGAGCGCTTTTGCGCACTGATGCACGT
Organism: Misgurnus anguillicaudatus; assembly: GCF_027580225.2. NCBI lineage: Eukaryota > Metazoa > Chordata > Actinopteri > Cypriniformes > Cobitidae > Misgurnus > Misgurnus anguillicaudatus. The sequence continues at coordinate 37,186,056 of NC_073356.2, read as the reverse complement.
TTCCAAGATACGCACTGTCCTCGCGCCTGGATATCACGTCTGGGAGTGCTAGTTTAAGGTTCTAATGGCCATGCTTACAGTTATAAGGATATCTGTTTGGTTTGTCAATGGAGTAACGCGTTGAAAAGGGGTATCGTATATTTTTGCGCACCTGTCAGGAAGGATGCCTGTGGGAAGATGTGCACCAGCCGGAAGATCATCTGGAGTTTGTTGTTTCTCTCGGTTCTGGAGATAGGACTCGGGGTGTCCAGCATCGTCCTGGGCGCTGTGGGCATCATCCGGGCTAAAGCGCAGCACAAAACCCAACAGGGAGACGCATCTCCGGTATGGAGCGGAGCGTGTGTACGTCTGACTTTTTAGTCTTTATCCGGCATACATAACTGAACAACTTTCAATGACATCAAAGCTGCACGAAACTCTGTTAATGTTTTTGCAGTGTAGTTTCATATTTCATTACTTTGAATGGCTTTATAATATTACTTTATGGCTTTTCAGTTACACTAAATAATATCATGTAAGACTTACTCTTTTTTTCAATTATTGTCTCAAGATACAAACCAGTAACATCTTTTCTAAGGCATGTTTATAAAAGATGCTTGAAACCAATGAATTGTCTTTTATTCAGAGTTTTACATTAAGTTGCCTCATGTATATGTCTATATATTCGGCTTTAGTATCTTTTACTGTAATCTTGCTTTTTAATCTTGTTAAAGTCTTAATAAATTGTTACTTTTTGGTGATGAAATATTTGACTGTATGACCGAGAACCTCTTATATTTTTTACTCTCATAGTTTCTTATCTGCGGTCTATGTGGCATGCTGTGTGCACGGAAGAGAACAGGACTGATTGTGAGTACACACGTACTGTACACATACTGTACGCTTTACTGTACTACTACAACAACACACACAATCCAGTATCATCAAACACACATTCTTCAACAACGATAGTCGCATTTCACTCTTTTACAGAATGGAAAAGCTCAGTTTCCAATTGAATTACATTCAGAACGGATAGGGTTTGTTTTGGGATGCAATATCACACTGCACACAGCCACAAAGGTCCACATCAGGTGCCTGAGAGTATGTATGTGTAAATATCTCGGCATACATCAGTTGCGAGAGGAGATTCAATTAACCAGCGTGGAGTGGAGAGAGACGCCCCAGTGGATGCAGTTAATAACAAATCAATACCGAAGTGAAACTTTAGTCTGAGAGCATTCACCGTCTCCTGTTCCATCTCCAGTTGGATCTGCTCTAATTTCATATCAATCCCTGCTTCCGCACTTCATGTTCATCCTCGGCTGTTTTGTTTACAAGCATTTGGGGTTTCCTCAAATGTAGCTCGGCATCGCCTGTAATGTTTCCATACTGTATTATGGAAAGAACCGTATAGCCCAATACTTCAGAGCTCCTGACATTAATGTCAGGAAATACTTGAACCCTTAAGCATCATGACTCTAAATCACATTACTGAATTCTTCAGTTGTCTCTCTGGGCGATCTCAGCAGCATTTACATAATTAAACAACGGTGTAGTAAACTGTAGCTTGTACGGTATAGTGCATATAAAATGTGTTTGGCTATTCCTCCTAAGTTTGTAATATGATACTGAGTAAGTTATAAAAGGAATCTTGGAAAAATGCGTACTGCATACTGCATACTTTATGTTGTTATGCAATTGCAATTCTCATGTTAGATGGAAAGGCATGTCAAGCCTGTTATTTATCATATTAATTAACTACATGAAAGAAAAGTGTATATACTATTTCATTTATAAGGACAACAACATTTGCAATAATATTATATTTACTATACGTATATTAGGGATGCACCAATGCAAAAAATTCAGTGCCGATATTCGAAAGACATCTACCAGTACTGATATATACCGATAGTTTTTTTTTTTACTAATTTTTTCAAATTATTTTGTTGTGAAATCCTAGTAGTGTAGAGCATACAAGCTGCTATTTTGTTGTTGTGAACTTGTGACCCAATTCAAAATAATCCTACAGCCGATGTCCAATAGTGAGAATAATTACTTTTATCTGCTGATACAGATTATAGGCCGATATATTGGACGGTGCATGTATACTCATTTCCCCTTTGTTTGATTTTTTTCTTCATCTTTCCTTAAAAGCTGCTTTAAAGCAATGAAAACGCTATACAAATAAATGTGACTAAACAAACATAATGAACTATATATGGAGGAGTGTCTTTCAGTTTGCCATCATAGGATAGATGCAGGAGCCTCTACTGTAATGTGAGTAAAATCTGCCCTGAACTGTTGATGGGGTGGTTTTTTATTTGGCAGACAATGACACTGTCTGGACATCGTGACCGATTACAAAATCACAAGAGCAGCACATTCATTTTCCCTGTACACAAAGGTCTCGTAATCTTACCCTGTATACAGTATTCCTGCTGTGCTGTGCACTTCTCGCTTAATTTATTTTGACCTTTTAACTCTAGACAATCACACACACTTTAGCAACCTCCCAAATTTCCAAGCAGACATTTTGGTTGTTTGGGATTATGGCAAATCTGCAGCATCTCGGAGCATAGTTTCAGTCGATCAATTTAACTCTAACCTTAAGACATTCTCATTTAACAAAGCATTCACATAAAATGTCATGTAAATGTACCCATCCTGCAATAGTTAGTTGGTCCAGAGCAAAGCATTCACATAACTCATCTGGGCAATATACTTATGCCGCAATAGTTAACCTGTCTGGAACCATGTGAACGGCCCCTACGCTAATTGGATTCTGTACCTCTGTCCCTTTCTCGTCCTCGACTCCGAGGACAATAAGACAACGAGACCCAGTTCTTGCTGCTGTGAAGGTCATCACACCACTGATCCAATGACCTTCCTTCAACGTGATGCCTAGACGATGTCTGACCAACGACCACCGGCGGAACAGTTTAATCCGCTTACCCGTTTACATACCTCAATAGTGTATATATATATGTGTGTGTGTGTGTGTGTGTGTGTGTGTGTATCTCTCTCAGGGGGTTTTCTCCTCCTAGGAGTTTTCCCCCTGGACTAGCCAGGAGCGTTTTTCTCCTAGGGGTTTTTTTCATCCCCTGGAGAGTCCCCCACCATTGGCTTAAATTAATACTTTACTGTATACGTTGCATTATTACTACGCTTGCTTTTCTATGCTTTTCCTACATCTATTAATGTTTAAGCTGCTGTGAAACAATTGTGAAAAGCACCATATAAATAAAATTGAATTGAATTGAAAAAAAGTTTGAGATGATCTGGTGCCATTTTGCTCTCCATTTGGTCATTTTTCTTTCCACATAAAGTATACTACGAAACACTCTCCATCTCTTTCAGATGATAATCTTTTCCTCCTGCTGTATTTGTGGATTAATCGGGGGAATCCTGAACTTCCAGTTTGTCCGTGCACTAGTCAAGCGTCCGGATGCCATGCGCTCTCTTCATCTTGCTGTCATGTCTCTGGCGTGTTTCGGGATCAGCAGCTGCACGCTGTCCACCTGGTTGACCTGCAGGCTGGCGAGCAGCGAGCAGCAGCGGATGTTTCTGGAGCGAGAACATTCACTGCATCACTCGCACGAAATGGCAGAGAAGGTACGACTGGACTTGGTATGTGTGTGAGGTCTTCATGTGCAATATTAACCCTGTTCACATTAACACACACAAACTACTGATCATATCAGTGCATGCTATTCTAACAATATTACTTCATAAACCTCTAAAATGACTCTAGGCCCAATCAAGGGTTCATTTTACATTAGACTAGTAAACATTATTATACTAAATTCTTGATAACAGTTGCTGAAGTAAATTTATATAAAACTTTTCAAATGAAGTGAATGCCTATAAAAACATATCTCATCTTTTCCTCTCCCTAAACAGGCAGTAGAAATGTTAAAACATTGTAAGATGAAAGTTTTGTATAACAATTTTCATATTATTGCATCCCTTTGTTGTTTTTCTCACTTTTATAAGTCACGTTGGAATGCCTAGATGCCTAGATATAAATGTAAATGAAATGTTAACATACACTTTTGGGTACTTGGTAAAGGGATGTGCACACCAAAGCTTTTACGCCGGCGGCCGGAGTATGTTTTCAATTGTTTTCAATAAAAGCCAGCAGCTGGCGATTTTTTTTCCGCACTGAGCACCGAGAGTTGAAAAATATTCAACTTTAGGGGAAGCACAGCCCCTCAATGTCAGTTCTCACACCGCCGACCAATCACAGTGGAGGAGGGGCGGGATACACATCACAACAACCAACCTGGCGCATCGTTTAACGACTGATAAACAAAGCAGAAGTATTATAGCAACCAAAGCGCTGAAAAACGCGGGCATTCGGCTGCAAAAAAGCTGGCAGCCTGGTGTTTTCAGCCGCGTTTAAAAGCTTTGGTGTGCACACCACCTAATGGTTAGAAGGGTACATTTGACCCTCAGTCACTATGGGCCCTATTTTAATGATCTTAGCACATGGTCTAAAGCGCAAGACAGAGTCCTGCATGAGTCCATTTTTGGAGACCCATTCCGGCCCGGACCTGCAAAGTTTGAACCTGTGAATTTTAGGAATGTCACAATCCACCCATTTTAGACACTTTTATGCGGGTACCCGACCCGTTGCAGGACTCTGGCACAAGGCGCAAGTGAATTTAAGGAGTGTACGAATCCATGTTTGCTAGTTTAACGATGGGAAAAATGTTTGTGCGCCTGGCACACAGTCTAAAAGGGTTGTTCTTATTCTCGTAATGGGCGTGTTTTGGGTGTAACGTTCAATAAACCAATGATCTCCAATCCCCTTTAAAAGCCCAGTTGCGCTCGCACCATGCCGATTCCCTATTTACATGGCAGAGTTTGTAAACGGACAACCTGTAAGCTGAGGAAGAAGACCACCAGTTTAATATTGATGTTAAAAAATTGTGTTGTTTTCTTCATTCAAATGGTTATTTGTGTAAATAAAGCTTTGGTTCTCTTTAAAAGTCATCATTTCAGTCATGGAGTAATAAGTAAAATAAGCTGATAAAGTTTGATGCATGATCACTGTAACCTTAAAGGTTTTTATACGAAAATTTACAAATATGCAAAAAACGGTTTGCATAAGAAAAATACTTTATATTTGTAACAAACAGGCGATAAAGAATAGGCTTTATGCCCAGCTGCACTACTTCCTGAACTTTAGGCACCGCCTTGTTTACTGTCTGCCATTATTGGACAAACTGGTTAATCCAGGTGTGTCTGATTATTGTTGTTGTGACTGAGGTCAGGCACACCTGGATTAATCAGTTTGTCCAATAATGGCAGACAGGAAACAAGGAGCTGGCTGAAGTTCAGGAAGTAGTGCAGCTGGGCATAAAGCCTATTTACAAACGTGTGAAGAGCCGTTTCAGCACTTGGACAGCGCCGTGAATGTTTTAAAAAACGGTTCTCATCTCATCAAAAATTATAACGGCATTGGGCTGAAACTAGCAAAAAACACTTGCATCGCACCTTGTGCCGCATTGCGTTGGGCGTATGATATCATGGTCAAAAAAGTGCTGTGGTTCTTTAAAGCAGTAAATTGATACTTCTGAAGAACTAGAGAATGAAAACTATTTACAATATCATCCAAGAACCTTAAGACATCCAAGTGTAGCTGCTGGTGTTTGCTTATGTAGGTAGGAATCATTATTATTGTTCATACAGGTACTTTAGGGATTTAGGAACCACCTAGAAGAACAACCTAATGTGCAAAATCATCAAACCACTTTAGCAATCAAACGACAAAACAATCTTAACTATTTAAATTGACTCTCTTCTGTCTTAATGTACATCTTTCAATAAGCGACTTCTCACAAACCCTGCTGTTCTGTATCTGTTTTAGGAGGTTTTGGATAACACCAGTAATGGCATCTCACAAATCTCCTTTAGTGGACGGAGCGCTTCACCGTAAGCTCAATGCCCACACACTCCTAACAGCACAGTTCTTTCATCTGATTGGCTGAGGCAAGCTGACAGTTCTACATTCTGATTGGCTGATCATGCTGACCGTTCTCTTGATTGGCTTAGGCAGGCTGACAGTATAGAGGCGGTGATGGATGTCCTTTATGAATGTTCAGAGAGCAGACAGGTGAGATGACAGTATTGAGTAGATGGGTCACTGTCACTTGATGACATCAGCAGAGGTCAATACTGATGTAACTTGATAACCAGCGTACAGAAAAAGGACTATTTTGATTGAGTACTAAATAAGCATGCACATTCTCTCTCTTTCTATTTCTTTTCAATATCTCTTTCCCTTTCTGCCGGTATTTAAATAAAGGGAATGATGAATCTGAAATTTTAATCCTGATATTGTATGGTAAACTGAATGCATTTATTCTGATCGTATAAAGTGCACATTGTAAAATGCCTGTATAGATATTTATGAATTCACAGTATTTTTATATAGAGGCTTCATATTGAAATGAAATAAAGATGTCAAGTATAATTTGTGTCGGTGATCATTAACACACACATACACGTTCCATAGTGACTTTCCACGGTTTCCATCAATGTTGTCAAAATTTATTACAATTCCTTACTTAAATAGTTTTTTTTTTTTTAAATGAGCTTGTTCAATTATATATTCTTTCTTGGACATTTGAATGCTTTTCCTACAGTATATTTTTATTCTGTCAATTTGTGTCATACCAGCATATATATGATATTTTTAATAATTTAGTAGACATTGCACTGGAGAATACGATATTACAGGCCACAACAATATATATTTTCTGTGAATAGTCTGTTGTCTGAATTAGTCAGTGTCAGTTATGTTACTGTCAAACTCTGTTACCAATGTACTAACACTGTTGATAGCATGTAATGGTTCATAATGTTGTAAATGGTTTAATTTCGGAGCTGGTTCGTTTGGTTTATGCCTTGGGTTATTTGAAGACTTTTTAGATACCCCTTAGGGGAGAGTAATGGGGAAAATAATAATGTATGTGTGGTGGTTCCTATACGGCAAAAAATATATTTTCAAATATAATTTTAAAATATAAAAAATGGACAAAAATATATGTACAGAAATATATATTTTGAAATATTTTTACAAAAATACATTTTTCACATTTTTTGTATATTTTAAAATATACTTTAAAAATAAAAATACTTTCAAGCATTTATTTTCATGTTCATTGTAAAAAAAACTTTGTTACAAACCTGTTAAAAACAGGTTTAAAAAGATAAAATTAAATATATTTTCAACTGCAAAAAATATATATTAATAGTTTTATATTTTATACATACGTCTACATTTTATACTATACTTTATACATTTTATACCAATTTTTATAATTTGGCCAGGTATATTTGCAACTGCAAAAAATATAGTTTTATATTTTATACATACTTTATACATTTTATACCAACGTTGATATTTTGGCCAGGAAACATATTTTTTTACCATATGGGTTGTGAAATTAGAAATGTATTTGTTGCCCCTGAAATACATTTTGAAATAGGGATGCATAACGATTAATCGCGATTAATCTAAAGCAGAATAAAAGTTTTTGTTTACATCATATATGTGTGTGAACTGTGTATAATAACTTCGTATTGATAAATGCAGACACAAGCATGTGTATATATTTAAGAAATGTTTACATGTGTATATACATTTGTATATTTATGTATAATTTATATATTATATATAAATATAAATACTTATTTTTTTCTTAAAATTATACATGCATGTGTGCATATTTATATATACATAATTGTTATACACTTTTATTCTGCTATAGATTAATCGCGATTAATTGTTATGCATCCCTATTTTGAAATATATGTTAATATGTAAAAGGTTAAAACTAAATATATTTTCAAAAAATAATATAGTACTTTCTACCAAATATATTTAGCATATATTTAAAACATATTTTTGGCAAAAGAAATATGTTTTTATGGGTTATGCGCTAGCCCTAATGGCAGGTTTCCAAAAGTTTGCTGGTTTGATATTTCTCTAAGCCAAATCTAGTGTTAGTAAACTACACACTTTAAACGATGTAATTTCTTCTCAACTGCGTTTAAATTGTAAATTTAAATTTAATTGTTAAATTTAAACCAAGATCTTACAAAAAAAGGTGTAATTATCCTGAGCTCCGCTGGGTGTCGCACATCACTACGCGCGTCTCACATCCGAACACACGAGCAAACGCACCACGTGTCCCTCCACAAGTACAGCATGGCGAACTGGACTCAACAAGAGTCAACCGGAGAAACAGAACCTATAACAAACCCCGTAGATGTGCCTAGTGTCCAGCAAATACCCAGCGCAGATGCCGGCGGGAGCGCGCCCGTTGTCCCGTGTCTGATCCCATCGTTCGCGGACGCGGTGAAGTTGCTGGACGCTCGCTACTCGTGTCTGGTTGTGGACACGCACCGGAGACACATCGCCCTGCCGCCCGTTTACATGCGCAAGAAACGGACAGGAATACAGGAAGAGCTGAACGCAGATCTGCTCAAATACTCCAGCAGGTAACATTACTGTCAACACAAGATAATACCAAAGTATCGTTACCATGGCGTGTTTATATAACGTTACTACATGTTATTCCCATGCACTTAAAGACAGAATACTACGGTATTTCCACCATGTTAGAGTTCATAATATGGTGCCATGTACAAAAACGTGGTTATACTATGCTACTTTGATATTTATGTCACTGGTTTAATAAATGTTGATCAAGTTTTCCCAACGTTAGTTTTTGGTTATTTTTGGGAACGTTCACGTTCAGTGAAGCAGTAATTGTTAGCCGTAAAGTTACAAATACTTTGGGCATGTAACGTTACTTCCAAAGATACTATGGTATCATCAGTGTGGTAGAGCCCATAATGCTGTGATGTCATGCCAATGTTTATAAAACGTGGTATTACCATAGCATGTTTTTGTAAGAGTTATATAGTTTTATAATTGTCAGTTATTGACCAGCATGAGATAAGTTACACTATTTGAGTGTGGGGTGAAAAGTTGATGTGCACCTTCAAATTAATAAAACTCATTTTTTTAGTCTAGGAGCCTAATCTTGGTTTAAAGACAATTTTAGGTTTTGGAGGTGAAAATACCACAAAAATCGGACTTTTTCTATGTTTAAATGCTATAATTGAGTCCCCGGTGCTTCTATCAATTTAGAAAATGTGAAAAAGATTAACCTAGTAACTTAGTTTTGGTAAACCATTCTCTGCAAGCATGTGAACAAATAGCTAATTGAAATTTGGCTCCCCTTGTGATGTCAAAAGGGGATAATACCGCCCCTTAATCTGCACTATCCAACTGTGGCACTGCCATTTAGTGCATATAGGGAGAGAGATAAAAAAAAATTGACAGCAAAACTGAGTTTCAAAATTTTTGCTCACACCTACAAATTGGCAATTTTAACATGTTATAATAAATTATCTATATAATATGTTGAGCTAAAACTAGAGCCCGACCGATATGCGTTTTTTGGGGCCGATGCCGATACAGATATTAGGGAGTAAAAAAAGACCGATAACGATATATCGGCCGTTATTCTTTATGTGTATATTATAGTTCAGTATATACTACAGTATATTATATAGGGATGCACGATAAGAGAAAATTTGACCGATACCGATAACCGATAATTAAGTCATCTTCATAGCCGATACCGATACAGATACCGATAACCAGTAAGTGCAATTTTTTACATTATAATGTTCGAAATAACTTTCAGATTGTGCTCCTACGAGAATAAAAAATTCCAAGATGAAAGCACTGATGAAACTGATATTTTGGTGTTCTGGCACAACTATAACAGCAAACATTAGTACTCCTTGACTCTTCCACTTTTTATTTTTTGTGCAATACACCACAATACTTAGTAACAGAAAGAGTTTAACAGTACTATGGCTTATCTGCAATTAAATTACTTTAAGTTGAAGTTTTTGTATAACAAACAAGAAATTAATATATCCCACCTTTAGTGCATGAGGATGAGGTAGGTATACATGTCTTTAAACATAAAATAAAATTCATTAACATTTGTCAACCTTAAATACATCTTAAAAACAAAAGTGCACTGATAAAACTGATATTTTTGCAGCTCTGGCCTTAACAGAAAACATCAGGCCTTACTTATCAAATGTTATTGTGTGTAAGGCACCACAATACTGTGTGACAGAAAGGGTTTAACAGAACCTGTCATGGAACTCTGGTCTGCAATTAACAACTTATTAGTCATTAACATAAGTATTTCACACATAACAAACAAGAAATGCATCTATTCTACCTTTAGTGCATGAGGGTGAGGTAGGTATCCTTTTTAAACTAAAAAATAAATACAATTCATTAACATTTGTCAACCTTAAATACATCTTAAAAACAAAAGTGCACTAATAAAACTGATATTTTAGCAGCTCTGGCCTTAACAGCAAACATCAGGCCTTACTTATCAAATGTTATTGTGTGTAAGGCACCACAATACTGTGTGACAGAAAGGGTTTAACAGAACCTGTCATGGAACTCTGGTCTGCAATTAACAACTTATTAGTCATTAACATAAGTATTTCACACATAACAAACAAGAAATGCATCTATTCTACCTTTAGTGCATGAGGGTGAGGTAGGTATCCTTTTTAAACTAAAAAATAAATACAATTCATTAACATTTGTCAACCTTAAATACATCTTAAAAACAAAAGTGCACTAATAAAACTGATATTTTAGCAGCTCTGGCCTTAACAGCAAACATCAGGCCTTACTTATCAAATGTTATTGTGTGTAAGGCACCACAATACTGTGTGACAGAAAGGGTTTAACAGAACCTGTCATGGAACTCTGGTCTGCAATTAACAACTCATTAGTCATTAACATAAGTATTTCACGCATAACAAACAAGAAATGCATCTATTCTACCGCATGAGGGTAACATGTTTTTCAAATATAAAAAATAAAAATAATTAAATAAATAAAATGCATTGACATTTGTCAACCTTGTAAAAAACAGAAGTGCATGCTTAACAAAAATGAAGTGCATCGGGCATAGAAATGATATAGTTTAACATAAAAATATAAACAATAATAATTTGATTTCCAATTTGCACTACTCAACCTGTCTCAACCTTCTATAAAGTGCACATTTTTCACTTCTCTGTTTAATGTCCATCATCTTTTCTATTTGTTACATTAGGCATTAGTGGCAGATTTTTTTTGATAAACAAAAGCATCTCTGCCTTCTCACATCCAATTCGGTTTCTTTTTTCATCCATAACATTTGCAGCAGCAGAAAATAAGCGTTCACTGTCAATGCTGGTGCAAGGGGCTGACAGGTATTTCCTTGCAAGTGAAGCAAGGTCTGGGAACTGGGATTTGTTGCGTTTCCAGTATTCCAAAGGGCTCTCTGATCTAGGAATTGGGGGCTCCGAGAGGTACATGTTTATCTAAAGTAGACAATGAACAAAGAAAAAATTAGGCTGTTACATTTTGGTCTATTTTTAGAGACAAATAAACCTAACTTATATAAACAATTTAATTACCTGCCCCTCTGTTCGGCTTTGGGTCATCTCTTTCGTGACATCATAGTTTTCTTGAAGGATTTCTTCATACATTGCCAGCAAGGAAACATTGCCACCATCTGTCTTGGTCTTTTTAACTTTTGGTTCATCCACATTCTCTGATGCACAGCTCATCATTGTCTGCAATTTTTCTGTTACTTCTCTTTTCATTGGTTGGTCAAAATAGCAGTCCTTATACCTGGGGTCCAAGATTGTAGCAAGATAAAACAGAGGCTCTCCATAGATATGACTGAATCGCTGTTCTATGGCTTGCAGTAGAGTGGTCTTTGAAGTTTTAACTCCATGATCTGTTGCAACAGTCTTGTTTAACAGACGTTTTAATGCCACAATGGAGGGGATCACATCAGCTACTGTGGCTGTAGATGAGCTGATGTATCTTGTCAGCTGTTCACATGGGTCAAGAATGGTCATCATGTTTTCAATTAATGTCCATTGTTGTATGCTCAAAAAAGCAGGTAATTGAAAATCTACCGCATATGCTGCAAGGGCTCGCCTCTGATCCAACAAACTTCTCAGCATATAGAACGTGCTGTTCCATCTCGTGGGCACGTCTTGTTGAAGCCTCATCTCTTTCATGCCCAGTTGTTTTTGCAAGTCTTGCAGACGGGAGGTGGCAACTTGTGAATGTTTGAAGTGACCTACCATCTTTCTGCAGATCGAAATACAGTCTGTTATGCTTCTCTGGCTCAGCACAGCCTCGTTTACCGCGAGCTGTAAGGTGTGTGCCATACACCCCAAGCTTGCAAGCTCACAGTCCTGCATGGCCTTGATGATATTGCGTGCATTATCCCGAAGGACAACATGCACTCTGTCTTTTGTTATACTCCACCGTTCTAACATTGCTTCAAAAGCTTCGCATATCATTGCCCCGGTATGCGATCCGGAGCACTCCTGTGCGTGCAGCAGAACTTTCTGCATGTTAAAATGTTCATCAAACCACTGAGCCGTTAAACTAAGCATACTCACCGGACTAACATCAGATGTCCAGATGTCCGTGGTGAAACTTATGTGTAGTCCATTTTTGTCGATCAAATTATGAATGTGTGTGGCGACTGACTCATACAAAGCAGGGAGGGAAACATCAGAGAAGAAGCGGCGGCTTGGAAGGGTGTAACGTGGCTCCAAATGCTGTACTAATCCGCGAAAACCCAGATCCTCTACTACAGAGAAAGGTTGGTCGTCGAGGACTATAAACTTGATCACTGTGTCGTTTATAGCTTTTGCCTTTTCGCTGTCTCTGGAAAACTTTTTAGCATTTTCAAATGCTCGCTGAATGGGTACAGTGACGCTCGGTGTTTTAGCCTTCGCGCTATTAACTTTAGCTGCAGCTGCCGCGGCTTCGTATTCTTTCAGTACATCTTCGCCGCGATGACGACCTCTCAAGTGCGATATAAGATTAAATGTGTTGAAACATGATGAATTTTTTCCTCCTCTCGGAACCCTTGCTGAACATTTTTTGCAAATAGCAAAAGCATTGTCCTCCACTGCCACCGAGAAAAACTTCCAGACCGGCGAAGACATGTTTGTTTACAGATGATGACGTGGTAAGCACGACAGTTGAGCGCATAATGAGCGCGACAGTTTGAGGTGTAGTCAGTTCCGGAAAGAGGATAAAGCAGACAGATTTATTGATTTACCAGCAATCGTACTGTATCGGATGTAGTTATCGGATTTCAGTTGTTTATCGGATCGATAAAAATGACGTAATTCCCGCCCATATCGGCCGATAATTTATCTGTCCGATAAATATCGTGCATCCCTAATATTATACTAAAGTACTGTACATAGAATACACTATATACTTTAACATAATATACTGTATATGAATAAATACAATGCAATGCAATGATCACTCACATATGTGGTGATCACTCACAAATGTGGTGATCCAACACTTATATTGATGTGACAAAGATATGTACTATAGGCAAGAAGTTAACAATAAACTTTATTATCCAAAATTAGTTGGATATCAGTGCACTAAACGGTAAACTTGACTTATTATAAATAACTTTAAAACACAAAGAGAACAAAATACATAAAACTTGCATCATTTGCAGTTTTGACGAGAACGTTATAAAGAGAAACTTATGAAGTCATTGATTAATATTAGCTTTACAGTAAGTTGTGTACTTCACAAATTAGTTAGCTACTCACCGTTACGAAGACAATGCTTGACGGAGCACATACTAATGTACGCTATGTTTAATGTTGTGCACAACGTTTTTATAACACAAACCCAGGGTTCCGTGCAAACTTTAAACTTTTATAAAAATAAAGCGTCTTCGCCCCACCTCTTTTATTTAGCAAGGGTGTAGAGTTGCGCAAGCTTATTGAATCAATTGCTCTGAAATGAGCATGTTACCTAAAAACACAAGCAGCAGTAATCTCATATAGTGATATATAAGTGCACGGCTGCGCGTAGTTTAAACGTGTCATTTCTCCATCTCGCGTCATTTCTCCGCTTGCGTTTTAACTCGCAAGTCGACAAAAGAGACGGATTAAAAACACCAAATGTAAACGGGAATGCGTCTCTCTTGTCCACTTATAATCCAATCGACCAAAGAGCGTCTTAAGACCAGGTGTAACAATGTTGTGAATAAGACACTGCGTGACTGCTTCCATGCCACCTGAACTGAGAGACTGACTGACTGAAGTGAAGTGAAGCGGGTGGGGGATTGGCTGGTGTAACTACAGTGAGTGATCTGGGTCGCCATTAGCAACCAGTATGGCGCACTCTGCTGGACAAACAAGTACTTACATCTTTCAAATGCATTTAATGTGTTCTGTAACAAACGTTCATATCGGCGCATATCTGCGGCTTATACGCCGATACAGATATATCTGCGACATGCTCATATCGGCCGATAAAATCGGCAAAACGATAAATCGGTCGGGCTCTAGCTAAAACATCACATATGTACCCTGGGGACATCAAAGATTTATTTTACAAATTTAAAAAGTTGTGTGAAATGTCCCCTTTAAACAGGAAAAAAGTTTATTTTAATAAATAAAAACAATGCAATAACTAATTAATTTTATAAATTAAATTATAAAAATTGTAATGTTTCACGACAGAAATGCTATATACATGAAGCCATAAGTCTCAAGTAGTTGTGATTCAAATTACATAAATTAAATAAGTTAAAATCACAAAAAATAAGGTTTGTCACATTTTTATTGGCCACTAGGGGTCACTGGTTAGCTGCATACTCATCACAAATTAATAAATTACTGTCACTCCATTATCATTACTGCTAAAAGGTTGTGAAATATGAAAACTACATTCTGAAAGCTTTCTAATGATGTACAGTCTGTCAAGATTTTTAAGTTTAGAATATGGCATTAGTGTTATAAATATGTAAACTAATTGGGCCTGCCTGTGACCATTTAGAAAATGAAACTATGTTAATCTTTCCCAAAATGATGATGACAATTGAAAACTACACTTTTAGACCTTTCAAATAATTATAGTTTATATAAGAATTCACTTGCAAAACACTGAAGAAAACTTTAGCGTCCCACTGGCGGTCTGAATGCACAGTTAGCAGGATTATCAATGTTTTGAGGCACACTCTTATTATAAATAAATGACATTTAATAAAACATTAATGAAAACTGTATATCTGTCCAATGGTGTATAGTTTGTCACGATTTAATAAAGTACATCCAAATATTGAAGTAAACTTAGTGACAGTAAGGGGGTTAATCTTGTACTTTTACCCTTGATGGCTTCCATTATCATGCATTTGTTTATGTGTTGCAGTCTGAAAGGTGTTCCTGTGGCTTATGATAACATTAAAGTGGTGGGACAACATGGAGATATTTATGATGATCAAGGATATATTCACTTCAATATCGAAGCATCATTCGTGGTCTTCAAACCAAGGAAAGGATCGAAACTTGTGGTATGTTTCTCATGATGATGCTGTTTTTGATGATGTTTCATTGGGTGACCATGATCTCCAAACTGATTTTGTTGTTGTGTTGTGCATCTCTCAGGGTGTAATTAATAAAATCGGAGTCGGCCACGTCGGCTGTCTGGTCCATGGCTGCTTTAACGCGAGCGTGGTGAAGCCCAATCTGCTGACCCCAGAGCAGTGGAGAGACTCGGGGCTGCATGTTGGAGAAAGTCTGGAGTTTGAGGTTTTCCAGCTGGATGCTGATTCTGCGGGGGTTTTGCTTGTCAGAGGGAGGCTAGAAAAATCCAGGTATGTCACAAATAAAATGGTTCTCCGCTTAATCTCCTTATCCGCTTATATGTGTGTATATACATGTATATCTCCCAAGGGTTTTTCCCTCCTAGGACTTTTTATTTTTTATTTCCTCGGCTAAACAACCCGGGGTTTTTGTTTTTTCTTTTAGGGGTTTTTTTAACCCGGGGAGGTAGCCTGCTTGGGCTTAACTTAGCTTCTTCTTCTAGACGTCACATTAGTAATACGCTCGCTCATAATGTCGAGTCATAGCCGCAGCAAATTTGACTGCTTATGCTATTTATTATTATGTTGTGCTATCTGTCGTTTTTTTGTGCTTTTACTGCTTCTATTAATGTAAAACTGCTTTGAAACAATTAAGTATTGTGAAAAGCGCTATATAAATAAAATTGAATTGAATTGAATTGGTTTATATCATGATCGTAGTCTCTGTCTCAGATGGCTGACCTACACGGCATCCACCGACTAGTAAAAGCATATTTTTCCATCAGACAGTGGTCGGATGTTAAAAACAGCATAATGCTTTGAAACAAGGAGTAAAAAGCAAAACTATCGGTATCGGTAGATGTCATTATTAGAGCCCGACAGATATATCGGCAGGCTGATATTATCGACCGATATTAGGCATTTTCCAAACTATCGGTATCGGCATTCATAATGGCCGATAAATTAATATAAAAAAACAGACGAAATATCGGCCGATATATCGGATTTTAAAACCAACAAACATTTGTATCGGTATCGGCCTTCAAAATCCTTTAGCGGTCGGGCTCTAGTCATTATAAGCAATTGAATATCGGTAGATGTCATTATTAGAGCCCGACAGATATATCGGCAGGCTGATATTATCGACCGATATTAGGCATTTTCCAAACTATCGGTATCGGCATTCATAATGGCCGATAAATAAGTATAAAAAAAAAACCAGATGAAATATCGGCCGATATATCGGATTTTAAAACCAACAAACATTTGTATGGGTATCGGCCTTGAAAATCCTTTATCGGTCGGGCTCTAGTCATTATAAGCAATTGAATATCGGTACAGATATTTTGTAGCGGTGCATCCCCAGTATTAAATGTATTTATTATGGTACTGCTTAAAATGTTTGTTGTACATTGTGTACTAGAAAAGTAAGCAGTATATACTGTGTAGGAGGCAGTATGGTAGTATTTCATTTCAATCGATGAAAAGCTTCAGTAAGTCGCATTGTGGATCAGACTTCATGCTTGCAGTCAAACGTCTGGCTATGTGAGATGCCATCTCTCACTAATCTAATTTATATTTGTTTTCTCAGGGTGCAAGAGCTTGCGGCTCAGACTGAACAAAACGACACCGATGTGAATCTAGAACCGGAAAACACAGAAGATACCGACAGTCCAAAACCTAAGAAGAAAAAGAAGAAAGATAAGCGTGAGAAACAGGCCGCATCAGAAGACAACAGCGAGAACCACGAACCGGATGTGGACGGGTTGGAGGTGGACTGCAATTCAAACAGACTGCACAAAAAGAAAAAGAAGAAAGAGAAAAGAAAAGATTCGGATGAGACGTTACCGTCGGAGCTGCCGGCGAGTGACTCCAGCAGCGGGTACTTGAGTGAAAAGACCGGCAGAAAAAGACAAGCAGCTGAGATTGAGGACGATTGTGAAATGCCCGTTGCCAAAAAAAAGAAAAAGAGCAAGTGAAGGCTTGCAGAACTATAAATGAACTATAATTTGATTGTGCCTGAAATACACAATATAATAAAATGTATATTCAACATATATATTGTGCAGTTTTTATGTTGACCTGAAGAGGGCAGTATGTGTTCAGAAACATCACAGCCTTGATTTTAGCATACATGGAAATAAAAGCAACATTTCATGACATTCTGTTATTTTGATAAAGTTAAGCTTGAAAAAACTTATAAGTTATAACAGTGACCACTTTATTTCAGAATGAGTCATTTGGTTTTTTTACATGAAGTTAAGCAGTCATCTAATATTAGCTCTATTTACATCTCAACTTTAATAAGAGCAAATGGACATAAATATGGTGACCTTTAACATAATGTTTAGAGTTCCTGACATTAACACTGTAACAAAAATGCAGCATAAAGTTAAAACAAATTGGTTTTGCGAGTCAATCAACCATATATTTAAGTTTTGACCTGCATTAGTTATTTTTGTTGTAAGTTGACATTTGTTTAGCCATCTGGGGTCAAATGCTCCAGTAAAGATGCAATTTTACTTGCTTTTATCTTAAATCAGTCGGTATTTGCAGAATATGATCATTTTTCTGCTTTATAGATGTGATTTTGTAGGGTTTGTTGTGAGTTATTAGTCTGCAATGCTAAAAATAACTAGCATGGTCATTGAGACATTGGGTCTCATTCACTAAGCATGCATACACACAACTTTCTTTGTGAAATGTGCGTTCGGACGTTTTAACTAACAAATCATGAATTAAAAAAAATTATACTAAAATGTATTCTAAATATTTCCAATAAGGTAAGAACAACTTAGACCACACGTATGCAATAATCATGAACGAGGAAAATATATATATATTTTTTCTTTGTTTATGAATATTGCGTACGTGTGGTCTAAGTTGTTCTTATGTTTTTGCATAAATTTAAAATAAATTTTAGTATGAAAGTTTGTGTTGAACCATGATTTGTTGGTTTAAACGTCTGTACACACATTTTAGGAACATATTTGTGCGTACGCATGCTTAATGGATGAAACCCAATGACCATTATTTTATATGTCAAGGTCTATTTATTTTATAACATTACTTTTTAGATGATTTGAATACACAGATTATATGATAATGTTATATAATAATTCATCTTTAGTGTCTTTATGTTAAAGGTGCAATGTGTAACTTTAGAGAGGATCTCTTGACAGAAATGCAATATAGTCTACATAACTATATTATCAGTGGTGTATAAAGACCTGACAAAATAAACTGTATTGTTTTTACCATAAAATGAGCCATTTTATCTATATACACCATGGGTCCAGTACCTAATGACCCTTGTTGTTTTAGTTGTTTGTGATATTCAACAATATTTTGTGAAAAATGTAAATCTTAAAAATGCTTTTAAAAAATTAAATGTGTATATAAATAACTTACTGAGCATGGAAGTCTTTAAAAGCAACATAAATGCATGAATGTTAAATCTCCTGCCCTGTATTTCTTATTGACCCTGTCTAGTTCAGATTTTTCTTGTAATGTTCTGGACCACTGGGAATAGATACTGGGAAAAGAGCTAAAGGTGTGTATGGGAAATCTCCTAGCTTGTGAATAAATATGTGTCAGGGGAAATGTGTATGAACATCAGTACAGTAAATCAAAGGTCTTCAGCCAGATCAGAGCTTCAAACGCGCACACAGATCTTCTTTATCACGCAAGTGTCCAGCCGTTCCTCCAAACTCACATTGGGTTTGAATCAAAGATCTGAACCTGGATGAAGTTCAGATTCGAGTCAGCTGGGATTACGTCCAGACTGATACATTTTGCTTTTCTTTTGCCCCTTTTTGTTCAAAGACGAAGTGAGTGTTTTTCACAGCTTTGGAGGAGTTTGGATCCCCTCATCTTTCAGGATCCAGGGAGCGCTGTGGGAGGCGTCGACTCGGATCAGGACCAGACTGGCTCATAGTTTGAATTGTTCTCACTTATTTTATCCATGGCAGGGGAGCGCTGTGATTCAGTAGGGGGGTGAGAATATGACATTTTGGGCCTTCACTTTTGATAAATGGCCCTCACGCTTCAGGTAAATGATGTCTGTTTGAGGTTACGTGGGGTGCGAGACGAACCGAAGCTCTTGGAGAGAATCGCTCTGAATGTGAGTTTGATTCTTAGGTCTGAACTTGAATGATAAAACACATCAGGGTGGTAAAAATGTTTCAAATCAACACTTTTATAAAAAATAAAGCCTTAAAGGCCACCTATTATAGCATTTTTACAAGATGTAATATAAGTCCCAGGTGTGCCTAGAATGTGTCTGTGAAGTTTCAGCTCAAAATACCCCACAGATCAATTAATTACAGCATGTATAAAATGCCCCTATTTGGGCGGAGCAAAAACGCAACGTTTTAATGTCTGTACCTTTAAATGCAAATGAGCTACAGCTCCTCACTTCCTTACAAACAGACAGTTCCCGTAGGTCTGATTAATACAGTCTGAGACAATAGTATGTAATTGACAAAGTACAACGTGCTGATGGTGGAAACTATGGTTATGCAGGACTGTAAGTGGGCAGGGCTTTAACAATGTGACCTCACATTGATAAGAGAATCAAAACGGCATGTCTAACGAGACTGCTTTGATTTAATGGGAATTAAAAAACAAGGAGCAGGTGGATTTCTTTCATCGTAGGGTGGTTGTGTTCACACACTGCCAATACACCTTGTAAAAGCGGATTTTGCATAATATGCGGCCTTTAAACATTTTTTTCACAGCAATGCCTTAGAAAAAAACATTATTGCTTCCTTAAAAAAAAACGTTCAGTTAAAGGAGTTATTGCAGTTTGTATGTACTACTTGGATTTCTCATTAAAATACTGTAATTTGAAACAAGAAGTTTAAAACAAATCGGCACAGAATTTTTTTATGGGTGCATCCCTGGTACCTGTGAGGTACTTATATGCACCCTTTACATCCAGTAACAGCTTTTTTGTCTGACTGTGGGTTCACACCAGCCGCATTTGAGGCATTAAATTCGCGTCTAGCGTGTCTAGTTTGCCGCTTGAACATTTTGAGTTTATGCGCTTCATTCGCGCGTGAAATTCTAGTCATCGAGACATTCACACGGAAATTCGCATCATGAGAGGGGCTTCTGCGACTCCGCTTGCTTCCTGTAATCACGTCACTACTAGAGCAAGCTCCTGATTGGTTAACATGGCGCGTTTTTCCGCCAAAGTTCAAAATTTTCAACTCGCGCGTTTCCCGACGCTCAAGTCCCGCAAACCTAGACTTGCGAATGAGGCGGAATCGCTTCCGCTAAACGCCTCAATTGCGCCATGAGACCTCCAGACGTGCGTCAGCGTGTCTTCACATTGACCTAACATTGAAATTACTTGCACTTGACGCCTCTACCACAGCTGGTGTGAACGCAGAATGAGAGTGTAGACAGCTAACTTTGTAGGGTTGGTCTACTTTTTTCAAAAGACATTGCACACTGTTAAAAAATGCAACAACATATTAAAATAACTTGGTTATGCAAGTCAATTCAACCTACTATTTTAAAGGTGCAGTGTGTACATTTTAGCGGCATCTAGTGGTGAGGTCGTGAATTGCAACCAATGGCTCAGTCCACTGCTCACCCCTGGCTTTTGAAACACACAGAGAAGCTACTATAGCCACCACCAGACAAATAGGTCATCATCGGAGACAACTTAGTCAAAAAAGTTTGTTCGGGAAACATGGCAGCCCAAAATGGCGACTTCCATGTAAGGGGACCCTCTGTGTATGTAGATAAAAACATCTCATTCTGGTAATAAACACATAACCGTTCATTATGAATGGTCTTAACACACCTTTGATAATATAGTTTTGTATATTATTTGCATTTCTGTCAAGAGATCCTTTTAAAAAATTACACACTGCACCTTTAAGTTTTGACCTGTCATAAGTTGACATAACTCATAAAAACAAATTGAAATTGATTAACTCAATTTGTTAAGTTAAAGCAGTGCTTCTCAAATAGTGGGGCGGGACCCCCACGGGGGGCTCGAAGCGACACCGGGGGGGGCGGGCGAGACCCGGGGAAAATACTTTTTCAGGAAGTGTTTTTTTTTTTTTTTTGCACCGTCACTTAAAGACATTACAACCCAAACACGCTGATAAGCCGCTTGAGTTTTTTATTATTATTTATTGATTATATTTAATTTTTCAGTATCAAATGGTCAAAAAATATACTGTAAATAAGGACTGATTTATTTTATTTCAGGCAAATTGATGCATTTTTAGTCTTTTTTGTTACAGACTAAAAAAACAATGTTAATAAAGTTATTCTTTGTTGTAAGTTGATTGATGTTTCTTTTTTTGTGTTTTCTTTAATGTTAATAAGGATACAATGTTTTGCAGATGTGTAATTTTATAGACAAATTATACTATTTACAGTCACACGAAATGTTTACTTCTTCCTAGGGGGGGCATGACAGAAAATAATTGAGAAGCACTGAGTTAAAGTAACATAAGAGTTAAATTGATAACATTTTTACAGTGCATTTGCACCCTTAAAAGCCCACAGACTGGAGACAGACTTTTATTTGAGAAGGTGCCAAAACATTGAAAATATTTGTCTTTATACTCTCACATTATATCGTCTTAAGTTTTTTAATTTCCTGGCATAAATCCTTATTTCCTGCTTCCTTCGTTTTATCGTAGCATAATTGATGTAAAAAGCCTGAGCTGTTAGAAATCTCTGTGCTGATATTGACCCAGAATAACCTCAGCGCTCGGGTCTCACCGGGACGTTTGGTACCTGTCGGGAATTGCTGACTCATCGAGTCCAGACTAAACCAAACCCGCTGCCTGTTTCCAAACGCCTGAGGTTACACATCTGAGCATATAACTGCCCAAATTCTCCAGGGATGAGACTCATCTCTCTTATGTCTCCATGGAGACGGCACTGTTTTGGATGGGACTCGTGTTTACTGCTGCTTGAGTGGGTTGGAGGGTTTCTTAATTCAAAAACACGCTAACAAAACAAGCACAGAGTGCTTCTTCGTTTACCCAAACTTGGAGAGAAACCTCAGCATGAGATTCAGTTTGACTTTGATGTTGGTTTACAGAACGCGGGCGTTCTCAGAGGGACAGAGGAAGTGACCTCATCTTTTACACAACTCTCTTTTCACTTCACTTCTTTGTTAATTTGTGGTTTGAATGGTTGATGGGTTATTATGATTGAAGGACCCAACATGCACCACCCAGACAAACACATAATACAAAAACTAAATGAGGTCTGAAACAAGACAGATCTGATGGCTGGAGCTGAGATTTATGTCCATGTGTAGAGATGAACAGATGTGGGTGGAAAGGTTTTGGAGAGGTGGGTTTGTGGATGGGTTCGGGGGAAGCATCCCTGGTATCCGGGTCCTGCCGCGGAGATGAATGTGCTAATTGGATCTGGCTCTCCATACGTATCCTGTGTCAAAGTTTCCAGGCGGATGGGCTTTGAACCACACGCATGAAAGCAGCAGGGATTTATAGGAAATGATGGTCGGTTCTGACGTGTGGGTCCAGACTACCCGACACGCCCTCTCACACCTCACAGATCTCTGGACCCGATGCTGAACGACTCCTTTAATAATTACTGATCTGTAAGCAGTTCTGCTCCTTTCCAAACGCCAGCCCTGGAGAGATCTAAGAAAAAAACACTTAAACATTCAAACAGACTGACTAGCCCATATCTTGGCCTAAACCAGAGGATTGAATCATATCAAAGGCGTTTCTCCGAGGTCGCTGACATCCATGAAATCTTTTTATGGCTTTTTCAAAGGCATTTCTGGTAAATTTATTGCACTGTTGGCACCTCTGTTTTTTTACTTACATACTTTCTCAGCTAACAGGGAACGGTCCCGTAACTTTCTCAAAAGGTTCTATAAAGGTTCTCTTAAAGTTATTAAAAAAACGTTTTTGCAATAACATTAGTAGAGAGTTTCCCTAACGTTATCTGCAATTGATAAACATTCATACAATGTTCTAAGAACGTTAAAACAATGTTTTATAACCTGAACATTACGAAACATTCTTAGAACATTAATATAACAACAAACCGAACTGTTCCAAACAACGTTTTGATTAATGTTCTTTTAACCAAATAGTAACGTTCTAAGAATGTTTAAATAATGTTTTTATAACCTATTATGAACGTTAGGAAACATTCTTAGAAAATTAATCGAATTGTTCTAAAACGTTTTGAATAACATTCTTATAACCAAACAATAACGTTCATACAATGTTAGAACTGTTAAACAATGTTTTTATAACCTATTATGAACTTTCGGAAAGCATTCTTATGCAGGGTTCACACCAGACGTAGTACAGGCGGCAAGCGCAAGTGATTTACATGTTAAGTCCATGCAAAGACGTGATTAGGCATCCTGCGGCGCAGTACGCGCGAGTTGAAAAATCGGAACTTTGGCGGATTTCCGCGCGGCGTTAACCAATCAGGACCTTGCTGTAGTAGTGACGTGTTTGCAGGAAGTGAGTGGAGTCTCAGCAGAGTCGCAGAAGCCCCTCCCACGACGCGAATTTCCATGTGAATGTCTCGAATTAATAAAATTTCCCGCACGGCTTTCACATGCGAATGAAGCGAGTAAACTCAAATGTTCATGGTACGTACACACCAAACGCGGGGCATCACTTTACTCGCTCTAGATTACTCGCAGGATTTAACTTTGTGTCATGTGAATTATTTTCAACTTGGGCGTAGACGCGTTTGAGGAAATAGTAGTGCGTGTTTTTGCGGCAAATGCGGTGCCCATATCACGTCATTCACATCGTCCCACACGAGGAGGTGTCTAATCGCGTCTTTGCATTGACTTTGTATGTAATCTACTCGCTCAAATCATTGAACTCGCATCTGGTGTGAACCCACAGTTAAGCGTCCAACTATGCACGTTTTTGCCGCCTCTACCGCGGCTGGTGTGAATGCACCATTAGAACATTAATATAACAACAGACCGACTGTTCTATAAAAGTTTTGAATAACATTCTTATAACCAAACAATAACGTTCATACAAAGTTAGAACTTTTAAACAATTTTTTATAGCCTATTATAAACGTTCAAAAAACATTCTAATGCAGGGTTCACACCAGACGAGGTAGAGGCGGCAAGCGCGAGTGATTTACATGTTAAGTCAATGCAAAGACGCGATTAGGCATCCTGCGGCACAATCTGCGCGAGTTAAAAATCTGAACTTTGGCGGATTTCCGCGCTGCGTTAACCAATCAGGACCTTGCTGTAGTAGTGATGTGATTACAGGAAGCGAGTGGAGTCTCAGGAGAGTCGCAGAAGCCCCTCCCATGACATGAATTTCACACGCGAATGAAGCGAGTAAACTTAAATGTTCATGCTACGTACACACCAAAAGCAGGGCATCGCATTACTCCCTCTAGATTTCTTGCGGGATTTAACTTTGTGTCATGCAAATTTTTCGCTCGAGTTCAATATTTTTTGTTTGGGCAAAGACACGTTTGAGGCGAATAGTGCGTGTTTTCAAGGCAAATGCAGCGCCAATATCGCGTCATTCGCATCGCCCCACGCAATGACGCGTCTAATCGCGTTTTTGCATTAACTTTGTATGTAATCTACTCGCGCAAATCATTAAACTCGCATCTGGTGTGAACCCACAGTTAAGCGCCCAACTATGCGCGTTTTTGCCGCCTCTACCGCGGCTGGTGTGAATGCACCATTAGAACATTAATATAACAACAGACTGAACTGTTCTATAAAAGTTTTGAAAAACACTCTTATAACAAAACAATAACGTTCATACAACGTTCTAAGAACTTTTAAACAATGTTTTATAACCTATTATGAACGTTAGAAAAACATTCTAAGAACATTAATATAACAACAGAACGAACTGTTCTAAAACGTTTTGAATAACGTTCTTATAACCAAACAATAATGGTCTAAGAATGTTTAAACAATGTTTTTTATAATCTATTATGAACATTCTTAGAACATTAATATAACAACAGACTGAACTGTTTTTTGAATACCATTCTTTTAAAGGTGCAGTGTGTAAATTTTAGCGGCATCAAGTGTTGAGGTCGCGAATTGTAACCAACTGCTCAGTCCACTGCTCATCCCTCGCTTTTAAAACGCATAGAGAATCTACGATAGCTGCCAACGGAAAAACATGTCGTCGTCAGAGACAACTTAGTAAAAAAAGTTTGTACATTAAGGGCTTCTGTAGAAACATGGCGGCACAAAATGGCGACTTCCACGTAAGGGGACACTCTGTGTATGTAGATAAAAACGCTCATTCTCAGGTAATAAAAACATAACGGTTAATTATAAAAAGGTCTTTATACACCACTGAAAATATAGTTTTGTATATTATTTGGCATTTCTGTCAAGAGATCTTTCTAAATATTACACACTGCACCTTTAACCAGACGATAATGATCTAAGAACGTTTAAACAATGGTTTTATAACCTATTATGAACGTTAGGAAAACATTATTAGAACATTAATATAACAACAGAACAAACAGTTTTTTGAATAACGTTCTTTTAACCCAGTGCTTCTTAATTATTTTCTGTCACGCCCCCCCTAGGAAGAAGTAAACATTTCGCGCCCCCCAACTCTCCGCCGCGACTGTAAATAGTATAATTTGTCTATAAAATGACATATCTGCAAAACATTGTATCCTTATTAACATTAAAGAAAACACAAAAATAGAAATATCGATCAACTTACAACAAAGAATAACTTTATTAACATTGTTTTTTATTCTGAAACAAAAAAAAGACTTAAAATGCATCAATTTGCCTGAAAAAAAAACAATCCTTATTTAAAGTATAATATTTTTTGACCATTTGATACTGAAAAATAAAATGAAATATAATCAATAAATAATAATAAAAAAATAAGCGTGATATCAGCTTATTATCAGCGTGATTGGGGTGTAATGTCTTTAAGTGACAGTGCAAAAAAATCACTTCCTGAAAAAGTATTTTCCCCCAGGGTCTTGCGCGCCCCCCCTGGTGTCGCTTCGAGACCCCCCTGGGGGTCCAGCCCCACTATTTGAGAAGCACTGTTTTAACCAAATGATAATGATCTAAGAATGAAAAAATAAACGTTTTTAAAACTTAAGTGAAACGCTACGAGAACGTTTTTATAACGTAAAATTGTTAGCTGAGTTAACACTTATTTGCACAGGCCAGGCAAAAATCTTTAGTATTACTATTTATTTAGATATTATTAAAACTGCTGTTCTGGTAACTTTATATTGAGGTTTAGGGAATTTTCAAAACCTCAAGTACTAAACATAGGCGTGTTACACGCTGTAGGAGGGCGTCAGGATTTTAACTCATTGCTCTGTGTGTCTCTGTTGATGGTAATTCACAAGTAGGCGTGAATGTGCTGCAACACACGTGTGAAACTTTCTGGAAGATGATCACTGTTCTCCAAATTACAGAGACTGAACCATATTGTGCATACAGCGCAATGATTCGAAAAAGTTTCCATGCATATCATTTTGTAAGAACTACTCCATCATAACATCTCAAATCTAATGCATACTTCCACTTACTGTTAAAGCCGTGAGTCATTTGAGAACCAATAGCATTGGAATGATGTCAAAAACGTTCAATTTTATTTCAATGTATGTTTTTTGTTTAAATGGTTTATGTTTTATTCTCCTAATCACCGGGGTTTAGTTTGGTTTCATCATGCCTGACTAACATCTCCTGATATTTAAACCGCAGTGACACACAGAGGATTTACCTGCGGCTGGTGTAAAAACATCTGTAATGTGTGTCGTTTCCAAATAATCCTGCATATAACGTTACATCTATATCATCCCGTTCTGTACCTACCACAGTCACACTGAGCGATGACAGAAAACAAACAGGCCGTCCTGCCGCAGGAGAGAGTCGTGACTGTTTTGTTTTTCGGGTTGTTTTATTTTTAGTATAGGGTTTGTTGACGTTCCCCCTTTTTTAATGTCGTTTTAATGTCTGTTTTTCTTTGAAATGGTCCGACTGCAGTTTTAGGGGCCAGTTTCCGTCTCTTGTACCTCTGCCAGCTCGGCCAGATTAATTGGCCCGTCTAATCTGCAGGAATTCAATGGCTTTAAAGACGTCTAGACTGAGCTTAATTGTGTCAAACCTTCCATATACTGTGTGAGTAAAATGTGAGTAGTGATGATCTGCTCAAAACTCACTGACACATGTAAGGGTGATGTGGGTGGTTGTCAGGCTGTTGCTACTGTAACTAAGGTCTTACTAAGGTTCTGGATGGATGCTTAAGCATTTCTAGGTGCAATGAGATATTTTTTGATATTTTGTATGGCACAATCCCTGCATTAATCCAATTCTAGTTAGATGCCTGCAAAATTCCTTATTTGATCACTTAGAAATGTAACTGCACATCTCTTCTCAACTATTCATATGAATTATCATTCATTTCTTGTAAGATATGTGATGAGTTTAATCATGTACTTGGTCAAATATTATCCTTATATTAAAGTCAATTTTCTCAAAAAAAAAAAAAATCCAGATAATTTACTCACCACCATGTCATCCAAAATGTTGATGTCTTTCTTTGTTCAGTCGAGAACAAATGATCTTTTTTGAGGAAAACATTCCAGGATTTTTCTCATTTTAATGGACTTTAATGGACCCCAACACGTAACAGTTTTAATGTAGTTTAAAATTGCAGTTTTAAAGGACTCTAAACGATCTCAAACGAGGCATAAGGGTCTTATCTAGCGAAACCATTGTCATTTTTGACAAGAAAAAAAAAATTCACTTTTAAACCACAATTTATCTTCTTCCTCTGGTTGTGTGACGAGCCAGCGCGACCTCATGTAATTGCGTAATGCCGTAGAAAGGTCACGTGTTACATATATGAAACAACAATAAAGTGACACAAAGACATTAATTGGTATCATTCAACATACAACATCTGAACGGCTCTCTTTCTCCACACTTGTAAACACTGAAGTGTAGTTTTGTGACCTCTTGACATGATGACGTATAGCGTGAGGTTGCGCTGGTGCGTCACATGATCGGAGATAGATGAGAAGTTGTGGTTTAAAAGTGCATATTTTTCATTTTTCTTGTCAAAGATGACAATCGTTTCGCTAGATAAGACCCTTATGCCTCGTTTGAGATCGTTTAGAGTCCTTTGAAACTGCAATTTTAAACTGCATTAAAACTGTTAAGTGTTGGGGTCCGTTAAAGTCCATTAAAATGAGAAAAATCCTGGAATCCTTAAAAAACATAATTTCTTCTCGACTGAACAAAAAAGGACATCATTTTGGATGACATGGTGGTGAGTAAATTATATGGATTCTTTTTAAGAAAACTGACTAATCCTTTAAATATTAAGGTGTTTCCTGATCTTCCATGTTTACAAAATGTTTTCGGTGTGTCCATGTAAAGTTTTATCTCAGAAAACCCCATAAATAATTTATTATAACATGTTAAAATTTAGACTTTATTTTGTTTATATATTTTTAAGAGGGTATGGAGACAAATGCAGATACTTCTGTGTACACTAAAAATTAAGGTGATATAGAAATTGTTTTGGCTGTATGGTTTCAAAAACCTTTAAAGTCCCATAACCCGGAAGTCGCCATCGACTTTACTTCCGTGTTGTAAAACGGAATATCACAAGTGGACGTGGCTTGTTTTTTCCACTGTGAATTTATTTGATACAGAAAGTTTTTCTTAGAAATGTAACTCGCAGCCGACTGACAATTAGAGGGGGCGGGGTTAATGGATACTCCCGCCCAAACGGTTTAGGTGACATCATCAGATAATGATCGCCATAAGATGGCAGAAGTACATTTTTAGGCTATGTCCACACAAAGCCGGTGCATTCCCTATCCGATCATTTTTTCCCTTGCTCTTAAAAAATAATCCGTAAAAACGAAACCACTGAAACCGACTGAAAGCGGTGTAGTATATATGCCGGACCAGTATGGGGCGCTGTAATTCTGCCACAGATATACACTATACACAGAGAAGAAGACTTTGAGCATGCGCATAACCAACGTATGGTGTTGTCCATTATCGCTTGTTGGTCACCACAATTGCATAGAAGCAATAGATTTTGCTGTAATAAAGCTATTAGGCTTTAGTAGCTTCTGTAGCACGAACACAATCACGTAGTCCGCCGTTATTGTTGTTGCTGTTACGTGTGACGCTTCCGACATGTGACGTGATGACGTTTTCGCTTCACAAAATATACGGATTGGCTGTACAGACGAAACCGCAAGGGTGTCCGTTTCAGATTTGTCCACTTTAGGACCCGGTTTCAAAAAATAGCGGATTCAGTCTCCCAAAACGCCGGATCCGTGTGGGCCAATACGATAATAAATTTATACGTATACAGTGATACGCGTCTCCGTGTGGACAGCCTCTTAGATGTTGATTAAAGTTAATAAATTAAATTAATAAATGACCCAAATGGAAACATTGTTTGTAATAAATACCGCAATATTTAAAAAAAAAAAAAAAAGAATTATCAGTTTTGATTTCATGGGGACTTTAACATCCGAAGAGCCTTTCTGTCACAAAAGATTATTTGTAGAGTGCATAAAGGTTCTTTAAAATATTAAAAGGTAAGAAAGAAATGGTTCTTTGACTGAATAGTTTTTTGGGGAACCACAAATTGTTCTTCGCTATGGCTTTATGAAGAATCTTTTACCGATTGTACTCAAATTTACGAAATGTTCCAGAGCAAGAGGTTCTACATAAAGTCAAATTTCTCTTCTGGGTTAACTTCTGTCATATCAAAGTAAGAGTTTGAAGAGAATCTTGCTAAATAATTAAACTGTTGAAATGTTTATAGCTGAATAATAACACATCTTGTTTAAGGGCACAGACATTTAAAGGTCCCTCAAGACCTGAGATTTGAATAGTTACACAAGTACACACACGCGATGTGTCAACCAAACCGACCTCTCTGCTGTACAGTATGGATAAAAGTAACAGTGACACTTGTCTTAGTATAATATTAATTTAGTATACTTATGTAAATGCAGAACAGCAATTTTTATCAAGTGGTTTTGAGGATGTGACTCATCTGTCTGCTTGGGTCCACAGCTGTGGTTGGTTGAATGCGAAAGGCTCTGGAGGAGTTGGAAGATTTATTTCACGTTGCACCGAGAGGTCTGTGTGCTTTTCCATGAGGAGAATAGAGGAATTCCTCTGGGATCTACTACACTCACAGCCGGCTGAAGGATCTTCAACCATTTATCTATTACAGATCTGGAAGACTTGCTAACTTTCCTTCTTTGTTACCCGGCCAGGCCTGTGCAAGGTTTCATGTCTGGCGTATGGAAGAATGCAATACTGTATATAAACACGAGGTTTACAGTTTGTTTAAAACAATGCTATCAAAAGAATTACAGAATGGATTTCTTTAACGTGTTTTCTCTCAGCAGAATTGAGAATAAATTGAGATCAAGAAGAGATTTTGCTTAAGGCTTTTAGCACATTTAGAAATGGTAAATGGACTGCATTTATATAGCGCTTTCATAGACCAATGGCCATACAAAGCACTTTACAATTTGCCTCACATTAACCCATTCATTCACACATTCATACACCGACGGCGGTGTCAGCCATGCAAGGCGCCATCCAGCTCGTCGGGACCAGCTGGGGTTAGGTGTCTTGCTCAAAGACACCTCGACACTTGGTTAGGTGGAGCTGGGGACTGAACCACCAACCTTTCAATTTGTAGACAACCTACATGAACCACTGAGCCACTGCCGCCCCAAGATGGAGGAGATCTCAATGTATCAAACTATGCCCAGATTTGCCAAGATACCCAAAGTCAACAATCAAAGATCTCCTCCATACGACAAAAAATATTTATCTGGGCAAAAGTATGTTGTAAAAATATTAGGGCTGTCAATAGATTAAAAAAATTAATCTAGATTAATCGCATGATTTCATGAGTTAACTGCGATTAATCGCAAATTAATCGCACATTTTTATCCATTCTAAATTTACCCTAATTTAACACTTTTCAGGTTTTTAATATTCTAATCATATATACATATATAGATGCTTTATGCAAATGTATGTTAACAACAGCCTGTTTACATTTTAACAGAATCACCAGCCATTGTTTTGTATATGAATTTTCCTTTCAGAAGATTTTTCTTTCTCCATTTTTGTTTGCTGCTGCATCATTTGTGACCTGTGCTGGCAAATTGAGTCGGAATTAGCAAATTTTAAAAAAATAGTTGTTCATATTTTGACATTCTCTATTAAAACATAGAACAATGCATGATTTGTTGAAATATAACAAAATATGACAGAACTACACGTTTGAAGTTGAAAGAGTCAAATTACCACAAACATTTCCACATCCATACATTATATTACCACATCAATACCTTAAAATCACTGGTAAAACTAATAGATTTAGCACACACAAAGCAAAAACATCATCAATGTATGTTCAACTTTTTTTCCTTTTGTTTGATTGACATTGAGACAGACTGCTTAAAATCTAAGTGATCTAATATAATGTTACACATCAGATAGTTTTACCCAACAGTCAACCGAACATTCACCTAAAACACAACAGATCATAGAGCCCACCTGCGTGAATTCTTATCAAAACAGATATTTATAAAACTGTAATTTTGTGTAGATGTCTATATATCCGGGTCGCGCACTCGCGCGTCTGTGTGCACGCGCTTCAGATATCAGTCAGTCAGCGTGAGAGGATCGCTTTTGAGTCTTGTCGCTCTTAATAACTCTTTAACATTAATCAGGTACCGAACTTTATCTCTCTTAATGACTCTTTTAACATCAAGCAAGTCCTGCAGTCTATTTTCTAAGTCATGCATAAAAGCGAAACCAAAATGAATTGAGACGCATTTTTGTATTAGATTAAGCATTAGGACGGTAACGTTACACCTCTCAGACGTATAAATAAAGATCATATCAGATGTCCAACGAGCATTTAGAGCATTGGATTTGGTAGACGATTTGCTTATTGTTCTTATTTCTATGAAAACCTTTTACTCATTTAGAGAGAGTCACATTTGTCTGCGTCTATGGCCCTGTCCCAAATGGCGCACTTCATGTGGACTTTCGGTCTCGTGGCCTTAAATTGCGCGTTCTCGCTTAGTCTACGAGTCCGTAGGGTGTCCCATCTGTCATTTTTATGCTTTGAAGTGTGCTCATCAGCGCCTCCTTTGCCCCCTTGATGCGGTCTTCAGCGAAGCCCGCACTGCAGCAGGCTTCGCGCACTTTACCAACCCAGAAGTCCTTGCGAAAGGGCAATCAGACCAATCAGACGACGGAAGGGAGGAGTTCACACTGACGGGCAACTTCTCTACCTATTTCCGGTGTGATGCTCGAGTCTGTCCCAAAATACGACTCCGGTGCACCCACGTGGACTCGCATCAAGGGTCCCTAAAGTCTGGACTACGTGATGTCATCAAAGTGTGGACTCTGAGGAGGACCACAAGTCCGGAGTGTGCCATTTGGGACAGGGCATCTGTTCATTCAACTATGGGCTGGACCAAGGGTCAAACAGAAATTGCGCGTTGCGTTAATCTCCGTTAAAAAAATTAGTGGCGTTAAAATGAATTTGCGTTAACGCGTTATTAACGCGTTAATTTTGACAGCCCTAAAGTAAAGCATATAAATATATATATAAATATAAATATAAATATATATATATATATATATATATATATATATATATATATATATATATATATATATATATATATATATATATATATATATATATATATATATATATATATATATGAAAATATATTTAGCTGTGCTCTTCATATATTAAGATATATTTGAAAATGTATTTCAGGGGCAACAAATACATTTCTAATTTTTCCAACCCATAAGGCAACAAAATTAAAGCATATGTAAGAAATGTATATCAATTAATCATAAAATTATGATATGTCACTAGACATTAAGAAATCATTTTTATTTCAAATGCTTATATCACTGACAACAGTGCTATGGCCAGGATATTGTCATGTAAAAAGTGGAGTTGCAGCCCTCAACTGATGTTTATGTTGTCATGTTGTGTATTGGCCACCAGTTGTGTGATTGCAGTACCAGCTTCAGCCACAAGTTTTGTTATTGCAATACCAGTTTTGGCCACAATCCTACATACTGTTCCTTTAATATTTCTTGGCCAAAATAAAAAAAATTTGTAAAGTATGCATGAAATCTAAAAGTAATTTTTTGAAGTTGAAAATATACTTAACAAGGTTAAAATTATGTTTACAGGTTTGTAACACACAACTTTTTTCTTCTTAATTCCAATGCAACATAAATATAAAAACTTTAAAATGTATTCAGGGCCGGCCCGAGGCATAAGCAAACTAAGCGAATCAGGGAGCCCCCAATCTTTTTTTACAATTAAATAACTTAAACAATTCATTTGATTTGATTTTTGTACCTAATGCTAATTTTAGCCCTTACTTAATGTGCAACTTAGTTTTTTATAAATGTTTGTAATTTCTTTATTTTTTTATAAAAAAAAAATTGGTGGGAGGGGGGCCCCAAACAAATTCTGCTTCGGGCCCCCTAGAGGCTTGGGCCGGCATTGAATATATTTATTTCAAAAATATATTTCAAAAAATATACTGATGAAAAATAAATGTTTGTAAATATATTTCGAAATATTTTAAGCAAATATATTTTGTTTATTTAGAAATAAGTTTGAAATTATATTTGAAAAAATATATTTTTACCGTATGGGCCAGCATGAATTCAAACATTTCTCAACAAGTTCTGCTTAGATCGAGCAATTTTATAGCTTTATACTCTTTGGGGCGGTTTCCCGGACAGGGATTAGCTTAAACCAGGACTAGGCATTAGTTAAATTGGGATATTTAAGTCATTTTTAAAAACATAATTTATAAATAAACATTACTGTTGTGCATCTTGAGACTTGCACTGATGTATTTTAAGATATGTCCAAGCAAATAGTTTTTGATCAAGACACACTAACATTTAAGTTAGTCTGGGAATAGGCTTAAGCCCAGTCTGGGAAATCGCCCCATAATGTAAGTTAACAATTCAACCATTTGTATCTGTCTTTATTTCTTTTGAGAAATGAAGAGAAACATTTGATCACATAAATGGGTAAAGTTTCCAAAACTATACGAAAGCAATGTCTGTAGGTTTGTGTGTGACACTGTCTGTGTTGACAGACTAACACTTCTGTTTTCTTCATTTCTTTTTTCCCCTGCAGCGCGGCCCGTAGACGGAGACGTCATGCTGAGAAAGGGAGAACCGCCGGCCCCGTGCTGGTATCCAATAAAGCAACCTTTCCACCTCTCCCGATGATTTAGACCATCAATTTCAGCCTTCAGATTCTGTGATGTTGATCATAAAAAGAGGACACACGTAGGAGTCATCTGATCTACTGATATATTTGTTTACAGATGATCTTATATTGCATTTCCTGTTCATTATGATAATGTTAATATTATTTCATAACATTTGCTCCCGACCTCTGCAGGGTCACAACTTTGTGCTGAAACTCTGCTGTTGACATTCAGAATCATGGAAACGCCTGCACTGAGGTCAGATTGAAATAATCGGCTATTCGAGCGCATGGTCTAGCTGTCAAAATATGTCATGAATGTGATGTTATGTAATATATTTAAAAAGAAACCTATGTGGACAGATGAATTCTGATTCAGTGTTGCATGATGACTATGAGTTATAGTTTGCTGCGGTATTTCTGCCGAATTTGGGGATTTTTGTGGTGCCTTTAAATATTGATGGTTTCTTTTCGTTTATGTTGCTGTGGTCATTTCATGTGCAGAGCGAATCAGGACGTAGATGGTAGCTGTGATTGTTTTAGGGTCGGTACGTTGGTAGAGAGAGACGGAGTGTGACCTCACAGGACCTGTAATGACATCACCAGACGGCTTAGAGACGCAGGTGTAGATGTCTCTGTGTGATAATAGCCTATCCAGACTTTGCCCTCTGTTTCTGTTAAATGACTCCCTTCACACTGATTCTCATCCTCGACTCTGATCCTTTGACCCCAAACACATCCATCTAGTATGATATCACTTCACACACAAGCAAGCAATTTTTGGGTACACTGACAAACAAAATGGTCAAAAAATGGTTCAAAATTGTCACTGGGATGGTACCCTTTAAAAAGGTCCTAATATGCAAATAAATACAGATATGTTTACACTTGGTACCAGTAGGTATTAATATGAACTTTTTGGGTGCAAAGGTATACATTTTGACACCCATAACTTAAGGACCATTTATTTGCATGGTGTTGCTGCTGTAGCTTTCTAATGTGTCTTATCACCTTAAAATCGAAGGTCTTTTAAAATCTGTTTGACCGCAGTAAATGCAGACAGCAATCATGCCATAAAAATACTTAACAAATAGTTTGATTTAAAATTCTGATTTAAATTTCTTCAAAATATCTCCAAAAGATCTGTTTATGAGTGTTTTTGTCAAATTAAAGGCACAATATGTAAGTTTTGCCGCCAGATGTCACATTTTCAAAACAATAACAAAAGTGAAGCTTGATGATGCTATGACCCATACGGAAAAAATATATTTTAAATATATGCTAAATACATTTTGTAGAAAGTTATGCTCAATTAAATAAATATATTTGTGAATTTGTAAATATATTTAGTTTGAACCATTTCAACATATATTTCAAAATGTATTTTAAGGGCAAACAAATACATTTCTAATTTTACATTCCATATGGAAAAAAGTGTATTTTAAATATATGCTAAATACAAGCTTATTTTATAAAGTATATAAACATTTTCAAACCTGTTATGTTTACAGGTTTGTAGGGCTGCCTAATGATTAGTCACGACTATTCGTTTGCAGAATTGTTTACATAATTATTATACACAGTAAATCAACAGATATTATGTATATATAAATACAAACACATGTATGTATATTTTAAGGAAAAAATATATTGATATAATAAATATTTATATGTAAATATACAAATGTTAATACACATGCAAATATTTCTTAAATATATACATGCATGTGTGTGCACTTATATATACATAATTATTATACACATCACACACACATTTAATATGTAAACAAAAACTTTTATTCTGCAAACGATTAATCGCGACTCTCTACAGTCCTACAGTTTTTTTCCAATGCAACGTGAATATGTTTCTTGGGATTGAAATATATGGAGCGCAAAATATATTTGTAATGCTTTAAAATGTATTTATTTTTTAAATATATTTCAAAAAATACAAAAAAATATTTCAGCAAATATATATTTATTTTTGACAATTTTTTGGATATTTTGAAATCTATTTAAAAACATATATTTTGCCATATGGAGAAGGAGAGTGAACGGTTGTTTTCACCATCCAGGGATGTAATAAATTTTGGGGGGATTTTCTGTACTTGCCAATAGATCATTTTGATCCAAGAAGACTTAACGACACAACAGTGGCATGCTTCTGCATTTGTCCATGTGTGCTTCCAGAAACCGAGAATAGCACAGATGTTACGTCATTGATCAGTGACAATGACACGGAACCGATATTATTTAACCCTTATGTGTTGTTGGGGACGTTTTCATTTTTTTATCTTAATTTGGCCACAACTTTCTCTATGTTTAAGCAAATGGAATGATTTTTGGTGACACATATTATATTGACACATATTTTGAGAAAATGCTTTTAAATTTTTCAAAAACTTAACAGTGGGCAAATTTACTACCCTTTCATGTTGTTCGTGGATGAAAACATCCACTAAAATAAAGGCTGTAAAAATTCACATTTCTTTGCATAAATCTGTTAATCAACCTCAGTACTGATCAAAACAACCAAATGTTTACAAAAATTACACAATTTTAACTCTTTAATTGCCAAGTTCATGATTTGGGGGAAAACACACACAAAATGACCGATTTTTAATAAAAAACGTGATTGTGGATTGGATTTTTGTTGACCTTTTTCACAGTCTTGGGCATGTCAAAGTTTAGTAAAAATATTGACTTTAATGCATTTCTTGTTTTTGTACAGCATCAGATATGAGATTTTTTCTCCCTCATTTACTGTTCGTGGCTGTTTTTTGCCCCATTGACTTCCATTATAACAACATTTTTTGATCGCAAAACCATGACATCATATAATCGTGCATTCTTGATTGGTGGTGGTTTTTCCTTTTGCAAAGAGGTAATTTTTTTTTATTTTTACTGTTGATCACCACTTTTTGGATAATATAAGCACATAACTGCAAAAAATATAGTGAACATTTGAGGTGGGTCAAAACCTTTCATAAAAGTAGTCTTAAAACAATGTCTTTTTTGATCTACTTCAAATGTTGACTATATCACACTGTTCAAGTGGGTTTTGAATTTTTTTATGATAAAAATCTCACATATTGTGACTTTAGAGGCTTGGCTACACCTTCAGCGTACATACTGGTACGTTCAAAAGTACTTTTGTTCTAAGTCTGCAGTGAGATGATGGCAAATAAATGATATCAAAAGTATGTCTTTAACAGTCCAATTTCATTACAACATATTTATAATTTCCCCCCATATCATTGTGCCCGATACAAACATTGAGACCACAGAGAGCCACAAACTCATTTAATAGGTGCAGTTATTTTGGTGTCCTCATGCTATGCAGTCTTTCATCTTTTAACGGTTGTCTCTTTCGGTTCCTGTGCCAAACACGGCTCGACTCTTCTCTGCTCCTCTCTCACAGTCATCAAATGCTCTGCACCTCGACCCCTCTTAAAATTTACAACGGAAAAACTTTCCTCTACACGAGAAGCTTTTTTGGACCTCTTTCCAAAGCTCGTTTCTGGTGGTGCTGAAGTTTTATATGTTTTGAAAGCAAAAGAAATGAGGGTCACAGGCAGGTTCTGTACACCTGTATACCCCGTCTGTCTTACCCGGTTACAGTTCTGCTGCTGCTTTCACACACAGGATTTATTTTCTCATTGGAGGAAATGGAGGCTTGGACAAAAAGAAACGATCACGGCGAGCGCTGGAAACGCACCTCAGGTGTGAGACAGCATGACGTTTCCATGCTTTTATTTAAAAATGCTTTAATGAGAACATTTGCTTGTATCTTATAAAAACACCAGAATGTCAAGTGATAAAAATTTTAATGAAGTGACATCCAAACTTTTACTTAGAGTGCCAAAAAGTAAACAAGCCACTCCTATATATGGGCTATTATGGCTTTGCCTCTACAAAATAAATCTCTGTAAAAGTACTTAACATTCATCTCACTACATATTACGATCTGCTGAGCCTGGCGATGCCTGTTTGCCAAGTGTTAATGATTAATATTGTGTTGTATGTGAGATATGTGAAGTTTGTATGGTTCTCTTGTCCAGGGTACAGACTGTGGTCGACTTACACAAGGTTGTGTTCCCTCACACAAGCTTAGTTCAAACCACAACATTTTATTTTAATATTTTACTAAGTTGTGGTGGGTAAGCTGTGCCTGTTTCCTGACAGATGTGTGGTGTGAACCACTGCCATGCTTGTAGGATTTCTGTACAGTTTGTTCAGATATCAGTAATCTTTGAAAAAGTAAAGTAAGGGATTACTCTTATTTTTCTTGTAATCTAATTACAGTTACTTCTGATGTAACTATGTAGTGGATTTAAAGGTGCAGTGTGTAATTTTTAGAAGTATCTCTTGACAGAAATGCAAAATAATATACAACACTATATTATCAGTGGTGTATGAAGACCTTTTATAATGAACTTTAATGTTTTTATTACCTTAAAATGAAGCGTTTTTATCTACATACACCGAGGGTCCCCTTACATGGAAGTCACCATTTTGTGCCGCCATGTTTCTACAGAAGCCCTTAACGGACAAACTTTTTGTCCGACGATGACATGTTTTTCCGGTGGCGGCTAACGTAGCTTCTCTATGCGTTTCAAAAGCGAGGGGTGAGCAGTGGACTGAGCCGTTGGTTGCAATTCACAACCTCACCACTAGATGCCGCTAAAATTTACACACTGCACCTTTAACGTGGTTTTAGTTTACAATCTCACTATTAACTGGTTGATTATTATTAGCATTAATATTAATGCGATGCTGGCTGTTTATTAATACTTAATAGCACATATGAATGCCTGATTCTGCAAAACCTTATTCTACATCCTTAACCCTCCCCATTTCTACCAATACTTAAAATTAACAACTTCTTTAGTATTAATAAGCAGTAGTTGGAGTATATTAAGGCACAAGTAGTTAATAGTTAGTTAATAGAGAATATTGGACCCTAAAGGGACCAGAATAATTGATGTACATTTTTATATTATTTTTTCGAGCCATTTCAAACCTATCCTTGTATCATGTACTAAATAGGATTTAGAAAGTAATAAGTAATTAAATACTTTTTGGAGAGAGTAATTTGTAAATGAATGCATATTTTCCAGAACATCATTGGCAGTGTGAATGAACCAAAAATCAAACAATCTCGGACAAATCCCAGATGCACTTTCCGTTTATTTTCCGTAATCATATGTGAAAAGGGTTTGGATAAAAACTTCTGCAAGATGCATAAATGCAAATACTGATTTCCACACATAGGATTGTGTGAAAAAACTACATTTTCAGTTTATTTTGACCACAAATCACTAAGGGGCGGTTTCACTGACAGGGTTTAGATTTATCCAGGACTATGCCTTAGTTATTTTAGGACATTTGGATAGTTTTTACAAAACAAACCTTACAAAAATCAATACCGGTGTGCATCTTCAGACAAAACAATGGCATTGATATATGTTAAGACATGTCAAGATGTTTTTAAATTAAGGCAGCTCAAACAAACCCTATCCTGGAATTTGGGAAACTGCCCCTAAATGTTTTGACTTTTGAATTTTTAAAGACATCACGTTGCTATAATTCTGTTCAGAATGCATTTGTCACTTACATGAGATTATCAGAAGGGGTGGAGTCAGATGTGAATTGGTGGTTTAGCCCCGCCTCCACACAGACACCTGCAGTCAGTGCACATGAAAACTTTACCATTATTTACCAGTATTTTTAGCGCACTGTTTGTCTTGTTTTTTGTATCCGTGCGTGTTTTTTCCAGCCTTTAGGGTTAGTGTTTTGGATAAATCTCTTTTGTTTACTACTTAAGTAATGGATTATTCTGAGATGTTGCCCTGGGCAGCACAGACCAGCGCAGAGTTTATATGGCCAGCGAGATTAGTTAATGGTATTTATGAGTTTAAAAGAGAGATGTTTTCCCATGCCGTGAGTTCGTGTGTGCTTTTGCCCAAAACCAAAGTTAATTAGTCTCTCTTTTAGGTTTTCCCAGTGGAACGACTCCCATGATGGATCTGGCTTTCCCCACCACAACACAGGCATTAGTGTGGCCATTGATAAATTGCCCCGTGTACGGCCCTCACGATGAATTTCTGCCCGTCAGCAGTGTGAGGGCTGTGGCTTTGGGGTTTGTGTTGGCAACGGGAGAGAGGGGGAAAGAGATGTGCGGTGGGGGTTGAGCGTTCGGCGTCGCTCCAAAAACAACAGTTCCTGTCGGTGCGGCAAGGCCACCAGTTTTTGACAAACTGGCATGAATCCCAGTAACATGAGCGCATGTGAAGGTCCACAGAAATAAAGCTTGACTGACTCTCCTCCACCTGGTCTCAACCTTTTCATCTTTGTACAAAATGTTTTATTTAGTCTTTGCACGTAATTCTCTGAGTCCGGCTCATTCAGGAGGAACCGGGATCGCAGACATCAAGTCCCGCAGGTTTTCCAGAGATGATGATGGAGAGCAGTTTGATGTCAGGATGCCAAACTCTCAACAGAACGATATCTGGGGAGGAACTGAAACTGCGTGTCAATGTACCAAAAAACGGCACATAAAAATAATAAAAAAAGGCTTTGATTTGTTATAAACATCTTGTAAACATCTCAGAACAGAGGACAGAAATCCTCCAGAGGCCATGCTGATTTTCTGCGCTTGTTTTTTTTTTTTTTTTTGATGGTTGAAGGTTTTTAATTTAAAGAGTTGCAGATTAGTACTCGAGTGTCCAAGATTTTTCATTACCAATTGTAATAAATCAACTTTTTGAGAGTCAGTCAGTGTGATGTTGTACAGTTGCTAAGTCTCAATGATTGTAATGTGTCTCTAGGGCGTTTGCTGGGCGATGAATTACTGTCCCAAGTTAACTTGAGTATTGTTTTTCGCTAGTTGGTGAGTTTTTTCTTTATTTCTATAGTATTTGTATTGGCCCAAGTTAAAAGAGCCACTCCTTCGTCTGGTCTGTAGATATGACTCTAAGTTAGAGATTTCATTGCCAGGCATAACA
Source organism: Misgurnus anguillicaudatus (assembly GCF_027580225.2). Classification (NCBI taxonomy): domain Eukaryota; kingdom Metazoa; phylum Chordata; class Actinopteri; order Cypriniformes; family Cobitidae; genus Misgurnus; species Misgurnus anguillicaudatus. The sequence continues at coordinate 37,144,272 of NC_073356.2, read as the reverse complement.
TAAGTCTGACCACTTAAATACTACGCACACTTCTGCATAACAAGCTCAGTTTTTTGATTTATTCATACTCATAATGTGTGTAGTCCTGTTGCTCGGTTGATAGGACATTGCATAAGCAGCACAAAGGTCCCAGGTTCGATCCAAGGGATCACGCATACTGATCAAATGTGTTATTGGATTAATGCATCTGTCATTTGTTCAAATCCTTATGAGTAATAGTAATAGTGATTCTTGCGTTAAAAGCATGTTTGAAAATGTCAAAAGCATTGCTATGGCTATTTATAACTTACCTGTCATCGCTGAAGTTTAGTGCATGAGGTGTTTGCTTTGGTAATGTTGGGTATTTCCATGTTTTTCTGGCCAACAGGAAGGCAACCAGAAGGGATATTAGTCAAGCGGGGAATTTTGAGAGGATTTCAGAGTATTAAGTTTGTTAACTTGTCACAAAATTATATTTACACCCACCAGTTTGGTATTTAGTGATGTAATATTTCCTGCGCATTAGTAGAGCCGTGTTGAGCTCCGCGCATGCGGCCGCCAGTAATTGAAACTGTATGTTTTATGAACGCCAGTCAAACTGACATCTGTTTGGGATTTTCTTGCAGCTTCTTGCCGTATGGGTCCAGAGAGTCACCGAGGTGCTAAAAGCCCTAAACTGACCTCGGCTTTTGAGTCCGACACCCCCCGAGCCTCCAGGCAAACTACTTTAATCTTTTAAAGGGGAAACTGAGGTATATGCTGCAGAAACAAAATGGCTTCCAAATTGAGTCATGTGACTTTGTAACTTTGAATTTAGGTCACTTAAAGAAATAATTGGACATTTTTTGGAGCCTTTAGTTTCCAAGTTTAAATGTACATCACACCATCAACCTCTGAACTTTCAGGATGTCTGAACTTGAAGGCAGCGTAAGAGAGCAGCGGGAATCGTAACATGATGATGTAATAATGTCTGCATTCCAGATGTTACACCTGTAGCAGCCGTCTGTCGAATGGAAACTATGTTGCATTAAAATCTCACCACAGATGTTTACAAATTCTACATGTTGTCATTTGACTTTAAGCTTGTTTTAATTTATAAGTCTGGATATTTTTTAACCCTTAATCAGTGCTCAAAAAGGATATTTAGGATATTTAAAGTATATTTAAAGGGGTGGTTCAATGGTATTTCATGCATTCTGACTTATTAGCACAGTTATAGAGTTGTTTCCTCATGCTAAACGTAGGCAAAGTGTCAAAAAAGCAGATGGGCGTGTTACAGAGGATTTCTGTGCCGAATGCACTTTCGGAAAGTTTTTTTCGATTACGGGTCCAGCTGACGTTTCAGGGGTTTTCTATACGTATCACTTCTTTTTATGGGCACTTCCCCCGGAAAACCCCGCCCACCCGTCAATCAGCGGGAGACGCTAGAACTTACAAACATCACATCACGCGACAGCTTTGTTTAATTTCAAAACTCAACAATGACACGAAAGAAGAAGTGTGTTTTTGGATGTAAGGAGAAGAAAGCCAGCTTTATGAAAACAATGGATATAGTTTATTATTCGGGGTAGCAGCGAAGTTTTGCGTGTGTGTTTGATGCGCTGGATTTTCCCAAGTTGCATGCAGTAAGTAAGACTTTTGTCTTATGTTGGAAATAGACGTGTGCATATTATATATATGACACGAACATGTAGTAGTTGGTAAATCATAAGTTATAAGTGTTGTATAGTGTTGCATGACTTGTACTTGCTCCTCCCACGGTAGTAACTCCTCCTCCTTCATTTTCCCGTACGTTATCGGAAAGCTAATCTTTTTTTTATAAATCTGATTAAACTAAAGACTCTTCGGAGATATAAAGGATGTGATACTACTCTATAGATACTCCAGATTAACATCAGAAATGCAGAAACAGCGTGTATGTGAGCTTTAAACATTCTGAAATACATTAAAAAATCTGTATTTTATGTGTGTGTGAGAGACAGAAAGCTTGTTCCACTTTTTATTTATGTGTAGAAACTTTCAGATTTATAATGGATTTATTTTTATTTTAAGTACTTTTTTAATTTTCCTATTCATTCAAAACATATTTTTTTTCTTTTCATTTTCCCATTCATTTTCAATATGAGGTCATTTTGACCCCAAACACCTTAAACGGAAATTTTTTTACACACCTTTAGAACAACCAAATCAAACCCAGTTTTTTTTGTGCATGTTTAGATAGATTATTTAGGAAAAGTCACAGAGTTTCATGACCCTGAGAGGAAGGAAACACTTAAAAAAAAATGAAGGTAAAGTCCAATGGGATCCCCTGGGACCCCAAACACTGATTAATGGTTGAGAGAGAGTTTTGACTGAATCTTTATCCATTGCAAAAATTCCATAATAAAAGGCTTAATAAGCTTAATAGTTTTAGTAATCTCATTCTTTTGAATAAGTTAAAAGAAAAAAGATTTAAATAAAGAGAACAGAGAAACAAAAATAGCAGAACCACAAGTGCAAGAATACATCAAGTGCACAAGGAAATCGAAGGATTGATATGTATGTGTATTTTAAGGCAAGTCTCTCTCTCTCATTCAGCTGTGCAAACATCCTTCAGGTTTGTTCGGGAATGGCAGCCTATAATCCAAGAAAACAGTGGGAAGGTGCAAAGTGTAATATGGATGTTTCTTACACTCTTTCCTCAAAAAGAATAGGAAAAAGTAGATTCTCGGAAAATTAAGCAAAAGTTTTGTGTCCATGCCAAGCTCATAACCATGATGGTTTGCTGTTTAGTGTGGATCTAGATCATGGGGTGTTGTTAGGCTGATGAAACGATGCTAAGGAGTTAAAATAGTGTCTGTTATATGAATAGTCTCTCTCTCTCTCTCTCTCTCTCTCTCTCTCTCTCTCTCTCTCAGAAGTCTCTGTTGGGATTTGATGTCTTTCTGCAGGTTTATGTGTTTGTATTTGGTAAGAATCACAAACACCACACACACACAAAGGCTCGCACTAAGTCTCAGTTCCTTTAGGGAAAACGAGGATATTAAACAGTGTGGTTTCTCAAACACAGCCCTTTATAAGCACAGACAGAAATCTGGCAGTTTGGAGTCGGTAGGCGGAGCCAGTCCCCGACGTGAGTGTTTATTGGTCTTTAGGTTGATAGTTTAGTCTGACAGCCCTCGTACCCACGCTGGGGGATCTCTCCTCACCCTTCTGAAAACCTGCTAAACAAAGAGTTTGCTCATTAAGACTCTTAAATATGAACCATTTTCAACACCTTCAGTTCAGCCAAAAACGCTTTTCTGATCAAGATCAAAATTTGGCTGTGTTGGGTTCTCACATTGTTACATTGCTCTTTGAAAATGGAAAAACTTGACCTCAAAAAGCAAGAAAAAAAAATCACAATTTCACAAATCCTTTAATAAAAACAACCAGAAATGATGAATGCACACTCTTCACCAAAATGCAATCTTTATCCTTAAAGGTGCAGTGTGTAATTTTTAGAAGGATCTCTTGACAGAAATGCAAAATAATATACAAAACTATATTATCAGTGGTGTATAAAGACCTTTTATAATGAACCGTTATGTGTTTATTACCTTAGAATGAGACGTTTTTATCTACATACACCGAGGGTCCCCTTACATGTAAGTTGACATTTTGGTCCTCCATGTTTCTACAGAAGCCCTTAACGGACACACTTTTTTACTAAGTTGTCTCTGAAGACGGTGGCGGCTACTGTAGCTTCTCTATATGTTTCAAAAGCGAGGGGTGAGCAGTGTACTGAGCCGTTGGTTGCAATTCGCAACCTCACCACTAGATGCTGCTAAAATTTACACACTGCACCTTTAAAGAAAAACACACCACTTCACGAAAACACACGCACACGTGGATCAGGAAATTTCTCTCTGGTTTAGGGTTAGAGTTTGCCGTGGGCATCAGAGACTGAAGCCAAAGCCGTCAGCTCCACATCGGCATTAGAAATCTTTACAGCACCTTCTGCTTTATGTCACTGAAGCTTTGTCAGCGGTATACCTTTTTTATATATATATATTTTATGGGTAATCTGTCTCATCAACATGTCAGTGTGGTTACTTTTCATGCCAAGATATTTTAATCATGCTGCAGGTTGACATGACTCAACAACATCACGCTTTAGTTTATTTTAGTTAAATTTAAATTGTGCTAAAATAAAAACACTGCCTCGATCCCCTCACCCTGCACACACACACACACGCCTGAATAATGTTATTGTGTGTGTGTATGCGAGGTCCTGTCACAATATTACTGGTTTAACTTGGCTCACACCTTCATGTGAATCATTAGCTGTGTGTGAATCACACTGAACTTTTTAAACATCCAGTTTCGTGTTTCTTTCAAGAGTTTTTCTTCAGACCTCAGAGCCGTTAAAACTGCACTAAAGAAATGTCACATTGAAACTCGCCAAAAACATTTGATACAGTGTTGAATGTTTGGATGATTTGATAACTGGAGAAATGTTGTTCTAGATCTATAATATTATTTTACATACAAAAAATGTATTTGCGTACATTTTGGTATAGTTTTTATCCTTTGTTGCAGTTCTCCTCCAAATGGTTTTAATTTTTTGTTGTAGGTTTATATTTTCTGAACCCTTCTCAGTCGGTCTTTAAACACTCATCACCACGACCATCTTTCTCCCCCTTTTCAATGTTTGTTTTGTATTCTTCTTAGTCAATCTGCAGATCTTAAACAACAGCATTGGAAATGATCCTAACTGGAGTAATGTCAGGGACAGAGGCAGATTTCAAACGCTTTACTGTGGTCCCAGACCGCCCTGCAGGGCTCCAGTAACTTCATCAGTCCTCTCTGTTGACTTTTAATCTGTTGTTGATGCATGATTTAAAAAAAAACACTTGACCATTAAATCATGTTGGCCTCTTTATATTGAGAAAAGTGAAGGATATAATTATGTCCCATGTTTTATTTACATGCTATTGATTCGATTGAGTCAACTGACATCCAATCTGTCATGAGACGTCTCGCTGTGCTATATTTAAATGTACAGCAGTGTTTGAGGTCAGCGGTTTATGAAGGAGAGACCTGACTGTGTGTGCAGGTGTTAGATGAAGTGAATCCGAGGAGACTCGCTTCACATCTGAATGTACTTTCAGAAATCACCTCTCCTGTGCTTTCTTTCACGCCGGTGACTACTGTTTCCCCGCGGAGACGTTAACTGCTCGGCACGGACGCTGTCATTGTCTCCTTACTGTATTTCTGCCCGTTTTATTTTTTATTCAAGATCAATATTTACCCAGCAGCCCCTGGGGTTCAGGATTACCTCATATTCTCCGCGTCCAGCTGTGCTTTCTCAGGGTCTCCACAGCAACTTTAGGAATGTGCACATCATGTTTATCCTACTGCCAGAGAGAGAGAGAGAGAGAGAGAGAGAGAGAGAGATTAAGGAAAGGTTTCCTATAGGTCTGGAGTCACGGATACCTGTGTTAGGTTTATTCTTCATATTTAAAAAGCAAGCGCTTTTAACCTGGTTGAATTATGTGACTCATAATGATTAGCAGTCAGATTTAATTTCTTTACTTGTGCAAATGAAAACTGCAGAAGTGCATTTTGATAATGAATTGATTGACTTAAACTTCTTTCAGAAGACCAGATGATTGAAAAACATTTGGGCATGAAGTTGATTTATCTTTTCTTTCATATTGTGAAGTCATCATCATCTGACACTGAACGATGACAAAGCGTTTTGGTTTCTGCCTGCATTCAGCAGATCACCATGTCAGGTTTTTTACAAACCTGAGACCACATAAATCGAAACACAAATACATTACACGGTGAGCAAAACACACCAACCACCCACAATACAGACGTCTGCATCTACTGCTTTGGTGTTTAAATTCAGATTTGCTGAATAAAAGTTTCATTTTGACTGCTTACGTGTAAAAATTGTTTGAGTTCAGCAAACTTAACCTGGAGACACATGAATCCATAATGTGATTAGTCAGACAGATTGCGCAAATTTGTGACACTGACCATAAAGAAAATATGTACAACAGGCCAGATTTCCTTACATCCATCAAGATCATTTTCAAATGCTGGAAAACATCAAATATTACGCAAATGTATGAAAGCCATGCCACTCAGCAAGTTGCAGTTAGTTAAACAGAACTGTAAACTAGAAACATTTGCAATGGTCTCAAACTTTTGAAACCCTTTGTACATAAGTACTCTTTTTATACGTGCTGTCATGTCCTGGAGATAACAACACTTGGATTTTGTTTCTCTTTAAAGTGACCAGTGGAAACTTTGACTTTTCCATGGCAACAAAGAACTATTCGCTCTAATTTGCAAAAGAAAAGCTGTTGAAGTGTAGTGTAGTCTTGGGGAATGTTATATTTGGTTTTGCTCACTAATAGAAGTCTCATTATTTAGCCTTTCAGAGCACCAGGAAACCAAGCAAACAGACGGAGTGACCCTTTGTCAAGCACTTCTCTCCTCTTTCTGAGGATCATTGCGGCCCTCTGGCATCAAATGGCACAGTTCAGCGTGGAGAGGGCATGTCGACGTCCCTCAAGAGCGTTTCATTGAATTTGAAAAATAGATTTTGTCCACAACCAAGACATAAAAGAGGACACACTCTGGGTTGAATTAAGGGACATATTAAAACAGCAGGACTGAGATGATGGACTCTTGCCAAAAGGATCTGACTTCATGGATCTGACCGGATTTCTAAATTGAATTTGGTGGTGCACGCGACCTGGATCAAGGAAGAAAAGTGTTCAAAAGTGCCAGTGGGTATTAAAGCATTAAGTTCTTTATGCCCAGACTGAGATGTATTATTCAGCGTGTTATCTTTTCTAGACCGCTCTGTATAAAAGCATGGATATGCAGAAGTCGTTTTTGTGTCCGGCAATGTTTGATTTGGTCAGTGATCTCAACTTTATGGATATGCAGAGCAAATCTATTTTGGCACCAAAGGAGACCCACAGCACAGAGTGCAATGGACGGTACCAGGACTTGACTTCCATCCATGCAGTCGACATCTCAAGCGCTCGATCAGCTGGCTTTTGTACGCTGGCATCGACCACCACATCTCCGGTGATGAACGTGAACGCCAGTAACGGGAAACCCAAGCGGAAACGGTTGATAAGCAGCGTGCAGCGCCAGGCCGCAAACGTCCGAGAGCGCAAACGGATGTTCAGCCTAAACGAAGCGTTTGACCTGTTGCGCAGAAAAGTTCCCACGTTCGCCTACGAGAAAAGACTGTCACGGATTGAGACTTTGCGTTTGGCCATCATTTACATCGATTTCATGACAGAGATACTCGAGAACAAATAAGCGCGTGAAAGTTTCCACTGCGTTTTTCGTGTTTAGAAAAAAAATATATGTATTATTATTGATATGTTATTTATGCCACGGACATGATCTATCCAAAGCAAGAGAGGTTTGAGAATTGGGTAAAGTTGCAGAACAAAATTGTTGAAAATTATTAAAACTGTAATAATGCTTCACAAATAAATGTACTGCACATGCGAAATTCGGAGTCTGGCTTATTGATAAGTTTTATATATGAAATGTGTTTCTTATATGCAAAATTAACTGTAGAAATGTCTAGTTTTCTTAATATTTATTTAATATTTATTACTGTTTAATATTTGTGGCGAATTTTGTGTTGTGTTAGAATTCTTTAAAAGTCCAATTCTAAAGTTGTTTCTAAATTATGATAGAAAACCTAAATTAATCCTATACATTGTTTATTATAGTTTGTCACTCACGTGTAAAGATCAGATGTAGCCAGGCCTATATTTTTCGGACAGGGCTCAACAAACACCTTTCACAGCACAGGTAAAAACAGGTGCGCTCCCTGCACAGCCCGTTCTCAAAATGAACATCTGGACATTGCGTACCACCAGGCCTCTGCAAATGACTAAACCATATTTGAAAAACAATATCCAATGTCTCGATATTGACATTGTTTAAAATGTAAACACGGTAAATGTGGGCCTTCTTCTCTTTATATGAATCCCCATGGCACATATAAGGAGATGCGCATTTACGCACTGTGATATGCGAGTCAGAAAGTTTTATCAGTGCGCCCCCTTGCGGAGACTTAGTCAAGGTCTAGTATGTGCGTAAAGGGAGCATGTGATAGACACACTTCTTTGATATATCGAAGATTTTTAGTGGTTTAAATATATTTAATATAGCTATAACATTTGAAGTAGCCTAACTTCTGTTCCATTGCTGTAGTAGGCTTAAAGAGGCTCTGGCTCTATGTAAAAGAAAAAGGCAGTTTTGGAGAGATGTGCTTGCATTGGACCGAAGAGGCCACACAGTGTGCGCGTCGTCTGCGCTTGGCGACCCGCTGCGTATAAAAACGGTGGAGAAGGAAACCTGACTCTGCAAAAATACTAACACAGACACGCATTTCAGAACGTGTTCAAATAAACAATGAGATCTAGTTAGCCAGCCAGATTCTCTCTTTTCTTTTACAGTGACTTGAAAATGGATTTTTGCCCATTGACTAAAAACAAAAGACATATTTTCTCAAAACTGCCGGTACGCAAATTGACTGTAAATTATTAAAACATTAACAGCATTAGTGAAACACGGCGCGTTGCTATTGACCAGAGAAAACTCTTAATTTTATCCAAAATGTACATTTTATGCATGCTAAAATGTACAGAAGAAAAGAAGACATTGATAGCTCAAATTGTAGGCTATTATTGTATTATGAATTTAGGAATAGTATAACAAATGTTTCAGTACTGCATTAATCAGTATAATGTTAGATCTTTCTAGATAGATAGATAGATAGATAGATAGATAGATAGATAGATAGATAGATAGATAGATAGATAGATAGATAGATAGATAGATAGATAAATAGTGTTTTGTTCACATAAAGCATGGCCTAGTTCCTTAAGTTGAAAGAATTGGTCCTTGCGTATAACGGCAGCCTCTCCCGCCTCTCCCCTCTTACGTCATACCTCGATTGGTCCAATCACAAGCCACTCCAAAAAGTTTGCGCCTTCCAGACTATAAGAGCTTTCAAACTTTCCTTCAAGTTTGAGAAACACCTCCGTGACGCACAGGAGGAGACCCTGAGATAATAAGAGAAATCCACTGCTTTAACCCATTGATCTGAAGGAATCTGGAACACAACATCTCAGTTTTTGGCTCCCTCATAAGATGATGTTTGAGGAAGAGATGCAGGACGAGTCCAGCTCCCCGGAGTCGCCAGTGGACAGTCTGGGAAACAGCGAGGAAGAGCCCGACAGGCAACCGCAGAAAAGATGCGGCAGGAAAAGACGACCGAGCAGAAAACGCGGAGATGATTCCGACAGCCCGACGCCCGTAAAACGAAGCAAGAAATGCAGCAACAGCAGCAGTAACAGCAGCAGCAGCAGCAGCAGCCCACAGTCTCTGGAGGACCTACAGACGCAGCGCGTCATGGCGAACGTGCGCGAGCGTCAGAGGACTCAATCTCTGAACGACGCGTTCACGTCCCTGCGCAAAATCATCCCAACGCTACCCTCCGACAAACTCAGCAAAATACAGACTCTTAAACTGGCCGCCCGCTACATTGATTTTCTCTGTCAGGTTTTGCAAAGCGACGAGCTGGACGCGAAAATGTCCAGCTGCAGTTATGTGGCGCACGAGAGACTCAGTTACGCGTTTTCTGTGTGGAGAATGGAGGGCGCGTGGTCCATGTCAACATCCCATTGATGCGTGGATGCACACTTTGCATGGTATGCAATGCACTAATGCAACTTTACGAAGTTCAACAATGTGTGGGTACCTTAAAGAGTCGTGGATATCAGTTGTTTAATCTACACTACAGTCAAACGTTTGGACACTAAATTCTGTATTAGTTACGACTTTATACATGGGAAGTTAATAGTGAAGGATCCCAGCATGCACCTCAGAAAGATGTTTAAAAATGAACAGTATGCAGAGCTGAAATCTAAGCACTAATATCTATTATTATTTTTTAGGATTTTTATGTAACTTCCCACACTTCCCATTCTGACTATTTTGAAATGGAGTAGTGTCCAAACATTTGCCTCTTTTGCCTGGTTTTGGGTTTAAGATCTTATATGCACCATTTTTTGCAATAATATTTTTGACTTTATCACATAATCTTTACATTTCTTCGTTATACAGAATAATTACTTTATATGTTTAATTTAACCAGTCAAGCGAATTGTTTTTTATATAATTTTTTGTGGATTAATAAATACACTTTCGTCTTTTCTGCACAGAGTCGTCCATAAGCACGGAGTCCATGGCATTCGAGCCACTGGAAAGGAGCAACACAAAATAATTGGGAAATACGGATTATAACGGGAAATTCTGGAGCATCATGGCGTCACTGCCAGCACTTACAATCGTGAACAATGAGATTGGACCTGCAGGATTTACAATCAGATCTGTGCTTGCAATTGCAAATCTGCAGTACTGACGATGAATGTGGAAAACTTCTGTGCTTCTGTATATGCATGTCTTGCCAACTTTAATTTCAACAGGGACACACATGCAAACAGAGACATCGAATTTCTGAGATGACAGCAAAGCGCATGTCGTCATATTTATTTCTTAAAGAAAGTGTTATTCTTAAAACAGTGTTATTCTGAATCTGACATTTTCTTTGTATGGTCCTAGAAAAGACGTTTATTTATTTATTAATGATTGTCACAATGCAGAATAGATCTGGTGTCTACAGGCATTACTATTACAGTGTAAATACGTGTACTATATTTTCTGCAATAAAACATGGTTTGAAACTTATGTTATATCATGTCGTTATTGCAGTTATGCATTAATTATTGAGGAGATTACAAAAACTATAAAACATGCAATTTCAAATTTGCTGCAATACATAGAAGTTACAACTATAATTTAAAAAGGCAATAATTGGAATCGATATGCTAGACTGTGTATTAGGCTATATATAAGTTTTACAAATTCTATCTTATGTTTACTTTTATTTTATTTTTACAAAATATTTTTGCAGATCATTCTAGAAGTGTCTTGTTTAATAAGGAGTCTTATTTAATAAATCTATCTATTATTTTTCATTTTTAGGTATTTTTTCGCCCAAAATGTTAAATCCTAAAATTAGAAAAAAATAAAAAATGCACTAAAATTGTTTTGAGGGTTTATTTAAAACAAGAAATAAATTAATAATAACGAAACAAATTCAGTGTTTAAGTCACTGTAGTTTGGAATCCCAAAAATGCAAATATGAAATGTGACAGGAGCTCTGGGAAAGCATTTTAGGATGTGAGGAATCATTTAAAGAAAGCGCGTAACGGGAATCCAAACTTGTATGGAATTCCCAGATGTCTATAACATGAAGGGTCGTTAAGGTCACGGAAAGGTGCACCAGGTCAAAACACAAAATATTTACTACCAGAACCCTTAAAATATTAACAAATAATTCACAAAATAATTTTAAGAAATATTTCACAAAATGCTAAATATGTTTTAGAGAAAAAAATTAAATAAACAAAAACGACAGTTTTTGTATAATAAATTGTAAGATTTAATTGTAATTGTCAGATATGATGTAGCAGTCTAGTGCAAGAAATCATCGATCACCACAGATTATTTTTGTAATATTTAGCATATGTACTGCGCATCTGCCAAGTAATTTCTTGTCAAATTTCACATGTTAAAATAAAATGTTATTCTGAAGGTTTGTGGACAGAGAGAGAGAGTCTAGAGAGACAGAATGAGAAAGCTGCAGGCACCTGAATCAAACCTATTTCACCAGATGTTGTTCATATTTTCTTAAAGTCACGTGAAGGAAACAGATGTTATACAGACCCGCCTCACATGCATAAAGTTACACACTGTGAAACAAACATCCAGTCAAATATCTGACTTTCTTAAAAAGACTCAGAAGGATGATGGAGGACGCGTGGAATATAACCTGATGTTCGTGGAAAAGTTTATTTGAAATGCACGCGCACAAAGAACGTGGGAACGTCAATGTGTCGCTCATAATTCGTCTTTCTTGTACTTTTTGATTTGGATATCTACAGGGATCTCCACTCATGGATAAACAGGACTGATGAATGCATCTGGTAATTATTATTGTAAAGCTCATTTTCATCTGGACACTTGCGTCTCAAGAGTAAACTGGACATGGTGAATTTTGTTTTAAAAGCAATTCAAGACCTTCATGGGTTAATTTAGTGTTTGTGCGTCAGGCCTGAACTTTCTGCATTTGTGATGATAGCAGCCAAACTTAAAGCATGTTATACATTTTGAATGTATACATTTAAAATTAAAAAGATCAGATATTTTCAACGTTTCCAAATCAATAATAAAGAATTAAACTACATGTAAGATCAAAAATTAAATATGATTGTGTGCTTATTTCCATATAGCCTAAAGGTCTTTGCATGAGAAAACGATTTGACGCGTGCTTACGAAGGACTGTAAAGGTGAATTGATTCACCATGTGTGCGTGTGTGTGTGCGTGGGCACGTGTTGTGTTAAACTTGAGTGTGAGAAGAGAAATTCCTGACCAAAGTGAATTATAAAGCAATGCATGCTGGGAAGAGCACATGCACGCGCAGTTGCAGCTCTTTTGATGTGTTATCGGTCTGAGCTTTTGACCTGATGAGCTTGGCATCCTGATTTATAATGTAAAGACCTTACATTAGTGCACCAGCTTTACCAGCATAGAGATCAAAGTGTGAGGAAAAACATCTATAACATCATTGATAAGGATAACTGTTTATTTATTTTATTTAATAAAAGTTGAAAACACAATTTTTTTCTGTTATGTAAATGCATTATATGGCATTTACATTAATTGCTTGTTTGTAAATCTGTATTTTAAATTTTAAATAAACAAAGTCTGACCATCAGAATAATCAATGCATTAGAAACAATAAGAAATGGAAGGAAGCAGGTCTATATACAGGTGTCAAATGTTTATAGACAAAAATCCCAAATTCAATGTTTTCATTTTGTCTCTCTTTTTATTTACTTAAAAACGTATGTTTACACCATTAAGGAATAATTCAATTATTGATGGTCCAGGTGTTTATGTAAAAAAGTGGACAATATTTATGTATTTATGTCTTTGTAAGAACATGTATCAAATGCTTGTCTAATGAAAACTTTGTTTGAAATCTGAATGACTCTTAATATCTTTAAACACACTCATATCAGGTTGCTATCATAACTTCTCAGTGTTAAAATAAAGCAATAAAGTAGCTTTATTGTACTAGTTTATATAAATATAATACTGATCAAGTATATGCTTTAAAAAATATGTTTGTAAATTGTGTAAATTCAGTACTACGGTAAATCAAAATGAATAGGGCAGTTTGTTGATATGAATGTTCATTCAGGTCACAGTGAGGTTAAAGGTTAGCTGTAGTTGTGTATTCTCAGACTAACAGTTGTAGACCTGTTATTTTTTTTAACACAACTTGACTTTCGTTAAGGCAATATTGTTCACGATGTGTTGTTTCCATTATTAAGTGTCTTTTTTGGCAACTTCCAGCACACAGTGATGCCAAACGCTGCACATTATGTCCGGTCTGTGAGATGAAATTAATATTCGACTTCATTTTAGCAAAGGCTCCTCATGTGTGATTTACTGCGATGTGGGCTGTAAACTAAACCACATGAGTTTTGGCTCTTTAATGGCACTGCATTTCTGTCCCAGCGGATGAATTCCAATCATATTTCAATGATCACGAGCAGCCGGATTTATTTCTCCCTGTTTTAACTGGGTTCAAAAATCTGACATTTACAGAGGATTTCATTTAAAATGCAAAGTAAACATATTTTATCCAAAAGAAGACTCATTGTATTAAACATGTATTACATTTTCTGTTTAAAATGTTTTTGATGCAAACCAATGCTTTAGACAAAATAAAAATGCATTCTTTGCATTTTATTCCAAATATAGCATATTACTCTTTTATATATCCTGTACTTTTTATTGTGTCATTTTTTCCACATCTTGTGTTTACATTTAGTTTTTTGGGTTTTTTGTGTATCACGCTGTGTCAGCTGACTGTGGTTTGCATTATGACTAAAGCAGTAAAAACGAAGCCTTTATTAGCTTTACTCAGAAAGTTTTATGTCTCTCTAACCGCTGTTGTTTGGCTGCAAATATACCACAATGAGTGTTGAAATGTAAAAATGACACAAACATGACAGAGACGTTTTACTGGTATGTAAATGTATCCCACACAATCTCAGGAATGCTGAATATTTTTAGGTTTTGTTTTATAAATGTTTGATTTGTCATTTAGTACAAACTTTGAGCTTGACCTGAATATCTGGTCAACTCTTAATTTGAGAGGCTGTGAATTAGTGGTTAGAAAAGTTGTAGATTCAAATGCTACAAATGTTAATCTGCAGGGTCAGATTTGTTTGACATTTGAATTGTTTGGATTTGTGGTGTGCCGGTTAGCACCCATACAGGGCCGTACTCTCTATAGACCTCCATTAGTGGTCTGTCAATGTAGATTTCTCAGAAATGTATTACTAAAGTCAGATTTATACTTCTGCAAGCCTGTATGGCGTTGGCTACGTGTTAGTTGTCATTTATACTTCTGCTTTGTTGTGTGCATCAATGTGCAGATCGCTAGTATGCAGTGTCCACGCTACGGGCATGTAACAGTATCGAGGCAAAACCGAATAAGCCCAGACAGTAGAAGATTCATGGCCGTATCCACACCGGATCTGCACCAGAACTGCTGACTTTGGTGCAGATCCGGTTTGGATCCGGCCCAGAGTCTTCTTTTGTCTGTGAAATGCAGATTTGTTGTTTGAGAAGCATCAGCAGTAGCAAATAGACTTTTGTCAGTGGTGTAGTGCAGGGTATACACAGGTATACCCACTTCGTTATTTGATGGCATGGGGTATACCCACTTCTACTTTATAAACATGAGGGCATAAATGGTTGATTCTCACGAAAACTTGGTTTTAAAAATGTCAAGCATGAAAATGTAAAAATTGCTTAAATTTACTTTTTTCCCCACCAGACATTGAAAAACAAAGTCTGGAGTAAATGGGAACATTAATTTAAAAACTTTTACGTATCATTTAACACTTTTTGTTGCATAATTTAAAAAATTAGTCCTAAAAAATCTCATTACCGCAACAGTCAGAAAACATCAACACTGACATATTTTCAAAATGACATGACAAACCTGAAAGAACATAATTTGGAGATTCTGCACATGCATTTAAAATCAAAGTATTATGCTTCTATTAATTAAATTAACATTTAATAAGCATCTGTTGCGGTAATGATAATCAAAATGTCGTGTAAGCATTCTGACAAGACAATATTTCAAATTAACTGTAAAAAAATGATCTTACCTGGTAGCCATCTTGAAGTAACTGGTCCATGTGCTTGGTCACTCAAAATCAAACTTTATTAAAATTCTGTATGTGTGCTTAAACTGTTCTCAAAAAGTGTTGTGGAGGATGAGAACATCAGGCATGGACACATCATTTTCCTAATTTTTCTTCATTATTATTATACATGAATATTCAGTAAATATTTTTTCTGTCATCTAAAGTAGTCTAGCAAAACATCCATTTATTTTTTTTCTTAATATTTTTGTGTTAATTTGATTAAATTACAACATAACGCATGTTCAAACACAGCCGGACACATTGCGGTAATGAGAATTTCAGCAGAAAATGAGATAAAATTGACAATTATAAATTCTTATGTTGAAATCACACATTGTGCAAGGTAGAACACAGTATTGTGTTAATTCTGATGCTTTTTAATGTTACTATATTACACATTTTAAAGCTAAAATCATTAGTGCCGTGGTGTTTCAATGGTTTCGTGAGAATCACCCAAATTAAGAGTATACCCACTTCTCCAGGCACCACTACACCACTGACTTTGGTTGCAACCTGAGTTCAATTTTGCTCCTCAACTTGTTTTACTGTCGCAAGCAGAAATGCGCACGAGAAAATGCAGCACAGATTTTTTTGACCCGAGGAAAGGCCTTTATCAGAACAATCACTGCACTCGTAGTCCACATACAGTTTATGCGTTATTATCTTTTTGAAGGGGTGCATGTCAGGCAACGCCATAGGCTAAACCATACAGTGAACACAGAAGTATAAATTGCACTTAAGATGTGATTTTAAATGAGACTCTTCCACCAGTAACAGCAAGGTGAAGTGTGTTGTTTTGTGCCACCCAGACGGCTGCCACCTGCAAGGTGGCACACGATGCAAAGTCACTCTGGCACAACCACCAACCCACATCTATCCGCCTGTGGGCTGCTGTGTGGTTTCCGTGTAAATAAACAGGCAATCAGACGATAGCATTTGTTCACAGAGACATTCAAAAGTCATGATGTTATTTGTGTTTACCTGTTGCCCCCTAAAACAAGTTTTTAGCTCAGGCACATTGTTATCGAGATTCAGCACAAAATAAGCAGATGTGTGGTTTCATCTTTGTGTTTAGGGTTGGGATAAAGGCCAAGTCGCGCAGGTGAGAGAGTTAGCGGCCCGGTTCTTTGGAAAAAATTAGGAGTGTGTACGGTGCTTTTACATTACGCTCATGTCTATAAAAGTTTAAATCTGTGAAAGAGTGTGAAGTATTGGTTTAATGCGAAATAATCCAAAATAAAAGGCTAGCAAAAAATTCAGGTGTGCACAAAAATTGAAATGCACTTCTTATTTTTAAGTGAATTTTCATTTTAAAGATGATTTATAGAAGAGGGGCACAAACTAACGCAGGGTTAATTTTTACACGGTTACTTGCATATTTATACAAAGTTGAGCAATTTGTGCTTTTGGTCTTTGTCTCTTACTTTTTTAAATGATCTCCTGTGAATTTGTGAAAAGTTTTGATGTGTTTTGGTTAAGATATTGAACAAAGAGTGTTTTGGAGGCATGAAAGTAAATTTCTTCATCATATGTTTTTTTAAGTCACCAACTTATATTATTTTAATCACTATCTTGTTACCTACAACATAACATCATTTTGAAACATGTCAGCAACTAGTAACTGATAGCTGGGATTGAAAACGTTTTTCACAGCGGGGTTAGCTGTCAGTAAGCCTTCAGTACAATGATAATGAAATGAAAACAATGTGAATACTATTCATCAAAATGATAACTGTTAATACAACATCAGGGGAAATAACTGACTATTATGATTTTTTTTGTCTTAACTGTGCAGCCCTTTAAAAATATATATTTCTATGCATTGATGCATAATACAAGGATGATTAGATGAAGGATCATGGATGGATGAATGTGTGGATATCTATCTTTTATATTTTGACATATAAACAATATCCACCTTTATATCCACAATTTGATTGACACAACCAAATTTTCTTGCAGGTGTTACAACAAACCCTCTGTAAGTTGTAACGTTTGCACTCCTGTCGCTTTTGCTGTAATTTACAGTAAGTGTTCATTTGTAGCAGAGATGTGTGTGTGTGATTGTGTAAAAAAAACTATTTTTAAATGATAGAGCCAAAGCCAAAAAGCATTTGTGCCCCTTTCTCCCCTATATCCTCTGTGGCATATACCGCATTCATAATTTATTTTAATGGGAGGTTATACAATGAGGGGCTATAATTTTGATATGTGCATTTTTCCTCAATCCGCCTTGTGGGAAATGTTACATCATTCCTAAAATACACACTTTGGTCGTGTACATTTATATCAAAGAGCTCAAAGTTTGACAAACTGAACGCAGAACACGCAGGACTCGAATCCCAGAAGAGGTTCACGTTGCACTGAAGGCTTTTCTTAAGGATCTGCTTAATGCATCTTTGTCAGGCTCTCCTGGAGGGGATCTGCAGGGGGTAAATGTAGACCTCCATCCCCCTGGGGGGTAATTAGCCTTCAGTGACACCTCCAAACATTCAGCTGCCCCCCTCCGGGGCAAAGCTTCAGGGCTTCATTAAGCCTTGTTGACTGGGCTGTCATAGCAAAAATGCTGAACAGATACACACGTGTAGAAACTTCACAATGACACAATGTAACCGGCTTCTCTTCGGTGTGTCAGACTATTACACATGTGTTGTGTCAAAGCTACACGCTTAAAATGATTTCTGAAACATCCCAGATGTCAGAAAAAAGGTCTCCATTGAGTCAGTACATTTTATAAAGGTCCTAATACTACAGTACTAAGGTACAGATGTATACATTTGGTACCAATATGAGGTAATAATATGAACTCTTTAGGTGCAAAGCAGAAAGGAAGTAAAGCAAAATAGAAATTAATGCCTTTGGCTGAATAAAAAAGCAGCCAATAAGAATATAGATAGAAACTGAAAAATTATTTTAGCATTATTTTATCTTCTGTACTAAAATCTAAAGTCTGTAAAGTATTTCAGATCAATCGTTCACTTCTGAGGTCCCATTTCAGCTAAGATGCCTTATAGTCTATATAGGTAGTAAAGTGTGTGCGTGCGTGTGTTTGTGTGTGTCATATCTACACACTTTAGGTGTGTATTGTGTTACAGCTAAACTGGTTGTGAGAGTGACTCAAACGAATTTACATCCCGTTTGTGCTACTCTCAGGAAACAAGAAAATTGCTCAGTGTATTTAAAATTCGGAGAGAAAAATCTTTCCGACTGAGCGAGCTTGTCTTTCTGTTTTTTATCATTTACGAGAAAACTCTGTGAGCATGTTAAGAATTGGGAAGTATGGAAATGTTATTCACCAAATGTCAAAATCATCAACTGAGTTTTTATTCATGTTTTATTCAGGAGGTTACAAGAAAAAAAAACTTTCCTCTTCTAGTTTCTAAATTATTAGCACTCCAGGGCAAATCACATCATGCATATTGCTATAAAAGTGTCTGCTTAATATGTAAATAAATCTATAATATAATGACATTTAATTCTATTGAACATCAGCATTATTTCTAATACACTTCTACTCTTTCCTGCAACATCACAGCAAAATCAAAATATTTTAGCTCAATTATGTGCAGAAAAAAATACAGCATGAGATTTTGGTAATATTCCAAATGAATATTTGAAAATGAGTGAGCATGTCACATTAAAACGGTCTAAAACAAAACTTCAAGGTTCACACATTTCTGAAGGTCACATGCAGGCAGTTCCTGCTGTTTTGCATGAACCATTAGTCCACAGAAAGATAGGGTAGCAGGAGAAATGGCAAACCTAAAACAGATGGCCCATCGCCCCATGAAGCCTTTATACCTTTAACAGTTCATCACCCCTGTGCTTTCGGTCTCCTGCAGGGGTAAAAGGACCTCTTGCACCCTCAACCCCTCTGCAGGGAATCCACCTAAAAACATGGAAGTGTGAAGCTCAAGTTAAAAGTTTGGTCAAGATAAGAGGTTTTAAAAGCCCAAACTCTGCTTTATGTCTCTGTGGGGAGTTGTAAATACTTTCTCATTAATACTCTGTTCCTCCCCTTCTCAGGAATCTGTTTAGAGGCTGGAATGAGGTTTTAATGGTGTTTGCTAAAGTAAGAACCATTATACCACCACTTATAGTGGTTTGAACAAAGGTCTAAACCTTTGTACCATTTGTGCTGTGGACATCTCCACAAATTTCATCTGCCAGACAATAAAATCTAATAAACTTACATTAAAAGAGAAGCCTGAGCCTACAAAACATATCATAAAAACAAGGGGTGGGCATACAACATACAAGATACAAACAACTACTAATTATCTACCCAGAACACTACACTCTACAAACCTTTGGGTTTTTTTCAACAAGCATTGGATCAAAAAAGAAACAAACCCAGCCATTGGGTTAAATGGGTTAACACATTTTTCTATTCGACCCAACAGTGGGTTAAAACAACCCAGCAAGGGCTAAATAACAACCCAATTGTTGGTTTCATCCCTTTTTAAACCCAATGCTGGGTTGAAAATAACCAACCATTTTTTCAGAGTGTAAACCGTCACCTAGCAACACCCTAGTAACTATTTAAAACACTAGAGCAGTCACCTACCAACACCCTAGCAACCATTTGGAACACTACAGCAGTCAACACCCTAGCAACCATTTAGAACACTACAGCAGTCAACAACCTAGCAACCAGTTGGAACACTACAGCAGTCAACACCCTAGCAACCATTTGGAACACTACAGCAGTCAACACCCTAGCAACCATTTGGAACACTACAGCAGTCAACACCCTAGCAACCATTTGGAACACTGCAGCAGGTAACACTCTAGCAACCATTTAGAACACTACACCAGTCAACACACTAGCAACCATTTAGAACACTACAGCAGTCAACACCATAGCAACCAATTAAAACACTACATCAGTCGCCTACCAACACCCTAGCAACCATTTGGAACACTACAGCAGTCAACACCCTAGCAATCATTTGGAACACTACAGCAGTCAACACCCTAGCAACCATTTGGAACACTACACCAGTCAACACACTAGCAACCATTTAGAACACTACAGCAGTCAACACCATAGCAACCAATTAAAACACTACATCAGTCGCCTACCAACACCCTAGCAATCATTTGGAACACTGCAGCAGGTAACACCCTAGCAACCATTTAGAATACTACACCAGTCAACACCCTAGCAACCATTTAAAACACTACAGCAGTCAACACCCTAGCAACCATTTAGAACACTACAGCAGTTGCCTACCAACACCCTAGCAACCATTTGGAACACTACAGCAGTCAACACTCTAGCAACCATTTAGAACACTACAGCAGTTGCCTACCAACACCCTAGCAACCATTTAGAACACTACAGCAGTCAACACCCTAGCAACCATTTAAAACACTACATCAGTCGCCTACCAACACCCTAGCAACCATTTGGAACACTGCAGCAGTCAACACACTAGCAACCATTTAGAACACTACACCAGTCAACACCCTAGCAACCATTTAGAACACTACATCAGTCGCCTACCAACACCCTAGCAACCATTTGGAACACTACAGCAGTCAACACTCTAGCAATCATTTGGAACACTGCAGCAGGTAACACCCTAGCAACCATCTAGAACACTACACCAGTCAACACCCTAGCAACCATTTAGAACACTACAGCAGTCAACACCCTAGCAACCATTTAAAACACTACATCAGTCGCCTACCAACACCCTAGCAACCATTTGGAACACTACAGCAGTCAACACTCTAGCAACCATTTAGAACACTACAGCAGTTGCCTACCAACACCCTAGCAACCATTTAGAACACTACAGCAGTCAACACCCTAGCAACCATTTAAAACACTACATCAGTCGCCTACCAACACCCTAGCAACCATTTGGAACACTGCAGCAGTCAACACCCTAGCAACCATTTAGAACACTACACCAGTCAACACCCTAGCAACCATTTAGAACACTACAGCAGTCAACACCCTAGCAACCAATTAAAACACTACATCAGTCGCCTACCAACACCCTAGCAACCATTTGGAACACTACAGCAGTCAACACCCTAGTAATCATTTGGAACACTGCAGCAGGTAACACCCTAGCAACCATTTAGAACACTACACCAATCAACACCCTAGCAACCATTTAGATCACTACAGCAGTCAACACCCTAGCAACCATTTAAAACACTACATCAGTCGCCTACCAACACCCTAGAAACCATTTGGAACACTACAGCAGTCAACACTCTAGCAACCATTTAGAACACTACAGCAGTCGCCTACCAACACCCTAGCAACCATTTAGAACACTACAGCAGTCAACACCCTAGCAACCATTTAAAACACTACATCAGTCGCCTACCAACACCCTAGCAACCATTTGGAACACTGCAGCAGTCAACACCCTAGCAACCATTTAGAACACTACACCAGTCAACACCCTAGCAACCATTTAGAACACTACAGCAGTCAACACCCTAGCAACCATTTAAAACACTACATCAGTCGCCTACCAACACCCTAGGAACCATTTGGAACACTACAGCAGTCAACACTCTAGCAACCATTTGGAACACTGCAGCAGTCAACACCCTAGCAACCATTTATAACACTAAAGCCGTCAACACTAGCAACCATTTAGAACACTAGAGCAGTCACCTAGCAACACCCTAGCAACTCTTTAGGACACTACAGCAGTTACCTACAACACCCTAGCAACCCTTTAGAACACTACAGCAGTCACCTAGCAACACCCTAGCAACCATTTGGAACACTACAGCAGTCAACACCCTAGCAACCCTTTAGAACACTACAGCAGTCACCTAGCAACACCCTAGCAACCATTTAAAACACTAGAACAGTTAATGACATTTACTTCTATTGATGATTATTGCATTATATGTTAAATACTAAAACATCATTTTATTGTATGATTGTTGCTTGCATGTACAGTATTGTCTGTTTACAGTCGACTGAAGTTAACTATTGTAACATTGAAATCACTGCACTTCACCTTTAAATATTCCCCTACGTTGTTTTTGACTGAGTCTTTGGTGACCTTTCACCTTTTCTCTACATTAGAAAAGAATATAAATAGAGTGCGTAATGACTCTTTTCCTATTCTGTAAAGCCCTGACAGCACACGGGCGATAATTAGAGACACTGTGGCAATAAGCCCAGCATGAACATCAAACACACATACACAACTCAGAGAAAAACACGGAAAAGGAGGGAAAGAAAAAATGGAAATGAAAAGGAAAGAAATAAGAAAGAGAGAGAGAAAGAGAGAGAGAGACTGTTGGGTCTGGATTTCATTATAGCCAATTAGCTTATCTGTTTCATCTCTGGACTGACCTGCGGGTTTCTGGTCCAGACACACGCTAACACACGAAACATATACACACACATACACAGAGGATATTCACAAACACACAAACGCTGCACAAGCACATACCTGCAGAAATCCCCTTCTGCTCAGAAACATGCATGTCCTGCTGTTCTTATACATCTAAGCTCAGTCATTTCTCAGATTCAAATACTTAAACATGATTTATTCTTGTTACAGTTTTATGTACAAGCTAAAAAAATCTGTGCAGGACTGAAGAACTTTGCTTTTTTTAGTCATATTAAAACTAAACCCGCTTTAAATCAAAGCCTCTCTATTGCTCTCCATTTAAAATGCTGAAGAATTTTCTACCAACCCTTACAATAATGACTGTGGAGATATCATGGTATCAAATAGTAAAATAAAATGTACACAATATTTTAAAATAACATGGTATGGCATGTTTTTCTCCTCTAGATCTGCTTATGGCGCTGCTTCAGCTAAATGACACCGAATAAATGTTTGAGTGATAAGGACAGAACCAAATAAACACTGAAAACAGATCCAGCTCACAAAACCCTCCACAGACATCCACTCGTATAGAGCTTTAATTCAGTCTAATGAATCGTGTCACAATCAAACTGATTGGAGCGAGAGAAACGTTGCGTTTAATCGTCTCCTCAGTGAGGCAGATGAGGGGAAACTGCTAAGATAAACATGGCGTAAACGATCAAATCTTGACCATGACCAGTCCAATGCAATGATAACAGGGCACCTTAAACCAGCTAAACCAGCTTAAACCATGCAGCTAAAGACTGGCAAACCACTAGTTTGGGTTTACCACCAAAACACATTCAGCTTACAATGCACCTTATTTAAGCGTTATTACCGGAAGGCTCTATAGATGGAGAACTGTGGCTGACAGTCTTTTTTTCTCTTTTTTTGCCACCATCACTACAAGTGCTATGAGCGCTGATGGGTTCCATGTGTGGTGATTTCAACTCTACGTCCGATGTCATATCCTGTTCCAGTCTAGATGTGCTGCAAGGGTCTTTGTGTCAGTGACTGTGAGGGGGAGTCTGGGTAATAATGGCAGGAGACCCTGCAGGTGTGCACCTCTCTTATACACACACACACACACACACACACACACTTTTAAATAAAACATTTTCGTTTGTCATTTGAATCATGGGGCGGCTGGGATGTTTAAAGTGCATAAAGCAGGAGTTTCAAACTACAGTAAAACTGAATACACACTACATTACGAGGACATTGATCATGTAATAATGGTGCCAAACCAATACACAGCACACACACACTTATGTTAATAAGGATATAACATGATTTTTTGTTTTCACCTTGACATATTTGTCTTAAAGGAGACATATGATGAAAATCTGACTTTTTCCATGTTTACGTGCTATAATTGGGTCCCCAGTGCTTCTATCAACCTAGAAAATGTAAAAAGATGAACCCAGTAACTTAGTTTTGGTAAACCATTCTCTGAAAGCATGTGAAAAATAAGTCATTGAAATTTGGCTCCCCTTGTGATGTCATAAGGGGATAATGTCACCCTTTAATCTGCACTGTTGACCATTTAGTGCAGAGATCTCATTTGCTAAATGAGCAAATTTGCATTTAAAAGGACATACATACAAAGTGGCAATTTAAACATGCTATAATAAATTATCTATATGGTATTTTGAGCTAAAGCTTCACGT
Organism: Misgurnus anguillicaudatus; assembly: GCF_027580225.2. Lineage (NCBI taxonomy): Eukaryota > Metazoa > Chordata > Actinopteri > Cypriniformes > Cobitidae > Misgurnus > Misgurnus anguillicaudatus. The sequence continues at coordinate 37,119,881 of NC_073356.2, read as the reverse complement.
ACGGACTCTGGGGACACCAAAGATTTATTTTACATCTTAAAAAGTCTTGTGAAATGTCCCCTTTAAGTGGTGTGTACCTTAAAGTATCTGCGTTATAAAACATTTTAAAAAGGCATTTATAGGCCTCGTCTATACTGGCATTTAAAATAAAAATCTTCGTCCAATATACACGACCATAAACACATGAAACATGACCATACACATACACTGGGCATGCTCATAAAAGTGTAAAAACGTATTACTCTACTAATAGCTAGCCTTTAGTGCATGTACAGTATGCAGCCTAGGGGTGTGCGACATTGGCAAAAAAATCATATCTTGATAATTTTCCAGATTACGATAACAGACGATATTCCGGACCCTTCAAAAATATGTTTGTGAAAGTCTTATATTGTTCTAGCTCTTTTGTATTGTTCAACTTCTAGGCACAATTTAGGAACCCATTCTGACCTACTTTACTATGTAAGGAATAATTGACGACGGGGCCATTAAAATATTTTAAAATAATGCACACACCCAAGTGGTAATGTGGTACGACGTGAAGCAGAGTGTGCATTATTTTTAAATAATTCAAAGGACTGGAGTCAATTATTCTGCTTATACCGCGATAACCACAAACATTGCTCTGGTGGCTATTTTTAAGACATTTGACAAGTTAGGTGTGAGGTTATCAAAAAATAATGCATACCCATGGAACTTTTTTCAACAGCATTTAACATACCCTATTGGAACTAGGGCTGTCACAATGATTAAATAATCGTTTTATCGCAATTGTTTGACCTCATTGAGATGATTTCAAATCACTGCAATGATTGCACATCTCTTTAAAAACACAAGGGGGAGCTGCACTTGTATAAACGAGACTGTATTAGGTGGCACTCCTTAACTGATATTGTAACGTAATGTATTTCATTCAATACTGTGGAAAAACTGTGCAAAACTTTGAATTTTCAGTTTTTGAAAGATATATTCATTAAATAATTACTTTTAATTATGTGTTGTGTTTAGTAATATTTACTGGCAGGTAAATCTAGCAAAACATTTAATTTAAATAATCACAACAATGTGTGAAAGTTATTACATGATCAAACAAAAATTGTATGAGAATTAAATGTCAAAGCAATAAAACAGACAATTAATCGTTATAATCAGCACAATTTATTAGACAATTAACTCAGCAAAATTTCAGAATCGTGACAGCCCTAATTGGAACTGATTGAATTATGAAAATTGGGTGTTATATGTGACCGTGTCTGTAAAATCCCGTCTAAAGTCTCATAATCTGATTATGAGGATGAGCAACAAAGTTTAATTTCAACCATTAAAGGTGCAGTGTGTAAATTTTAGGAGGATCTCTTAGCTGAAATGCAATATAATACACATTATGTTTTCAGTGGTGTTTAGTATACAGATCTTACATAATGAACCGTTATGCTTTTATTACTTTCGAATTAACCATTTATATGTACATAGGCTCTTCTTACATGAAAGTCGCCATTTTGCGCCCCATGGACAAACTGCTCTACAGAGGGTTTCAGACGTGATGATGATGTGTTTCTCATGTGGTGATTACTGTAGCTTCTCTATGCATTTCGAAAGGGAAAGGTGAGCAGTGGATGGCGCTGTTGGTTGCAATTTGCAGTCTTACCTCTAGATGCCGCTAAAATCTACACACTGCACCTTTAAGTTCACTATGATTTTAATAATTGACAAGGTCTCAGTCAATAGTAAAGATATCAAGACTATATTTAGGAAAAATTTGAACGATTTTTGTACAAAAAAAATCACAAAGCAATAACTTTAGCTGTGTTTTAGGTGGATGGTGAGTGAGGACTGCTATTAGGCTACATTTTGATGAAAGATTATGAGGGCAAGCATATTTTTCTTTGAATTACTGTAATGCACACTGATGAATCATTCACAATAAGAGGAGAAAAATCTATTAAAGTAAGCTCAATGTGTTACCTAAGAATTACTTATACGACTTTTATTAGCATTTTATTAACTTACCCAGACACGTGATCTGTTGGTTTCATGAGCTGTCAGTCACACAGATGTGTGTGTCTGTGTGTGTGTGTGTGTGTGTGTGTGCGTGCGTGCGTGTGTGTGTGTGTGTGTGTGTGTGTGTGTGTGTGTGTGTGTGTGTGTGTGTGTGTGTGCGTGTGTGTGTGTGTTGAAGTTGAGGGTCACTACTCGTTCATTCCTCAAGCACAGCGTCATCCACCTGTGCAAACAGGAGAAAGATGTGCGAGACGAGGGCAGCACCGCTGCTGTCAGAGATGGATGAAGACAGAGAGGTTATGATGGATGCAGGGAGGAAAAGAGAAAAACTGAAACCGTTGATAATAAAAGACGGATCAATATTTACTATATTAATATTGGTCCAGTAGGTTAACACTGGTGCTTTATTTAATATGTCTTTACAGGTTTTTTTACATTAGAAGTGATGCAAAGTGAGTGATGATGTCACCAATCCCCTCCCACTTTCCGGATCATTCCAATCTTTGATCCTTTGATGGATCAAATCAAATTCTCCTAAATAGCAGATGACATCAGTTAACTGGTTTCATGTCGACTCTAACACCGAAGAGAGAAAATCAGACAATATGTTATCAATTTCTGCAGATGGTGGTGAAGCGCGTGACATCTGAGTTCCTCCGTCAGTCAAAGCACAACACACACAGCTGGAGATCTTTGATGCCTGGAGATCTCTGTCAGTATGTCAAGACATACACACATCTCTGCTTTCAAAGTTTTCCTGCATGGAAAACAAAACCTTCAGCTAACTTCAGAAGCACATTTACTCCACGCACCAGCCAAAGACTTTCTTGATATTAAACACAGGCATCGTTTGTTTAAAGGCTGAAACGAACAGGCCAAACGAATCACAGACTAAAGGGATATTTAAAGATTGAAACGTACAAATACAATCAATCAGACTTTACTTATTTTAAAAATAAATTCTTACCGGATGTTTTTGTACAGGTTCTTTTTTCCCCTGTGACATTGGAGTTAGGGGCAGGGTTTCATTATTGGTTTATCTCTAATAATCATACATTTTATATGATTCACTTTATATGTTTCTGTACGATTCACTTCGTATGTTTCTGTACGATTCTCTTTGAACGTTTTTGTACGTTTCACTTCGTATGTTTTTTGTACGATTCACTTCATGTGTTTCTGTACAATTCACTTTGTATGTTTCTGTACAATTTACTTCACATTTCTGTACGAAGTTCACTTTGAATGTTTCTGTATGAATCACTTCATATGTTTCTGTACGATACACTTCGTATGTTTCTGTACAATTTACTTTGTATGTTTCTTTATGATTTACAATTCACTTCATACGTTTCTGTAAGATTCACTTCATACGTTTCTGTACAATTCACTTCGTACGTTTCTGTACAATTCACTTTGTACGTTTCTGTACGATTCACTTTGTACCTTTCTGTAAAATCAATTTGTATGTTTCTGTAATATTCACTTTGTACGTTTCTGTACGATTTACTTCACATTTCTGTACGAAATTCACTTTGAATGTTTCTGTATGAATCACTTCATATGTTTCTGTACGATACACTTCGTATGTTTCTGTAAGATTAACTTCATACGTTTCCGTACGATTCACTTCGTACATTTCTGTACGATTCACTTTGTACGTTTGTGTAAGATTCACTTTGTACGTTTCTGTAAGATTCACTTTGTACGTTTCTGTAAGATTCACTTTCAGCGTTTCTATAAGATTCACTTCGTACGTTTCTGTACGATTTCAATTTGTACGTTTTTTGTTTGATTCACTTCATACATTTCTGTTCGATTCACTTCGTACGTTTCTGTACGATTCACTTCATACGTTGCTGTATGATTTACTTTGTACGTTTCTGTGCAATTCACTTCGTACATTTTTTGTTTGATTCACTTCATACATTTCTGTTAGATTCACTTCGTATGTTTCTGTACAATTCACTTTGTATGTTTCTGTACAATTTACTTCACATTTCTGTACGAAGTTCACTTTGAATGTTTCTGTATGAATCACTTCATATGTTTCTGTACGATACACTTCGTATGTTTCTGTACAATTTACTTTGTATGTTTCTTTATGATTTACAATTCACTTCATACGTTTCTGTACGATTCACTTTGCACGTTTCTGTACAATTCACTTCGTACGTTTCTGTACGATTCACTTTGTATGTTTCTGTACGATTCACTTTGTACCTTTCTGTAAAATCAATTTGTATGTTTCTGTAATATTCACTTTGTACGTTTCTGTACGATTTACTTCACATTTCTGTACGAAGTTCACTTTGAATGTTTCTGTATGAATCACTTCATATGTTTCTGTACGATACACTTCGTATGTTTCTGTAAGATTCACTTCATACGTTTCTGTACGATTCACTTTGTACGTTTGTGTAAGATTCACTTTGTACGTTTCTGTAAGATTCACTTTGTACGTTTCTGTAAGATTCACTTTCAGCGTTTCTATAAGATTCACTTCGTACGTTTCTGTACGATTTCAATTTGTAAGTTTTTTGTTTGATTCACTTCATACATTTCTGTTCGATTCACTTCGTATGTTTCTGTATGATTCACTTCGTACGTTTCTGTACGATTCACTTCATACGTTGCTGTATGATTCACTTTGTACGTTTCTGTGCAATTCACTTTGTACATTTTTTGTTTGATTCACTTCATACATTTCTGTTAGATTCACTTCGTATGTTTCTGTACGATTCACTTTGTACGTTTCTGTACGATTCACTTCATACGTTTCTGTACGATTCACTTCGTACGTTTCGGTACGATTCACTTCGTACGTTTCGGTACGATTCACTTCGTACGTTTCGGTACGATTCACTTCGTACGTTTCTGTACCATTCACTTCGTACGTTTTTTGTTCGATTCACTTTGTACGTTTCTGTACGATTCACTTTGTATGTTTATTTTATGATTTACAATTCACTCTGTATGTTTCTGTATGATTCATTGCCAATGAATACATAACAATTAGCCAACTGGTAAAACTTTTAAAACTTTAATTTTTTTATATATATAAAATACAACCATCTGCTAGTAAAAATGTCACCTTTTATTGCAGTAGGAAGGTTAGTATAAATATAATTTACTTTATATTAAATACATTCCCATGCTTTGCATGTTTTTTCTGACACACATTTCTCTGTAATAATCCCAGTTTAAGTCACATGATCCAAACGCTTTAATCTAAATGTTCACTGAGGTTTATTCATTTTGATAAATGTTAGCTTTAATGTGAATAGTCTTTTGAAATAAAATCTCCACCAATACTTAGCAAACAAAATGTGTGTTTGTGGTAAATTCTTTATTTCTCTGTTTCTTTAGCGGATAGAGGAGTTTTCCATCCGTTCCTGGTCCTCCAAATCCACATTAAACAAACCCAAATCCTGCTGGATTAGAACGAAAATGCCAATAGAAATAACCAAGACAAAAAACACACACACAGACTGACTGTAATACCCCCCCACCGCGATCTCAGACGGCTCTGATCCAAACTGACTCACAAAGTCTCTGGAAAATAATATTATTCTTCATCTCAGAAAGTTTCCATTTGAAAAAAGCGCTTTTTGTTCTTTTAAACTAAAAGTCTTGTTGGCTTTAACAATAAAAGGCAGTCACAGGTTCAGGGGCTTAAAACATTCTGGAAAAAAACAAACAATCGCTGTCTTTCCATCTCCATATGCACAAAGTTGGGTGAAGTTGTGCCCTGATCCAATACAGACCCGAATACAAAACCAGCAGTCGTTCTGAACCTCACAGTTTATTTCTTTGAAAGTGACAATCAAAAGTTTTCTCTCTCTGTTATAAGTTTCAGTATGTCGTCATAGCCAAAGGTTGCACATGCACTTTTGTGAAGTCACACGATCTTCTGTCTCATATCTCATATTTGGAGCGATTCCTCTTGTGGAATTATTTCCTAATTCCTTTAACAGCTGGAGGTGCTTGGGTTCAAATCGCTGTTTTGCAACTGAAAGCTTAATTAAGCAGTTTATCATACTGAATTGTGCTGTCATGAAATCTCCATAGACCTGAACCTGTCAGCCTTTCTTCAGACCTCTATCTCCCACTTCATTCATCATCACCCAGATAACACCCCGTTCATTATTTAAGAGCTGCTTGTTGAATGGCATGAACAAACTCATATGTAAAATAAAATGTATGTATGCAATCTTAAAAAAGCTTTCTAAAAGGTTTTCTGTTGAGCTATGGTTTCATAGAGAACCTTTAACATCCACAAAAGCCTTTCTCTTGCTTCGTTATACAGACTATAAAAAGTTCAGAAAAAATGGTTCCTCTATGAATGAAAGGTCAAACAAAAATAATTCATCTATGACATCGTTGCGAATAACCTTTTTAATACCCTAAAAATGTATTGAAGATTGTTAATATATTTGCATTTTTCTACTATCCAACCCTACAAATTCTCTGTAATTGTCAATCAAGCTGTGATGAGTGTTGCATACACAGCAGTGAATCTGACTTTACCACGGTCAAATAAAATGATTTACCCTCAGTTCACTTTGAACATCTGCATTAGAGATGGTTATAGGTAGAAGCCACAAATGAAACTTTCCATACAGTCGCAGTTCAAGACGCAAAGTTCAGAAAAACTTTGAAATGAAAGCTTTTCCGCTAATCAAATGCTAGACTGCAAAAGCAAAGTGTCCTGTGTTACAGAGCGGCTGATCAGAAATCTGTGGAAGAGACTTTAGTTACACACACACAGACTCACACACACAGACTCACACACTGCTTGATTTGTGTCTTTGAAAGCAGATCTGTTCAGTCTGACCTGTGTTACTTAGCAGCATTGAAATCAATGCACTGATTAGAAGACGTGATCGAGTTTCTGATTAAAACCACATAACAGACACAGAATCCTCATCATCATCATCATCTTCCCTTAAATGAGACGTCAGGGACATCACAGCCTGATAACAGGTCATAGCGTTGCTGATTTGTTTCCTGGTTATAAATGCAGGAGAAATGAAAGTGATGAATTTCTCAGTAAAGAAGAACAAATATTATCTGACCAGCCTGATGAATTCCAAAATGCACAATCTTACAAAAACATAAGATTTTTACAAAAAAGCTGTATTGAAACCAAACCTTTAAACCCTGATGTCACAGGGGGAAAGCGAATTGAATAAAAACATACAAATGTGGTCGTATGAATTAATATAAATCTTCTGAGAATTCTTACTGATTTTATGAGGTGGCTAATTCGTATGAATTTGTACAAAGTGAAGCATACAAAAACATACGATTATCATAAAAACTAAACAATAACGAAAACCCACCCTAATGTCAAAGGGTCGAAAGCAAAACCTATAAGAAAGTACAAATGTGGTTGTAGGAATTGATATGAATTAGCCACCTCGTTAAATACCAGCCTGATCTCAAGAAAATTCGTACGTATTTTACGATGTGGCTAATTTGTATAAATTCGAATGAAGTGAATTGTCTCAAAACATACGATTATCACAAAAAAAACAATAGCGAAACCCCACCCCTAACGTCATAGAGCAAATCCTATAAAAACGTACAAATGTGGTCGTACAAATTAATCTGAATTAGCCACCTCGTAAAATACCAGCCTGATTTGTACGTATTTTACGAGGTGGCTAATTCGAATAAATTCATACGAAGTGAAGTGTATAAAAACATATCATTATAATAAAAAATAAAACAATAAAACCCCACCACTAATGTTACGGGGGCAAAAGCAAATCCTATAAAACATACAAATGTGGTTGTAGGAATTAATATGAATTAGACACCTTGTAAAATATCAGCCTGATCTCAGGAGAATTCGTATGTATTTTACAATGTGGCTTATTCGTATAAATTCATACGAAGTGAAGCGTATAAATACATACGATTATCATAAAAAATAAAACAATAGCGAAACCCCACCCCATACCCCTAACATCATAGGGGCAAAAGCAAATCCTGTAAAAACGTACAAATGTGATCATAGGAATTAATATGAATTAGTCACCTCGTAAAATACCAGCCAGATCTCACGATAATTCATAAGAATTTTACGAGGTGCTAATTAGTACGAATTTGTATGGAGTGAAGCATACAAAAACATACAATTATCATGAAACAATAACGGGGCAAACGCAAATTGTACGAAAATTTACAAATATGGTTGTACGAATTAATATGAATTAACCACATTGTAAAATACCAGCCTGATCTCACGAAAATTCATACGTATTTTACGAGGTGGCTTATTCGTATGAATTCGAATAAAGTGAATCATACAAAAACATATGATTATCATAAAAACAAAACTATAACAAAACCCCACCCTAATGTGACAGGGGCGAAAGCAAAACCTATAAAAAAGTATAAATGTGGTCGAACGAATTTATATGAATTAGCAACCTCGTAAAATATCAGCCTGATCTCACAAAAATTTGTATGTATTTTACAAGGTGGCTTATTCGTATAAATTCTAACGAAGTGAATTGTCTAAAAACATATGATTATCATAAAAAATAAAACAATAAGGAAACCCCACCCCTAACGTCACAGGGGCAAAAGCAAATCCTATAAAAGCGTACAAATGTGGTCGTACGAATTTATATGAATTAGCCACCTCGTAAAAAAACAGCCTGATCTCACAAAAATTTTTTATGTTTTTTACCAGTGGGCTAATTTGTATGAGTGAATCGGAAGTGAAGCGTACAAAAACATACGGTTATCATAAAAACAAAACAATAACGAAACCCTACCCTTATGTCACAGGGGCGAAAGCAAAACCTATAAAAAAGTACGAATGTGGTCGTACAAATTAATCTGAATTGGCAACCTTGTAAAATACCAGCCTGATCTCACGAAAATTCGTACATATTTTACAAGGTGGCTAATTTGTATGAATTTGAACAAAGTGATTAGTCTAAAAACAAATTTTTTATCATGAAAAATAAAACGATAACGAAAACCCACCCCTAACGTCACGGGGCAAAAGCAAATAAATAATGAAAACATACAAATGTGGTGCAAAAGCAAATCCTATAAAAACGTATAAATGTGGTCGTACGAATTTATATGAATTGGCCACCTCGTAAAATATCAGCCTGATCTTATGAGAATTCATACGTATTTTACGAGGTGGCTAATTTGTATGAATTCATATAAAGTGAAGCATATAAAAACATGATTATCATAAAAAATAAAGCAATAATAACAACCCCACCCCTAACGTCACGGCGCAAAAGCACATTGTACGTAAATGTATGAATGTGGTCGTTCGAAATTAATATGAATTAGTCTCCTCATGAAAAAGAAACCTAAAAACATTCCAAAATATTTTTCACTAAATAGATTTTGTCCGTTATAAAATTATATTAAATTTTTTTTACTGCATGAGTTTTCTTCCTTTAATAAAAAGAGAGGCAATCTCAATAAGAAGAGAGAAAGAAAAAGCAAGAGAAGCCATGAAAACTGCCTTGCTGCAGGCTATTTGTGTTTGTAAGTAAGTTAAGTTTAACCTCTTTAGCCTCAGCATACCAGAAAAAAAAACTTAATGCGGAAAAAAAACTTCACTTTAATGCGGCTCTTCAATGAAGAAAAACAAACATGGATGTATTACAAAGGGCAGAGCTGCATTGATTTCAAAAGATATGAGCATAATTAAATTCATTCTGTTTTTATTAAATTATAGGGAGTTTCAAAAATATTTTCCTAAATTAAGTTCCTCCCTATTCATTTTTTATAAGTAATGGGAGACTACAGACATTGATGATGAACGATAGGAGACATGCTTCAGTAAGTGTGAGAAAATGCATTAAATATAACTTTAAAAGTACATTTAATTCAAAGGTTTGACTGGCACCTTTGCCAGTGCTACACCAACTTTCATACTTCACATTTATTTGAGTATACGAGCATAGATGACCTCACAAGCACCATTCATCCTTAAATTCCTTAATCACCATTCTTCTGACCTATAAGACAAAATATAAGCATCTTCAAGAGCACAAGGGATTGCAGCTAATGCTATTGGCAGGGAGACTGAATGTTTTTGATGGGGAGGTGGAACTGACCTGAACCTGAAGATCTGAATGGATGAAGATCTCGAGTCTGCGTCCCATCCACCAAACATCTCTCCATCACATTGCAGATAAAGCAGACCCTTTGAACTCCTCCAGAAGTGAGACCCCCTCCTCCAGAGGTCTTATCTCCTATAAGTTTAGAGGGAGTGTTGATCTCTCGGAGGGGTTGAGATAACACAACTGATGGTAAAAGCAATCAGGTTGACAAACTCATAAACCTGCTCTGCTGAAGCACCATTCATCTATCTGTAGATGAGCTCTGCCATTGGTTGCCTTTAGAAATTCCTCACTGGTGGAAATGTTCAAACACATGAAGGCAAACTGGACATCTTTCAGTATCGAGATTTTGCTATCATTTCTTTTTGTATTCATTCTTAAAGGTTGCTGTATTATTGCAACCTTTAAAATGCATAGCGGTTAAAACCTCACTGACTCGATGACTTTATAAAAATGAACCTGTTAGAGTATTTTAACTTCTGTCAGTCATTAAAAAAGACGAAGAGCAAAAGTTTAGTGTGGTTTGCCCTGGGCACACAGCTCACTGCATCATTTATCCTGTCAAACTTCAACAATATTGAACTGTAACCATAGCCCGACCGAACAAATTCATGTGTGACAGGAGTCCAGGCGTTCTGGACAGACTGGACAATGAGATGGCATCAGAGAAAGTTGGCAGGTCAATATCAGGAAGCAGGGAAAGGAAAAGCGTTCAGAAATAAAGACCAAGTGAATGCAGGGTGGTCTGTGTTCAACTCTACACTGCCAACGCTGTCCCACACCGCCTGAACGTTAATAACCTACGGAAAGAAAAACAGCCACAATACATTACGGATTCATATCCCAACGCCTGCGCACACGAGAAAAATAACAAACCAGATTCAACAGATTAGCTCATGTGTAGATCATCCTGTCATCTCTCCAGATCTCTTCATCATACACTTCAAGTGTTAATGTAACAATGTTTTCATTTGCATTATAACTTGTATATTTATAATTTTAATATGATTAATATTAAAGTTGTCATTTTACTGTATCGCTGCTTTGCTTCAATACAAAATTGGCAAAAGTGCTTCATCTGAATTTTCACTGAAATGCTCAAAGTAATTTGATTGGCAGCACATCCTTGGACATTAAGGTGATTCTCATAAAATCCAGATTTAGAAGGTGTCCAGCATCAGAATTTTTAAAAAGCCCTTTTTGTGCACATATAACATTAAGGTCTTAGTATAACCATTATTTTTAGAGGATTTAAAAAATATTTCCTATAGAATTCTTTTAATTATCATTATCAAAAATTATCATTACCGCAACATGACATTATATTAAATATATGCATTGACAGAATAATGTTTCGGTAATGAGAACTAAAAAGTTGTCTAGGTACTATGACAAACTAAATGTCAACTTTTATCTGGAGAGAAAAAATAAGAACTGCTTACCTGGTAGCCATCTTGAGTGTCACAGTCAATTATGTCCCTTCCAACAATTTTTTTGTTGTTGAAAATGTTAGTTCCTTGAGGGCTTAAACAATGATTGAAAATTGTTGCGGAGGATGAGATGTGACACATTTATATTCCTTATTATTGTCTCTACATTTACCAATGATCACCTAATACTAGATGTTTCTTTACTGTAAATGTTTATAGTATAACATGCACTGAAGCTTTTTATTTTTTAGATTTTTTAATTATAAATATTTCCATGTCAAAGAACCCAAATCCAGTCATGGACACATTGCGGTAATGACAATTTCCCCCTTAAATGTGGAAAAAAACTTAATTGGTTTGTATAATAGTACGTGAAGAGATGTTTGTAATTTGTATTTTGATAGTCTTACTTTGCATTTACTTTTTATCGAAATGTTTCATGACACCTCATAAGTCTAATTTCCCGAGAATCACCCATTCTAGCATTGGTAGCATTTTCTTTATACAGAAACACTTGATTTCATTTTGCTGTAGTAACTTTTCACGATTATGTGGTTATTATTTGGTGTCTGTGACCTGAAAATCATTTCCTGGTTTTGACCCAGCAGTAAAGAACATCTGATCTCCATCCTTACACGTGTTTATAAACAAAAAGCTGAGATGCAAAACCCTCTAAGTGAGCCTGACATGTTTTCTTGTAATTTTGTTTATCAAACTCTTAATGGATTCTGCCAACAAACCAGATTTGAAGCGTTTTGATGAAAGTATAATACGCGCCAAGAGCATTCAGATTTATCTCATTTTTGACGGACATGAATGGAGCTCCTCAAATCTTCTCTGATATTCAGTGAATAGTCACATCAATCGTCTCACACTAGGCCGTGATATAGGATTGGTTTATGAATCTTTAGGGTGAAATAATTATCGGTAGCACTTTATTTTACAGTACATGTACTTACCTTGTAGTATATGGTAAAAATTGTGTACTTACAGACAAATGTGTGGTACTTACTTGTTAGTTACAGCATACCTACACTATAAGTATGTATCTGGTATTACCCAATACTTAACTAGAGTTACATAATAACTACCAAGTATGTACCACTGGTAAGTACAATAATGATACCGTTTAATTACCATAAGTAAGTACCACACATTTGTCTGTAAGTACAACATATTTACCATATATGTATAAGTTGCACTTTAAAAAAATTGGGTTGTTTTTAACCCAGGGCTGGGTAACTATATGACAGAACTGGGTTAAAATGACCCAAATAATGGGTTGTTTTTACCCAACAACACAGCAGTTGGGTTAAAACAACCCATTATTTGGGTCATTTTAACCCAGTTCTGTCCAATAGGGTTTAAAACAACCCAATATTTTTTAAAGTGTAAGTACACATACCGTAAAATAAAGTACAACCGAATTCTCTATTTGGGCTTTTGGATGATGTCATTCTAGCAGTGCAACTTCATTTCACTATTTCATTCATTTTAAACGTTTTAAGTCAGTACAATTTGCCCACGATGAGTCTGAGCTTTTAAACCTGCTGGTGTCAAATGTTTTTGCACCCAGCACAAATGTATTATTATTCATAGTAAGCAGCAGGTCATGGTCAAAGAATGTGTGTTTTTGTTATTTATCTTCTCTTTCTGCTGTCTTCAATAATAGCAGGAAATTTAAACGTGTGCCGGTACCCTTTGGTGCTCGCAGTGTCAAGGCAATAACAAGGATGGATGTTTTGTTTGTTTAATGGACAGGCAACGTGCCATTTCAAGATTAACCAGGAGAATTGTGACACAGACGGTTTTTCAGGATTATTTGATATTCACTTTCTTCATTTAGTTGTTTATTAACAAATGTGTTCAAAGCAATTGACTTTACGTCATTTCTGTATACATGTTTGAGTTTGAAGGAAAACACCACCGTTTTCAATATTTTGCTGTGTTCTTGCCTCAACTTAGATGAATTAATTATATATTTCTTTATTCAATGCATGCACTTTTAATCTTTGTACAGCACTTCGTGAATGTATTAGCATTTAGCCTAGCTCCATTCATTCCTATGGCACCAAACAAACGTTTTATTTTGTGTAACTGGGTGATTCTCACGAAACCATTGAAACACCACGGCACTAATGGTTTTAGCTTTAAAATGTGTAATATAGTAACATTAAAAAGCATCAGAATTAACACAATACTGTGTTCTACCTTGCACAATGTGTGATTTCAACATAAGAATTTATAATTGTACATTTTATTTCATTTTCTGCTGAAATTCTCATTACCGCAATGTGTCCGGCTGTGTTTGAACATGCGTTATGTTGTAATTTAATGAAATTAACACAAAAATATTAAGAAAAAAAATAAATGGAAGTTTTGCTAGACTACTTTAGATGACAGAAAAAATATTTACTGAATATTCATGTATAATAATAATGAAGAAAAATGAGGAAAATGATGTGTCCATGCCTGATGTTCTCATCCTCCGCAACACTTTTTGAGAACAGTTTAAGCACACATACAGAATTTTAATAAAGTTTGATTTTGAGTGATCAAGCACATGGACCAGTTACTTCAAGATGGCTACCAGGTAAGATCATTTTTTTACAGTTAATTTGAAATATTGTCTTGTCAGAATGCTTACACGACATTTTGATTATCATTACCGCAACAGATGCTTATTAAATGTTCATTTAATTAATAGAAGCATAATACTTTGATTTTAAATGCATGTGCAGAATCTCCAAATTATGCTCTTTCAGGTTTGTCATGTCATTTTGAAAATATGTCAGTGTTGATGTTTTCTGACTGTTGCGGTAATGAGATTTTTTAGGACTAATTTTTAAAATTATGTTACAAAAAGTGTTAAATGATAAGTAAAAGTTTTTAAATTAATGTTCCCATTTACTCCAGACTTTGTTTTTCAATGTCTGGTGGGAAAAAAGTAAATTTAAGCAATTTTTACATTTTCATGCTTGACATTTTTAAAACCAAGTTTTCGTGAGAATCACCCAACTACTCAAAACATGGAAGTGTTTGGTGGCTTATAAAATCATCCTGGTTTGGATCCTAGGGAATGAATGGGGCTAGGCTAAATGCTAACACATTTACGAGGCGCCGTACAAAGATTAAAAGTGCATGCATTGAAAAAAGATTCATTCATCTAAGTTGAGGTAAGAACATAGTTAATATTGAAAAATGGTGGTGTTTTCCTTTAACAAACAAGTTGACTTCAAAGAGAATTCCTCGGGTTAAATTAGTAAAATTTTTGCTAAATTAATCCCAACTGAGATTATAAACCATGTAAAACAGGTAAAGGGCTTCGGATTTAATGTTCAGGTACCGCATGTACCATTGATGGTTGCCATTGTAAAGAATTTATGATGGTTTCTCAGTCAAATAACCACTAAACTTTAGCACATAGCTCATCTCACATTATAAATAATCTTAAATCATGTCTCTTGTACAGGACAGATGTGCTGGTAGTTAAACGTTTGGCTTCATGATTTTCACAAGAACAAGAAAGGCATTGTGTAGACTGACCTGAGTATCAGAGACTGGAGGATTGCTTTGGCAGAAAAAACAACAGAAGAACAGAAACAATGTCACTTACTGTCTGAATTCAGTTGAAGTTGGCTGTGCAAAAAAAAAAAAGAACCGTGTCTACTAAATAATAAATACAATAAATACTGCGAATGTTGGCAGTTTAAATAGTGCAGCCTTGTGCTCCAGGTATGAACGGAGTTGCAGCAGGCTTAACATGTCACCCAACACAGATTTTCAGTATTATAGTAATGACTTATATCAAGAAAGAATAACTGTGTTTAAACTACAGATTGACTTCAGCAGGGGTTTGTGTTCACAGCTGTGTGTAGGGTGCAGGTGCGAAACCCTGCTGAGGTCTCCAGATGAATGACGTGTGTCTGCAGGTAGGTGGAGCTTCTGTAAAGTGCTTCCTAATCTATTTAGAAATGATGTCTGCCCTTATTTGTGGAGAACCTAATTGGCCCTTTTTGAAAATAAAGCCGATGTCAAATGGAGGTCTGACCACACTATTTACAAAAAAAAAGGTCTGTTTCAGCCCTGCAACTCCAGAAAAAAGCAAACCAAAGGAAAGAATCGGTTTACAGCAACAGGCCGGGCGGTCGATCTCAAGGGACACACGCTCCTCTTTCTCTAACTGCTTAGGAAATAAATATTCATTTAGCGTAGGATGTATGAGCACTCCAGATCTTTTTCAACAGATGTTAGACGGTCATTGCCAACTGTTGATCAGGACAAAGTTTTGAATCTTACTTGTAAGGTTCAGAAACATTTTTTTTAGTTACAATCTATTGACAAAATCTTTGGAATAATGTTGATTACTAGAAAATCATGGTTTTACATTGTCGGAAATAAAGGTACAGAAGCTCTCACTAGACGGTACATTTTAAAGAGCACCTATTTCATTGCTATGTTATTTTGTGTATTTGGTACAATATAATGTGTTTGCGTGTTTTATGGTTAACAAAACATTATTTTCCACATACTGTACTTTTTGTAGCTCTAGATTTCACTCTCTTCCTGAATGCTCATTTTTCTGTGGCATTCTCACGGATCTCCGCATTTTTCCGTGGCATTCTCACGGATCTCCGCATTTTTCCATGGCATTCTCACGGATCGGTTACTCAACTGCTTTTTCCTATTTTCAAACCATTTTCGCTTCGGTTTAGGGTTAGATTTGGTGTTTGCGTTAGTATGTCACTTTAAATATTGGTTTATACAATTTTTTCTGATTTATTCTTTTATATTTTCTAAACTTAAAACAATTGTTGCCTGGCGTTGGGGTTAGAGTTGGGTTTGGGTAGGGATGTCATTTCATGTAAATCTAACCCTAAACCGAAGCGAAAATGGTAAGAAAATAGGACAAAACAGTTGAGTAACCAATCCGTGAGAATGCCACGGAAAAAGACAGTCCGTAGCAGGGCCACGGAAAAATGCGGAGATCCGTGAGAATGCCACGGAAAAATGAGCACAAAATTCCGTGACTATACCACGGAAATTCGTGAGATCAGGTTGTCCTGAAACACAAGGATTTGAAAAGCTCTGTGTCCCTGATTGGCCAGCTAATCTGTATGTTGTCACTGGCCTGAATACCTCTAATGTCAGCCGGAAATGTGACACTCCTTACCATGTTTGAAAGATTTGGTTGCTAACAGGAATTAACTTACAGGCTGTGAGTCCAACCGGGAGGAATTATGATAATGTCAGTCTTTACTAAATTTTTTAATTATTTATTTTGTTTTGTTTTTGTCAACAAGCAAAATTCCATTTTGCACATGAAAGCATAAGACCTACAGGTACAAACATACAATTATGCACATGATGTACACATACATAACCTTACAAAACAAAATAATTACAAAATAATTAAAAAGAATCCCAGAAAGTAAACTGTTGAACTAATACACACTTACACACCAAAGGAAATGTAAAAACGTGAATCAGACAATAGGTGCTCTTTAAAAAAGTCCCAATGTATATATATATATATACATGTGAGGTACTTAAATGCAACATTTAGGAACAAAGCTTTTTGAAAGCTTAACTTTTACTTAAATGGGTAGGTGTACTTCAAATGTTTACAGCGGAGATTTAATTTAATTTTCTTGCCAGAATGTGCATGCCATTTCAAATTTACCTAACAACTTTTATAAAGTTGTGAAAAATCTCACTTATCTTATGCAAACACGTGTACCATTTACGTTTTGCGACTATACTTTCATACTAAAAATGCTGGGTTATTTTCAACCCAGTGTTGGGTCAAAAATGGACAACAATAACCTAATAGGTTGTAATTTAACCTATGCTGGGTTGTTTTAACCAGTGTTGGGGAAAGTTACTTTTAAAAGTAATGCATTACTAATTGAGTTACTTAGTTACTTTTCATGGAAAGTAATGCTTACGTTACTTTTTAGTTACTTTTGCGTTACTTTTTCTTGACTGAGGCTTGATCTCTTTCAGGCCTTGCTGGTGTTTTTTATGACTGAAAAGTTCTGCTTTTAGAAATTGCATATTTCATTACAAAAATGTCGAGCTCTGGTCTGCCATCTCAGTTTCTGACTCTAGCTGTTTCCACACAGGTGTACGCATGGAGTGCATAATGTGACTACGTTCAGTTGAATTCAGTACATAATTTTTATCTAATTAATTAAACTAAAAAAGTAACTTGCATTACTTTTTTTAAAAAGTAACTCAAATATTAATGTGTACATTTGAAAAGTAATGCGTTACTTTACTGGTTACTTCAGAAAAGTAATATTATTACGTAATGCACGTTACTTGTAATGCATTACCCTCAACACTGGTTTTAACCCAAAATGCTGGGCTGTTTTAACCCATTGTACACTCTCAGAAAGAAAGGTACAAAA
Organism: Misgurnus anguillicaudatus; assembly: GCF_027580225.2. Lineage (NCBI taxonomy): Eukaryota > Metazoa > Chordata > Actinopteri > Cypriniformes > Cobitidae > Misgurnus > Misgurnus anguillicaudatus. The sequence continues at coordinate 37,101,926 of NC_073356.2, read as the reverse complement.
GTTGTCAATGGGAGAGTACCTTTTAAAAAGTCTTAATACTTGATGTACTAATATGTACCTTTTAGTGTATTTTTTGAAAATGTAACACCAGTAACAACTTTTGTACCTTTTTTTTCTGAAAGTGTAGGGTCAAATATAATTTTTTTCTGAGTTTATTTTACCCAATGGCTTAATTTCTCCCAAGCTAAATGTTTTGCCTTATCTGTGTACTTCTTTTGCCAGTGCTCTATACTGTATCTACATTTTCTTTTGCAACTGTGACCACCGACCTCTATATCTTATTTTTTTAATGTTTTAATTCTCATAAAATTCTATAATATATTATCTAAAATATATTATATCCTCTATAGGATCAGCTGATGTCTGGCTCTCTCTTAAGGGTTTTTTCTCCAAATGACTTTTTGCAACATGATCTCAAGGAAAGTGAGATCAGTCTGACTTTTTCCCTCAACTTTAGCTTAGATTATTACCATGCTCGCAAGTACGGTTTAATCTTAATTACTGTTTTTTTTTATAATCAACATTCGCAACAGCGTCAACAGATCTTAACTTTTACTGAACCCAGAACATTCCTCAGCGAATGAGAATCCATAAAAGTCTCTTCAGCATCTATCCGGTCACTTCTGTCTTCTCAGATCTGACAGTCGTATATCTGAGTCCAACACTCCCCTGATAGCAGCCAGAAGATCAGAGATTCCCATAAGCAGACTTCAAAGGGTTAACCTGATCCCAGAGCTTTACTAAAGCACAGGAGGGGAACGCATTGCTCCCGACAGCTCCTGAGACGACCAGAAGTGATGTGGGAAAAATGTCCAGGGTGGCAGAAATAAAGACGCTGAGGTCAAATCTGCCAACATATTCCAGAACCATCAAAATAACAATAATGCCTGCGGCGCTTTCAGAAACAACTTTTATTTGAAAACTATAATGTCAACATAAACATGACCTTTGACCCAGGAAATTCATGCAGTTATTGTTTCAATCTCTATTGCAACAGTGAATAATAAACTCTATTTACATACCAGTGAAGTAAAAACAGGTTTGTATGATGAGGAAAATGTCAATTATAAGTGTGATTCCTCGTGCAGCCGTGTGAAATGAGTTTATATTGTGCTGTACATCACAAGTGAGATCTCAACACAGTGTGTCATCACAAAAATGATATTCACATTCACAAAACTTTATACATCTTTTGCATTGGTGTCCAAGATGCTGCTATGTACATTAAATATCTAAATATGATTTTACACAAAAGTGGAAATTTCATGGTATGAGGGGTAGTCATTGTCTCTATAAACCATTCAATTTGATTAAAAAATCCATTAAAGCAAAATATAAGACATGAATCATCTCTTCACATGATCACTGAATTCACTATAGACTGTCTAAACTGATTTCTAATACAAAGACATTTGGGGCATAGCAATTCATTTATACATTTCACTGAATATTTCATTTATTCATCAAATGATGGCACATTTAACAAAACAAATTATTGGGTCCTAACCTGGCATGATGTGACAGGTGATAAACATCCTCCATGTTAATGTGAGTTGTGATCTTATTAAGCAATGAAAATGACATAAAGTGAAATCTCATTGGTCCAAAATCCTGCTTTGCATGAATATTAAGTATCAATTGTATTGGCTATGATTTTATCACATTATGCATCATTTTCATTTGTAGTGAAGATAATAAACCTCATGTTACAATTTTTTAGAAATCGTTTGCCTTTCCTCATATGGAGGTTTACACCTTTGACCCCTGCTCTCTAGAAACAGGTATCATACATTAAAAACCCATTTGATGGACCACCAGAAACAACACCATTAATGATAGATCAAACCCACAACACAGTGATTTGAGATGCTGTGCATCATTTCAGACGATGTTTGAAGTGACAGCAGAAAGCCCGTCAGAAGCATCACTTCACATGTGGACGGGTGAATAAACACAGACTGGGCTACTGTTTGGTTAATGTGGGAGGTAAATAAAGCTCTGTGGTTGGTGCTGCTCTTTATTTTGCTTCACACACAACAACAACCAGAGAAGGAAGATCAGAGCCTAGCAGAGGTCAGAGGTCACGTACAGTGTCACACTAACAGGGTCCGGTCGAGTAACTCGAGTGACAGCAGATGAAGTTTCAGTGATGAAGACGATGATGAAAAAGACAGTCAGGTGCATACATTTAAACCCTCATACCTCTTATAATGCTTTAACTTTTAATCTCTCTCTCTCTCTCTCTCTCTCTCTCTCTGATCACATTTCACATCAAATTTAAAGGTACAATAAGTGGGATTTACCCCCATCTAGTGGTGAAATTGTATTTTGCATTTAAACGAATAGTGCTCTCTAGCGCCTCGCTTTTCCAAATGCGTGTTGCAACTACGGTAGCCGTTATGTAATCACTGATCTCCTTGTTTGTTTCAGCTAGTTCACGTGTTCTGAATGAAAACGCGTTGTGGAAACGCGTTGGTAGGTTAGTGTTTTTTGTCCCTCTCTGCTATTATAGTTTATCAATACGGCGGAACGACATGGAAGCCTCCTTGGACTTACCCGATCAATGTAAGTAAAGAGAAGAAATTCTAAGCTTACAAAGAAAAGTCAGATCACTGGCAGAGGTCATTTGACACCAACGAGGACATATTTATGACTAAAGACATTGATTTTGATTAATAAAACACTTAAAATCCTACTTACTGTCCCTTTAAAAGAATAAACGAAAAATTTTATTTTACAAAGTAAATTTTTTTTACTTTTCCTTCCAAATTTTAAATATTGAAAAATAAATATAATATACTATTAGGGCTGTCAAAATAAACGCGTTAATAACGCGATAACGCAAATTCATTTTAACGGCACTAACGCGCGATTAACGCAACACGCAATTTCTGTTTGACCCACAGCTGGATGAATTGAGACGCAGCAAGTGACCGGAGCTGTGTAGATGAGTCTGAGCTTTTCATAAAAATAAGAACATTAAGCTCTCGTCTAGCGAATCCAATGCTCTAAATGCTCATTAAACATCTAAAATGCACGTTTGCTGCACGTGCAGTTTTCTTTATCTGCACGTTTTCTGTGAGGTGTACCGTCCCAAATCCATATAAAGCAAAGATGCGTCTTCTTTCACTTTTTAGTTTCGTTTTAAAAAGCATTCAGAGATTATAGAAAATAGACCGCAGGACTTTCTTGATGTTAAAATAATTATTAAGAGGGATAAAGTTCGGGATCTGATATTTTTAAATCATTGTCGCTTGGGGCTGGGGTTAGATTTGAGGTTTGGGTTAGGTTAAAATCACTTTCTGTTACATTTTTAGACATCATTCTAACCCCAACTCCAAGCGAGAATAGTTTTAAAAGCGGAAGAAAAATATGTAGAAACCAATACATAAAAGTACATCCTAACCCCAAATCTACGGAGCCCCTAAGGGGACATGGAGAAAAAATTAAATAAAGTTTAGTTTCGCGTGCGCACATGAAACTATCGCGTGCGCATGTGAAACTACCGCATTTAATTTTGCGTGCTCACGTGAAACTTTCGCATGTGCACATGAAACTTTCGCTTTCACGTGCGCGCGCGAAACTAAACTTTAAAAAAAAAAATTTGCACATGAAGGTTTCACGTGAGCACATGAAACTAAACTTTAGATTTTTTTACTCCAATGTCACCTTAGGGGCTTGGTACAAATCTAATCCCAGCCACAAGCAACAATGATTCAAAAATAGGGGGGAAAACGAGAAAACAATACACAAAAAAGTTGTGCCACGGACACGAAAAACTATGAATAGAATTTTTTTGCTGAATGACACGAAAAAAACATTTGTGCTCAAGGCACGAAAAAAAATGGACATGAATAAATTAATACAAATTTTCGTGACTATAACAAGGCTTGCCGTGAGATCATGTTGATCATGGTTGTATTTGTTGTGCCGCCTTTGAACATATGGATCTCAACATTATTGCATTAAAGTCATTTTGAATTCTCAATAAAACAATACAACATTTTTTTGTCTTTTCCTGTAAAACGTATTGCAATACAAAGATTTGTGCTCAGTATTCATTGAATACAACAAATACTACCATGGTGTATAAATACTTAATTTAAACATTATATCATTTTTACATTACAGAAATGAGAATGAGGTTTATGTGCATGACGGTAATGAAAATATTGATGTTATTTGTCATGAAACTATTGCAACAATGATAAAAACATAAATCACATGAAATATGCAGTAATTGATTTTAAGCTTTTGATATGAAATGTGACCTGGACATCTCTCTGACTTTCTCTCTGTCTTTCTCTTTGTCTTTCTATCAAACATCAGTTTCAGTCATGTTTTGCATACAGTGTTCATCACCGCTCTCTTTCTTCTGTTCTTCACCTGTGTCTCTCCCTCGATCGTCCTCTCTCATTCCTTCACTCTCCTCCTGTGTTTCCTGTGCCTCTTGTTTCAGTCTGATCACTCCAGCATTGAGCTCTATGTGTGATGCGCTGCTCCGGATGACTCCAGCAGGAGGCGACGTCACCTCCGGTGCTCTCTGCTCTGACGAAGGGCCATCTTCATCTTCCTCCTCCAGGGTGCTGCCGTTTCTTAGCTGCTCTATAGATTGAGATAGAACCTAGAGAGAGAGAGAGAGAGAGAGAGAGAGAGAGAGAAAGAAAGAGAGAGAGAGAGAGAGAGAGAGAGAGAGAGAGAGAAAGAGAGAGAGAGCACACAGTCTCAGTAAAAACATCCGGATGAGATTTACTCACTTCCTGTCCAGATCATTTAACAACCTCATTTAAGAGAAATGAACTTCACACACTGAATATACACAGATACAAACACACTGCACGTTCACAGTTACACACATCATTAACAGATCCTTAACAAATACACAATCATACCCTTCACAAACACTATCACACTCTTGGGAATTTTGTAAAAGTTAACAATTTGCCATTTGCAGTCATATTGCTTTATTTTATTCATCAAAGAGCATGAGCAGTTATAATTGCTATTTTCTGCAGGTTACGGTTTTAGAGCCGTCAAAAAATGAATCGCAATTAATCGCATACAAAATAAAAGTTTGTGTTTGCATAATATATTTCAGAGTATTGTGTGTAACAAGGAATATATAAATTCACACATGCATATATCAATTAAAGATTTTTTGTATAAATGTATATATAATTTTATTTATATATAATGTAAAATATATCAAAATGTAAATAAATAAATAAATATAAAATAAAGGTTTGTTTTTGCATAATATATGTGTGTGCAAATTTGTGTACAATTATTTTATATAATATATAAAAAAATCTGAGTATTGAAAATATATTTATTTATGTATTTATATATATATATTTATTGGGAAAAATATATAGACATGTAAATGTTTCTTAAATACATGCACATGTGTGTGTATTTATAGAAAAAAATTACACGGTGCGCACACATACAGTACAGGCCAAAAGTTTGGACACACTCACTCATTCTTTATTTATATATTTTTCCACATAACAGAATAATAATAAACTCGTCCAAACTATGGCATAACACAAATGCAACTGTGGGAATTATGTTGGTGACTGAAAGCATCCAAAATAAATCAAAAGTCACCCTTTGCCTAGAAATTGCAATCAAGAAGCTTCTTGAAGTTTTACTTTGGACTGAATTTTAAAGAATATTGAAGGACTTCACATTTAATCTGGGCTTTTATTGACAGATTTTTCTGTAATATTCAGTGCAAGTCATCTTTTTAAAAAATAATTTTTTAAAATAAAATGTTAGTTTTCTAATAACAGAAATTAATCTGTTTGACACAGGTATAGTTTTTTCTACAAATGTAATTTCATGCATTTAACCATAAACATTCAGATTAAAAGATTTTTAAAATCATAGTCAAGTGTGTCCAGACTTTTGGCCTGTACTGTATAGCAGTGGTTCTCAAACTGGGGTCCGGGGCCCCCAGGGGGGCCGCGAGATGGTGCCAGGGGGGCCCCAGTTTTATAACATTTTATAAAATATATTAATTTATCATGAATTCTGTGAAATTAAACCTAAAAAAAAATAAGGCAGCACTACTTTGTATAATTTAATGTTTTGTTTAATTAGAATGTGAAGTTTTAGAACTGTTTTTTGTCATAAATTTTCTTTGGGGGGGCCGCGAAGGAATGCACTGTACACAAAGGGGGCCGCACGCTGAAAAAGTTTGAGAACCACTGCTGTATAGTATGCAAAAACAAACTTTTATTTTGTATGCAATAAATCGCGATTAATCTTTTGACAGCCTTAGTTTTAAGATCATAAACAGATTTTATTTTATCAAATTTATTTTTAAATAAAAGGTTCAAGACTAAATAATAGTGATGATAGTAGTCATCAACAGCAGTATCTGTATCTGTTTGTAGTAAACTGGTACTTTGAGATGATGTTACCTGACTCATGTGGACCTGCTGGTGAAATTGTTTCTGTTTTTCCACAAAGTTTTGGTGCTGTTGTTGAAGGACCAGTTGGGCCAGTGTGCTCTGAGGAAGCGGTGCCGACTGGGTTCTGTTCAGGGGCCGGTGACGCGGTAACCTGGCACGAGAGCTCATGACCGAACGATCTTTCATCACCAGAGGAGACGGAGAGAGAGCAGAAACACTGCCTGTGACTGCAGAGATAAAGTATTGTAACCATTGCACACATATTTGAAATCTTATTTAATATTTAACTTCACTATTTGTATATCTAATCTGTACAATATTTTCCCAGGCCTGATGTTTCTATCTGTTCCTTACTGATCTCACTTTCATCTCAAGAGTTTCTCACCCGGTGACATGATCCTCTGCTGTCTCTGCTCTTTAAGCAGAAGATGTTGTAGAAGAGCTTGCTGACCGTTGCTCACTTTAGACTCCAGTGATGCTGGAAAGGCAGTGGCCGCGAGCCCTTCAGCGGTTCGATCCTTCAGCGCCGTACCCGTCTGAGAGAGGATAGATTAAGATTATCACTATAAATAAAACAATTATTAATGTTGCAATAAAATCTGGACATTTAGGAATTTTTGCATGGTACTAAGCTATGCTGTAATTTTTGGGTGATGCCTTAGCACATTTGTTTTTTCAGGTAAACCCCCTTGACCTAAATTATACCCTGAGAGTTTAAGTGAATATTTCAATAATTTAATAGCATAGCACGTTTGCATTTTTAACAAAAAAAAGTCTTTTATCAGTAATATTTTACATAATTATTGTTACCCATCATTGTACATTCATCTTTCTTATAGTGGTACCTAAAACATATCTGTCCATTTTGCATGATTTCTCAGTTTTTTGATATATTGTATAATTGTGGGATGATCACATGACATGCAGATTAATCAAATAAAAAATAAATTTTTGTTGGTTTATTTTAAAATAATTCATTTTTTCATTAACTCAAACCCCCTACAGTACAATTGTGAACCTCAGTTTGGGAAACCCTGTCGTAGCAAAGCCAACTAACTATTAATATTTCATGTGCTCTAAAACACCAGCATATTCTCCTATTTTTATCATCACTGACACCAATTTTTCATCAGACTCGCTTACATAATGGCGCCTGCCGAAAATGAATTATTAATAACTGCAACCGTTTTAAAAGGCATCCCGTCAGCATTTGCGTTCTGTGTCGCTCATAAGTTGCACATAATTATCAAGCTGCTTTTAGAAGTCCCTGGCGTGTCATTTAACTATTTCAGCGTTAACGTGTTGAAAGTATTCTCGTCGCAATGGTAAAAGTGACCCGTGTTTTGATTTGTCGACGTGTTACATGGTTTCCAAACACCATTACTTAACTTTTTAAAAGGCTGTGATGAACGAGAAGTAAAACTCACCCGCTGAAACCCTAAACCCAGGCTCCTTATTTACCTAAGGGCTAAAGATCCCACAGGTCAGGGGTCACGAGCCTTCAGGGCTGTACATTAATCCAGTCAGGCTTGCACACAACAACTTAGTTCAATCAAAAACTAAAATCTGTTCCTAAACCTTCTGTAAACAACCGACTATCTTAAAACACCTAACACGTCTGCTTGTTCTCATCCGGGCAAATTCCTCATACAGTATTTTGTGCTTTCTCCACAAATAGACCCGGCTCTGTGTCTCACTGTCTCCTAAAAATACAGCTGCCCTCCGGCTTTTTCTGTAAGATCTATTCATATCTGTTGCGCAGCAGAAGATCTGTCCATGTTGCTTTAAGCCCAGACAGAAGACATTTTTATTGCTCAGAGATTTCTCATTTATAGCTCAGGAGACATCATTGAATTTTGAATGATGTTTCTTAAAAGTCTGTGTTTGCTTACAGCACCTGGAGTTTTGTTTTCTTTTTAAGTATGCACTTTGTTTCTGATGTTTCTTCAAACTAAAAAAAAATAGTTTAAGGCCCCCGTGTAGTAAATATTTTTTATCTTTGAGCATCAAAATAGCACATTATAGAAACAGGATTTTTTTTCATGTTTTAAAACAGCTTAAATGTAACTCTACGCCCTTGCCTTATTTAGTAAACATGGATCTATGAATATGCAAACTAGCCCCACCTCTACTCATTTGCAAAGCTTGGACCATAGATTTAATATGCAAATGTACTCTTAGTCTCCGCCTCTACTCGATTGCAGATCTTAGACTATAGATATAAAAATGCGAATTAGTCTCCGCCTCTACTCAATTACAGAGCTCGGACCATAGATATCAATATGCAAATTAGTCTCTGCCTTTACTCAATTACAGAGCTTGGGCCATAGATATAAATATGTGAATTAGTCTCCACCTCTACTCGATTGCAGATCTTGGACTATAGATATAAAAATGTGAATTAGTCTCCGCCTCTACTCAGTTGCAGATCTTGGACCATAAATATGCAAATTAGTCTCCGCCTCTACCCATTTGCAGAACTTGGGCCATAGATATAATTATGCAAACTAGTCTCCACCTGTACTCAATTCACGTCTACTTAATTGCAAAACTTGGACCATAGATATAATTATGCAAATTAGTCTCTGCCTCTACTCAATTGCAGAGCTTGGACCATAGATATAAAAATGCGAATTAGTCTCCGCCTCTACTCAGTTGCAGAGCTTGGACCATAAATATGCAAATTAGTCTCCGCCTCTACTCAATTGCAGAGCTTGGACCATAGATATAATTATGCAAACTAGTCTCCGCCTCTACTCAATTGCAGAGCTTGGACCATAGATATAAAAATGCGAATTAGTCTCCGCCTCTACTCAGTTGCAGAGCTTGGACCACAGATATAAAAATGTGAATTAGTCTCCGCCTCTTCTCAATTACAGAGCTTGGGCCATAGATATAAATATGCGAATTAGTCTCGGCCTCTACTCAATTGCAGATCTTGGACTATAGATATAAATATGCGAATTAATCTCCACCTGTACTCAATTCAACGCTACTCAATTGCAGAACTTGGACCATAAATATGCAAATTAGTCTCCGCCTCTACTCAATTGCAGAGCTTGGACCATAGACATAATTATGCAAATTAGTCTCCACCTGTACTCAATTCACCGCTACTCAATTGCAAAACTTGGACCATAGATATAATTATGCAAATTAGTCTCTGCCTCTACTCAATTGCAGAGCTTGGACCACAGATATAAAAATGCGAATTAGTCTCTGCCTCTACTCAATTGCAGAGCTTGGACCATAGATATAAAAATGTGAATTAGTCTCCGCCTCTTCTCAATTACAGAGCTTGGGCCATAGATATAAATATGCGAATTAGTCTCGGCCTCTACTCAATTGCAGATCTTGGACTATAGATATAAATATGCGAATTAATCTCCACCTGTACTCAATTCAACGCTACTCAATTGCAGAACTTGGACCATAAATATGCAAATTAGTCTCCGCTTCTACTCAATTGGAGATCTTGGACCATAGATATAAATATGCAAATTAGTCTCCGCTTCTACTCAATTGCAGAGCTTGGACCATAGATATAAATATGCAAATTAGTCTCCACCTCTACTCAATTGCAGAGCTTGGACCATAGATATAAATATGTGAATTAATCTCTGCCTCCACTCAATTGCAAAGCTTGGACCATAGATATAAAAAATTTGTCTCAAAAATTAATCTCCACTTCTACTCAATTGCAGTGCTTAGACTATAAATAAAAATATGCAAATTACTCTCCGCTTCTACTCAATTGGAGATCTTGGACCATAGATATTAATATGCAAATTAGTCTCCGCTTTTACTTAATTGCAGAGCTTGGACCATAGATATAAATATGCAAATTAGTCTCCGCCTCTACTCAGTTGCAGAGCTTGGACCACAGATATAAAAATGCGAATTAGTCTCTGCCTCTACTCAGTTGCAGAGCTTGGACCACAGATATAAAAATGCGAATTAGTCTCTGCCTCTACTCAGTTGCAGAGCTTGGACCACAGATATAAAAATGCGAATTAGTCTCCGCCTCTACTCAGTTGCAGAGCTTGGACCACAGATATAAAAATGCGAATTAGTCTCTGCCTCTACTCAGTTGCAGAGCTTGGACCACAGATATAAATATGCGAATTAGTCTCCGCCTCAACTCAATTGCAGAGCTTGGACCATAGATATCAATATGCAAATTAGTCTCCGCCTCTACTCAATTACAGAGCTTGGGCTATAGATATAAATATGCGAATTAGTCTCCGCCTCTACTCAATTGCAGAGCTTGGACCATAGATATCAATATGCAAATTAGTATCCGCCTCTACTTAATTACAGAGTTTGGGCCATAGATATAAATATGCAAATTAGTCTCCACCTCTACTCAGTTGCAGAGCTTGGACCACAGATATAAAAATGTGAATTAGTCTTCGCCTCTACTCAGTTGCAGAGCTTGGACCACAGATATAAAAATGCGAATTAGTCTCCGCCTCTACTCAGTTGCAGAGCTTGGACCACAGATATAAAAATGCGAATTAGTCTCTGCCTCTACTCAGTTGCAGAGCTTGGACCACAGATATAAATATGCGAATTAGTCTCCGCCTCAACTCAATTGCAGAGCTTGGACCATAGATATCAATATGCAAATTAGTCTCCGCCTCTACTCAATTACAGAGCTTGGGCCATAGATATAAATATGCGAATTAGTCTCCGCCTCTACTCAATTGCAGAGCTTGGACCATAGATATCAATATGCAAATTAGTATCCGCCTCTACTTAATTACAGAGCTTGGACCATAGATATAAATATGCAAATTAGTCTCCGCCTCTACTCAGTTGCAGAGCTTGGACCACAGATATAAAAATGCGAATTAGTCTCTGCCTCTACTCAGTTGCAGAGCTTGGACCACAGATATAAAAATGCGAATTAGTCTCCGCCTCTACTCAGTTGCAGAGCTTGGACCACAGATATAAAAATGTGAATTAGTCTTCGCCTCTACTCAGTTGCAGAGCTTGGACCACAGATATAAAAATGTGAATTAGTCTCCGCCTCTACTCAATTACAGAGCTTGGGTCATAGATATCAATATGCAAATTAGTCTCCGCCTCTACTCAATTACAGAGCTTGGGCCATAGATATAAATATGCGAATTAGTCTCCGCCTCTACTCAATTGCAGAGCTTGGACCATAGATATCAATATGCAAATTAGTATCCGCCTCTACTTAATTACAGAGCTTGGACCATAGATATTAATATGCAAATTAGTCTCCGCCTCTACTCAATTACAGAGCTTGGGCCATAGATATCAACATGCAAATTAGTCTCCGCCTCTACTCAATTGCAGAGCTTGGACCATAGATATCAATATGCAAATTAGTCTCCGCTTCTACTCAATTGCACACCTTGGACCATAGATATAAATATACAAATTAGTCTCCGCCTCCGCCATAGATAAATATGTAAATAGATGCTGCATTTGCCAATTTCAGACACATAACTGCTAAGTTCAGTTTTCATACAATGCAAACGTGAACTGCACATTTTATTTGTTTAGTGCTGATGTGTTTAGTATTCACACAACATGTGTGAGCATCAGAGAAGTAGAGCTGAAGCAGCAGTGCCACGATCGTTTCAGCGCTGAGTCTATGTGGCATCCATGCATAATATCTACGACTCGAACTACTGATCTGCTCATCACCTGTGATTGGTTACATGTTTGTGACATAGAAAACCAAGATGATTTTAAACTGTCTTTGGAAAACTCCAATTTTATGGAAGAAATATTCAGCAATGGTGTTGAATGATGAATTTGCACATGGTTTGTCTAAACTTGATTTTCATCACTGGGGGACTTTACAATATAGTGAGAATATGAATGAATGTGGATAGTATAATTCATGAATAAATGAGAAGTAGTTGACTTTAGTCAAATCTGTGCACGGTTTGAGACATTGACTGTACTGAAACCCCAGAGATGTGAGATTACTGGAGGAAAATATAAGAAGCGGAAAATTTAAGAAACACTCGCTTCACAGTCTAACTTCTGTCCTGGAGCAACAATTGAAGAGATATTAAAGAGATATATGGATTTATGTTTTCATGGTTTACATTACAAATTTGCCTGTGGCACAACTATAAACATCTGATCTGATGTGTTGTCTTGTTCATAAGCTGTGACTCTTACACAGATGTGCGGGTGAGCGGGATGAAGGCCCAGTGTAAGGTTAGGTAGAGAGGGAGATGTGTATAGATTCAGCAAGGACACGGATCCATCCGTCTTCAGGACGGCACCCTGTGACAGACATCGCTGGAAGACAAAGAGAAACAATGACATCAGTTCTACCAAAAAGCCACCGACTCCTTCAACTTCTATAGTGAGTGAAAGGAAAAAATATTTTATCTGTAAATAAATGCCTGGCTTGCGAATGATGTCTTAGTGTGACAGGTGGTTTTTTTTATGAAGAATTTCATAAATGTATGAACACACAAACACTTGTCTGTAAGTATACACACACTCAATGTGCTGTCATATATCAGACTGCCTACATGAGGAGAGTTTGGTCCGTGCTGGACCGGTGCCTGTGAGGAAATGCTTGGGCAGAACTTCACAGAGAAAATAAACCTCAACCCCCCCAAACCGCCAGCACGGCCAGAAACCACAGAGGAAAAGAGCCGTCACAGTTAGTTCAGTGCATTCACTGCCATACACACACATGCACACGCACACACACTTCACACAACAGATCGGCCAGGGGTCCAATTCACCCACCCTCCTTATTCTGTTCCCATTTTTTGGGAAGGTGCAATGCCCAAGGGTGTAACCACTGCAAGCATTTGCACACAAGACATTTGCCTCTACAGATAACCTGTCAAAACTGAACTTGCAATGAAAAATCATATTTTCCTTGGTTTATTAAAAAAATGTAAAAAAATTAAATGTTAATTACTTAGTAGAATGAAAAACATGTAGTAAAAATCATTTAGTGCAGCAAACTTTAGGACTGAAGTGAGACAATAGGTTTTGGTTAAAACATGAATCAGCTGATGTTAAAAGATGATGGTACCTGGATTTGAGTCGTGCTGGACCGATATGAGGCTCCGTTCTCATTGTTGCATGGTCCAATGGGTGAGCTCGGTCCAGAACCTGCAGGGCTCTCATTGGCTGAGGAATCTAGCATTCAGGAAAACAGCAAGTGAGTTCTGACTCTGGTATGAAATAAAGGTATCCAGTTTCATTTGGTATCCGGTTGTTACCTGTTAGTTCATGTGTTCGTCTCTTCAGTGGTGTGACAAGCACACTTCCATCTCTCCTGCGCATGGGAGCGCTTCGTCTCTCAGACACCTTCTGCTTCAGTCTGGACCTCACCTTTAGATTTGGCTCGGACGCTGCAGGAAATCAGATTGATATCCAAGTGAGTAAAACATTATACAGTAACCTTAACTATCAAATAACAACAAAAAGAAACACAATGTTATTGTATTGTAAGTCAAATATCTGTGTAATATCATTTTGTCTATCCTATAAAAAACAAAAATGAATTGCGATTAATCGTATACAAAATAAAAGTTTGTGTTTGCATAATGTATATGTGTAATTATATATCTAAATATGAAGAGTTTCGTTGCAAAACGAGATAAACCCGTTTTTAAAATTTTTGTCAAAACATGTTTATTATTATGTCAACATGTTATTATTTTGTTTTATGGTGCTACTTAGCTGTATTTTTTAAGTTATGAAGGTTTAAATCAAAACAAACCAACTGCAGTTGAATTGATATTAATTGGAATGCACAACCAAAAAACGAGAGCCATCTCGTTTCGCAATGAAACTCTTCATATATAATTGTAAATAACTGTATAAATGTAAGAATTTTTTAATATATTTGTATATAATGTATATATTTTTTAGTGCTGGGCAAAGATTAATCGCGATTAATCGCATACAAAATAAAAGTGATTTTTTTGTATAATATATGTGTGTGTAATTATATATCTTAATATATAATTGTAAATAAAGAAATAAATATATAAATGTATAAATTTAAGAAAAAAATATATATTTGTATATAATGTATATATTTTTTGTGCTGGTCAAAGATTAATCACGATTAATCGCATACAAAATAAAAGTTTTTGTTTGCATTATGTATTTGTGTGTAATTATATATCTTAATATATAAATGTAAATAAAGAAAGAAATATATAAATGTATATATATATATATATATATATATTTGTATATAATGTATATTTTTTTAGTGCTGGGCAAAGATTAATCGCGATTAATCGCACACAAAATAAAAGTGATTTTTTTTGCATAATATATTTGTGTGTAATGTGTGTAATTATTATATAAATATTTAACCACACACACATACATATATTAATTTCAGAATTTTTTATTTATATATAATATTTTTTAATTGATATAGAATATATAAAAATATAAATATATATATATATATATATATATATATATATATATATATATATATATATATATATATATATATATATATATATATATATATATATATATATATATATGTAAATGTTTCCTAAATACATACATGAATGTGTGTGTATTTATATATACACATAGTAATTACACACAGCACACACTCATATATTATGCAAAAAAATCACTTTTATTTTGTATGCGATTAATCACGATTAATCTTTGCCCAGCACTAATATTTTTTAATTTATATATAATATAAAATATCTCAAATCGAAATAAATCTATACAGTATATACTAGGGGTGTAACGGTTCGTGTATTCGAACCGGACCGTTTCGGTTCAGGGCTTTCGGCACGGTGCGCACGCGCACCGAAAGCATTTTGTGTGCGCCTGTGCGGAACATAATACGTGCGTTTCCGCACGAACATATTAAGTGGCGGAAGTCTCCGCGTTCAGCGCAAGTCTTCTGTCAAACATATAACATAATTCGGCCCGCAGAAAGATTTTTATTTACTTAGTTGTATATCCGTTTGATTATTGATGTAAACGTTTACGTGTCGTATCTAAAAGCGCATGTTAAACGCGTGTCAACGCGCTGCTTTGTTCTTTCAAAAGTGCGTGAGAGGATGCACGTCTTTCGTTGCTACGCATTCATGAGACGCGCTTTCTGTGACAGCAAGAATAAGGAATGCGTGATCAGATTTTTCATCTGCATATCACGTCAATCATATCATTGTCACAATGCGATCAGCTGGTCGGGACAGAGAAGAGCTGTAAACCCGGGCTTACTCAGCTGTTACTCAGCTGCGGAGGGGTTCGTAAGTAAAGTCACAGCTTACATTGATGACACAAGCAAAGATTAGGAGAAACGTGCAAAAGATCAAGGATGGCTATGTATGCAACTCACTAATCTCAAAATGAGTGTATAATAAGTATATCATCATGTTGCTTGCTATGCAGTTACACATAGAGCAGTAAGATTATTTTTATACAGAGATGGTACATAGCCAATTCAATTCTGTGAGTTAAACAATCCAAAATAAATCAAAACAGAAAATTTTTAGTGGCAAAAATGTAGGCTAATAGTTCATAAATGTATTCAGGAATTGAATTTGTTAGTTCAAGGTTTTAGTAGAAAAAGTTTAAGAGAAGGTTAAGATAAGAGTTACCTTCTGTTATAAAATAATGTAAAAAATAACTTTGCAGTAGTATTTTATTTATTATTTTTTCATTTTATATATATTTTATCTGTTATACTTTAATAAAGTGTTTAAAAAAGTGTAAACAAATTGTAAAAAAAAGTTTAAAGTAATAAACAACCTGCAGTTTAATGTTTGCATTTCTCCCTTACTGTACCGAAAATGAACCGAACCGTGGCTTCAAAACCGGGGTTCGCACCGAACCGTGATTTTTGCGTACCGTTACACCCCTAGTATATACATGTAAATGTTTTTAAATACATGCCTGTGTGTGTGTAATATATTATGCAAAAACAAACTTTTATTTTGTATGCAATTAATCAAAAACAAGTTCAAAATTACTTAAAACCCTGATCACATTTTATTGTGCACATTTTGTATATCCTGTTTTATGATGTTTACTTGTTATAGTTGTAAATATTATAACCTAACCCAAACAGAAAACTTTTTGCACAATTTAAAAAAAGATGTACTATATTTGGTACATGAGGACATCCCCAAAGGGATGTTTTGTCAGGTTTCCTCACTTTTGGGTACAAATGATGTCCTCATAAGTAGACACATACATATACTGTACATACTGTTGTTCACACAGAGAGATACTATAAACACACAGAACTCTCAGAAGTAAATGTGTGGTCTGTGTTCAGGCCTTCTGAGGAATTCTGGGATATCTCCCAGCTATAATGAGCTAAGAACTGGAAGATCAATTCAATCCTTCATCTGGATGACATTAGAACAGAGCAACAGCTCTTTGAGTATCCACTACCTGCCAACCACAAACCTCTACGGTAGCCGTCTTTAAACAAACACACAGACGCTGATATACCCGCAGAGAGACAGCGAATGAATGTGAGACAGATTTGGCGTGGTTCGGGGGAAATCCGTATTGTCCCACTATGACTCCTGAAGTTCCAAAAAGTCTACTCTGGAAATTCAGCCGCCCCGTAGACGCCACCTACCGCATCTCTGACTGCTGAGTGGGCAACAAATAGACATCAGGAGACCAACATGATTACAACACACGGTGGACTGACAGTGTGGATCTGGACAGAGATGAAGGGAAATGAGTAATATATAAAAACTTACATACAGTAAACACAGCCAAGATTGACTGATGAGATGCTAAAGTGTTTCTTAATGCACATTACCGCTTTTCTGTTATATGATTCATCAAAACAATGACTGCCTCCAATATTTTAACTTGCTGGACCTCTAAAATGTTTCCTTTTGGTTGACGTCAACTAAGCCTCTTTAACCAATAAGCTTATTGCTATGTAGACACCGTTTAAAGCTAATGTTTTTGTCTTTTCAAAATCTTGCAAAGCTTTACAGGTATAGTTCATAGAAAAATCACAAATGAAGATATTTTGTTAGCAACCAAACAGATCTGGGGCACTATTTACTTCCATAGTATTATTTTTCCCTACACTGCAAAAAATGATTTTCAAGAAAAAAAAAACCTTAGTATTTTTGTCTTGTTTTTAGTAAAGATATCTAAAAATTCTTAATTAAGATGCTTTTTCTTGATGTGCAAAAAGACCCAAGAAAATAAGTCTAGTTTTTAGACCAAAAATATCAAATTTAAGTGATTTTGTGCATAAAACAAGCAAAAAAATCTGCAAATGGAATAAGAAAAATGTTCTTGAAATAATTTTTTTTCATAAATACTTTTTTTGCTTGTTTTAATTCTTAATTTAAGAATTTTTTGATGTTCTTACTGAAAACAAGACAAAAATACTAAGAAATAAAATACACTGCAAAAATGTCTTTCTTACTTAGTATTTTTGTCTTGTTTTTAGTAAAAATATCTACAAATTCTTAAATTAAGATGTATTTTCTTGATAAGCAAAATGACCTAGAAAAATAAGTCTAGTTTTTAGACAAAAAATATATACTTTAAGTAAATTAGTGCTTAAAACAAGCAACAAAATCTGCCAATGGAATAAGAAAAAATTTCTTGAAATAAGTTTTTTTTTTCATAAATACTTTTTTTGCTTGTTTTAAGCACAAATTCGCTTAAATTTTATATTTTTGGTCTAAAAACTAGACTTATTTTTTTGGGTCATTTTGCTCATCAAGAAAAAGCATCTTAATTTAAGAATTTTTTTATATTTTTACTGAAAACAAGACAAAAATACTAAGAAATTATTTTCTTGAAAATCATTTTTTGCCGTGTACTAATTTAATGTTGGTTAATTTGGTAATGAAATGAATGAATGATTAAATCTGTATTATATATATATATATATATATATATATATATATGTATGTATGTATGTATGTATGTATGTATGTATGTATGTATGTATGTATGTATGTATGTATGTATGTATGTATGTATGTATGTATGTATGTATGTATGTATGTATGTATGTATGTATGTATGTATGTATGTATGTATGTATTTTTGGTTAGCATTAACCACCAAAGCCCTTCAACTGCATGTTCTGCCTGTTAACCTGAGAAAATAAACATGATTAATTTAAGAATCCCACGTAGTTACTTAAAAAAAACGACCACTGACGATACTTTGATACTTTGAGGTTTAGTTTCAGGTAAAGATTGGTGGAGATTACGGTCAAATTACAGTGACGGCAAAATACTGTAATTTAGCCGCTCTGACACATGATGAATAAGTGCTATTAAAAAAACACCGCAAAAATATTTGCCCAGCAATTAGCTGGAAGGATTTACACGATTTTAATTCGTAGGGAAAATACGCAGAGCGGTCAACGTGTTTACATTGGGTCACGTCATTAAAGGGCTTTTCGAATGCAGCTTGACTCAAACTTCCTTAAACAAACAGTTGTTGAACGGAGTAACGTGGCATGAGAAGGTGACTGCTGAGGAGGGGGGCATCCACAAAGACCCAACCAGCACCTGTGAGTTTGTTTCTAGGTGCTGTGACAGTATGCATTGCTACGGTATGTAGATGCTAAACGTTTCAAGTGGTTGCCAAGACGTTGCTAGGAAGATGCTGATGTGTTCCAAGTGGTTGTCAAGAAAATACTATGGAGAGAGGTCTTCACATAGATCCGAAAAACCAATGTCTGTCTAAAAGTTTCACCTGTTCCTCAGACACAGGTCGGTTATAATAATAGCAGCATCGGGGCTCAGGTAATTTAAAGGAATAGTCCATTTTCTTTTTTAAAAAATCCAGATAATTTACTCACCACCATGTCATCCAAAATGTTGATGTCTTTCTTTGTTCAGTCGAGAAGAAATTATGTTTTTTGAGGAAAACATTCCAGGATTTTTCTCATTTTAACTGACTTTAATGGACCCCAACACTTAACACTTAAAAGTTTTAATGCAGTTTAAAATTGCAGTTTCAAAGGACTCTAAATGACCCCAACAAGGCAAAGGGGTCTTATCTAGTGAAACGATTGTCATTTTTGAAAATAAAAATAAAAAGTATGCACTTTTAAACCTCAACTTCTCATCTTCATCCGATCCTGTGACGAGCCAGGGCGACACACGTAATACGTCATGACGTCAAGAGGTCACGGATGTTTACACGCCACAGTGTTTACAAGTGTGGAGAAAAGGACCGCTCCGACGTTGTTGTATGTCAACTGATACTAATTAATGTCTTTGTGTCAGTTTATTGTTTACAATGGTCAGCAAATGTGCGTTTTATATATGTAACACGTGACCTCCATACGTCACTACCCATTAACGTTAGGTTGCGCTGGACCGGACCTAGACAAAAAGTTGTGGTTTAAAAGTACATATTTTCTATTTTTCCTGTCAAAAACGACAACCGTTTCGCCAGATAAGACCCCCATGCCTCGCCTGGGACCGTCCATAGTCCTTTGAAACTCCGTTGAAAAAAACTGTTAAGTGTTGATTCAAGCGCTAAGTGTTGGTGTCTATTAAAGTCCATTAAAATGAGAAAAATCCTGCAATGCCTTCCCCAAAAAGCACAATCTCCTCTGGACTGAACAAAGAAAGACATCAACATCCTGGACGACATGGTGGTGACTGGTGAGTAAATTATCTGGATTTTTCTTTTAAGAAAATGAAATATTCCTTTAAGTGTTAAGTGTTGGTGTCCATTAAAGTCCATTAAAATCAGAAAAATCCTGGAATGTTTTCCTCAAAAAACATAATTTCTTCTCGACTGAACAAAGATAGACATCAACAGTTGGATGACATGGTGGTGAGTAAATGATCTGGATTTTTTAAGAAAATGAACTAATCCTTAAAATGAATGTGTTTTTGCTGAACAGACCCGAGATGACCCAAACTATCTTGTGTGTGTGCATCAATGTCCTTTTCCAACCCCTCCTCTATTTGCCAAGACTGGCGGTAGGTACATTTTTCGTTGAGACAGACCTGTCAATCAATTTTAAATGTACATTTTAGCGGTTAAAATAAATGAAGCAACAGGCGAAATTGGTTGTAAAGGCCACCTGGGTTTCTTTCTGTCTGACTGGTGCGTGCAGGGCTGCAGACTACACACGTCGGTGCCGTTTACATTCGGGTTAAAAAATATTGCAACCAGTTCAGGATAAACTCGGGTCTAATTTTCTCGGCTTTGTTTGTGATTCAGGGTACATTTTTTTGGACACAAGAAGACCTCTAATGAAGATGCTAAAGTGTTCCAAGTGGTTGCCAGTGCGTTGCTATGCAGATGCTGAAGTGTTAGTGTGTTGCTATCGGGTTACTTAGTTGTTGTGCATGCTTGGTAGCTTAATGGCCCAAATCTGGCCCATCCTTATTTCTATATAAGTGCAGCTTTGTAGATATGACTCGAGTCCCTCCTTCAATGTGTAGGATTGAAAATCATTAGTCTAAACACTCACTAAAGGCATCTCTAACATTCATGTCTGATTATATTAAGGCATAAAGACTTGTTTACTTTATTTTAAGTTTGCTTTGGAAGTTTCCAAGTGTCCTTCCCACTGTTCTCTTTCCTTATACAAACAGACTTGTCGCCCGCCCATCACATCCACCACCCCACACCTGTCAATCATTCGGCCGTGAAGGGTCCTGACCAGGGCAAAGAACAAACGCTACCTTTATGATCCCCCTCTCCCTGCCCCTGCCCGACAAAATCTACTGGGACAGACAGGAAGAGGGGGACGGCTTTTCCAAAAGTCATTTAAAACCAGAAGACATATTAGACCTTTCATATTTTACACTAAAACTAAAAACATTAAGCAGTTGATCTTGTTTTGTTTTGCTAGCAGTGCTTAAGTGTTGTCAGTAGAAATGCAGTTTTACTCCAAAAAAAAAAAAATCTCTCTTCTGTGTTTTAATTGGCCGTCTGCACTATCGCTGTACGTTCTGATCTACAGGCAGAAACCGGAGCCACAGGAAGCGGCTCTGTCTTGTCAGCGTAGACAAATTATTCCATTGACAAAAAAGCAGTCTGTTTTTCTTTTCGTTTTTTCTTCCCTGTTTCGTTCCTGTTGTTTTTGTATCCCCCGGACGGGCCTCTTTTTAAAAGCTGTTACCTGAGTTATTGAGAGTGGATGAAAAGACGGCCCAGAGTTCAGCGCGGATCTCTGATGGGGCCCGAGGCTTCACAGACCCCCGCGCTCCAGAAAAATCCCTCTGGAGGTTTGCGGTATTCTGGACCCTTCCTGGTGTTGAGCCATGCTGGAAATTCTGTGCAAACAGTGCTTGGATGAAGACCAGGTCTATTTTTAAGTTCCCTTTGAAAGAGTTTCAGTCTTATCGTTGAAACCCAACGTATCGCCTTTCTTTACAAACTCATCGTGAAATTAGCCTCGCAACAAGACGTTCAGAAAATAAAACATGTGCGAGTTCCCGGAAAAGAAAGTGTTTCCAAAGGCTCATAGTTACCGTGAGGGACACGAACGTACAAAAGTATTCAACTTCAGCAAATAACTCAATCTGCGCTATTTTTCTACAGACATCCAATAAAATATAATAAAAACTCAAACAGTTTTCAACCTGACAGTTTTGGCATTCACATCCCAGCATAAAGGCATTCAGGCAACGTCTGTTTCCCTTACAAAGCGTACAAATCTAGTTTAGTCATCCAAAGTGAGGGGTGAAAGGTCAAATGCACACAATAATGGCCAGCCTGGCCACTGCCACTCTTCCAGGGCGATTCGGTAACCGTCCAACCCGAAGGTACCTACATCCTGCTTATGCCCAGGAGGACTTAACCTCTCAGATCCGATTAGACCCCTTTGCCTGGCCAGGGTTCAGTCTCTACAACCTCTCCGCCTGGTAATTGTTTGCAAACCTCTGGGCCGGGCGCCCCGGGGCACGGAGCGGGCACAAGCGTGGTCATTCTCACCAGGCTGACCCTAAAGCTAAACAGGGTCACTCATCAGCCCCATTTAGATCTGCCCACGGGCCACAGCATTCGGTGACATGCACGGTTGACCGCTGACCCCAGTGATTAAATATCGGCTGCAAACATTTAGGCAGTGTCACCTCTACCGGACCCCTGTGCCAATGCGAGAAAACACATCAATTCATAGCTCCGTGGCTGGAGGTCCAGTCACTTTGTGGCATAATAAGCAAGAAAACTCTAATCCTGGATATAAGACTTCTGAGACGCACACGCACGCACAAAGACCTCAGTTTTACCCACGCATACATACATGCATACATGTCACTGATTTTATAAGGATCATACAACATGAATTCTTCAATGTGACCTTTGACTTACCAGTCTTCCTGAGAGGGAAGTCCTCTCTGTAGTCCAGGCCAGAGGTTAAAGGGTATTTGAAGGTGGGAGGGGTTTCTCCTAACGGAGGGGAACTCTGTTCGGCTGGACCCGGGTGGGCAGAGCTAAAATTTAAGAAACACAATGAAATTTTTTCCTTTATGAAATTTTTACACGTTACTTTGTTGAATCAAATCTGCATATAGGCGCATGAGAAATCTGTAAGACTGGACTTACATTTGATTTATGCGTTTGGCAGACACTTTTAATCGACAGTGCATTACAAAGTACACATTTTTTATCAGTATGTGTGTTCCCTGGGTTTGTGACTATTTACGCCTCAATGCAAGCTATACAGAACTTGGATGGAGGTGTAATGTCGTGACACACCTGTACCACAGTTTGGAGTGGCTGAGAGGAAAACCAGCACTGGTTAGAGATGGATCTTTAGCTGATTTACTCATCAGAAAGTCATGCAGTTTCTGTCGAACTTCAGTGCTCGCCGTTGAACCTGTGCAAAAAAACAGACAGACGTTGAGTAAGAAAATACCCGAATGCCTTTATTGTCATTGCATAGCTGTACAATGACATTTAAATGCAACTAATTTTTAAAAAAAAGAAACAACTTGACATGGCAGCAAGAAGAAATAAATAATAAGCAGTATATTGCACCTGGTGATCATTGTGATCTCTTTACAGAGAGACTTCATGATAAAGGTTTTTTTTTACTTTACTCATCACATTGAATGTCTGAGCCTCACATCAAGCATTTCAATGTGTCACAGACATTGGTATTTTAGTACAGAACTTTGTTTAGTCATTTATTTGTCTGTATAATACTATAATACTGTATAATAAAACAATATTTCAATTATTGTGCATGTTAAATATTTTTTGCTGATGAAATAAATGCTTTTTTTTACATTGCTTTACATTTGTAGAAGATATTGAAATTAATGCACCTCGATTATAAATTCTCGCTCGACCTGATTTGTGTTGAACCATGGACAACATTTTTTTAAATAAAACCTAAAACCACTGCAAACCCCAACCATCAATGAAAAATGAAGTTTAAAACAATGGTCTATGGGGGCCCTGAGATGTGGATGGGATGATAACCGATTTTATGATTAACCACGATGAAAAATGTCCCAGGGATTAGTATTATCGTTTAAAATGTAATTATCATTACAACCGTGTTTGATTACTGTGATTTTGAAAACTTGCGGTAAATCCTGTCCAGCCAGAATCAGTTTGACACAGGTGCGCACATGCAACATAGTTTTTTGCACAAGGCGGCATTTAAGGGATAATGTATTGTATTCATTCACGGTAAACTTATTAGAGATTTTTTTACCACATAAATAATTTCCGGGACATGAAATATTAAATTGTGATTTTGAAAAAATACAACTTGTTCAAATGTTTTCAGCGTGTGTATTAGTTGTTTTTGAACATTTCCATCTCATTTTAACAAAACCATTGTAATAATGTTGATAACCGTGATTAGGGCTGTCACAATGATTAAATAATCGTCTCATCGCAATGATTTCAGATCACCACAATGATTGCACATCTATCTAAAAAACACAAGGGGGAGCTGTAGCGCCTGTATAAACGAGACGGGATTAAATAGCGTTCCTTAACTGACAGTGTAATGCGATACATTGCAAAGCCATTCTATACAGTGGAAAAAACAGCATTTGAAGAAATACTGCCAAGCTTTGATAAGCAGTATGAACTATTATAATTAAATAATTACTTTTAAATTCGTTGCAAAACGAGATAACCACCGTTTTTTTAATTGTTCAGAAATCTCGTTTTTAGGTTGTGCATTCCAATTAATTTCAATGCAAGTGCAGTTGGTTTGTTTTGATTTAAACCTTCATAACTTAAAAAATACAGCTAAGTAGCACCATAAAACAAAATAATAACATGATAACATAATAATAAACATGTTTTGGCAAAAATGTTAAAAAATGGATTTATCTCGTTTTGCAACGAAACTCTTCATTTGTTATGTTTATTAATATTCACTGCTAGGTAAACCCTGCAAAAGATTTCATTTAAATAATCACAACAATGTGTGAAAATTATTTCATGAACAAAGAAAATGCATGAGAATTAAATGTCAAAGCTGCAAAACAGGCAATTAATCGTCATAATTTATTAGGCAATTAACCATCAGCCAAATTTAATATTCATGACAGCCCCAACCGTGATAACTTTGGTCACTATAATCATGATATGATTTTTTTATTTTTATTTTTTATTAAACTGGGGCCACCCGGAACCATCTCAGGGTAGAGTTTAATGCTATTTTAATGCCATTTTATAAAATACATGAATGTATCATTAATTCTGTGTAAATAACCCTCAGAAAAATAATTAAGAGCACTACATTTTTTTATTGAATAATTGATATATTTTGTTTAATTTAAATTTAAAGTTTTGGAATGTTTTATGTCATACATTTTTTGGGGGGATGCACCCAAGCAAAAAGTTTAAGAACCACTGGTCTAGAGAAGCATCAAATCCTGGTTGTAAGCTTAAATTTTAAAAACGGTAAACATATTTCTGAAATCTGATTGGTTGTTTGAAATGTTGTCCCAGGGTCACCATAATGTTGCCCTGAGGACATCAACCACTTGGCAAAACTCTTCTATATAGACCAGATGTGCAGAAACAGCGCCATCTAGTGGTGAAAAGAGCACTTTGCAGTTGAAACATGCTACTGCACATATGACCAAATAAAGATTGATCAGTTTATCACACAGGCAGGTTATAAATCATTTTTATTCCTTATGCACCAGACACCCCTCCCATAGATGACTGCGTTATGGTCTGTGTGAAGTAAATGCGAGTGTTCATTGTGTAATGATGACTGACTCTCTTTAGATCTTTCCTTTCTCCTGTGATGCTGATGTTTCTGCATCTCCCTCCTGTGAGCCTCCTTCTCCTCATCTCGCACCTCCTCTCTCTCCTCCTCAACCACCAGCCGACGCTCCTCTGCAAACACCTCCTGCTGCTGCTGACGAAGGGTTAACAGAGCCTCCTGCAGCTGAAAGAGAAAATTAAACACAATGTCACGTTTCCAGTAATTATATGACTTTAAATGGCTGATGCCAGTATCTAGAGGTAAGGAAATGAAACTGCTGTGGTTTGGATGGAAAATGCGCTTATTTTTAAACGTTGTTTATGCACATTCATTACATGTCCCTACACTAGCATTATCTCATTACACTTGCAAAATTTCTGCTGAACACTGACTGTTACTATACCGTGTAAATTAGCATTGCAGAAACACTGTATGGATCAGCATTTCACACACATACTGATGTAATGACATCAAGCACTTTAACCAAAAACTATTGACAGTGCAGATCTAGTTAAATCTGTTCATTTCCTCTAGGTCAGCCAGGAGAACTTAAACCACACTGACCTGTTTCCAAACAAAGATTTACTTCATCTCATCCACAAATACCTTACACCACAATAGCAAGTACTAAGTACTACTGAGTTGAACTTATACTAATGAATACACCCAGATAAGGCTTGTACTTCTGAAAGCATTTCATCTTGTATTATTTAAAAGCACAAACATGCATCGTTCTGTTAAACTGAGACTAGTAAGGAATTCTTCTCACCAGATGAACAGTTGACGATTTTCCCCCCAGAACATTCTGGGAATGTTAGTTTTTGGTTCCAAAATGTTAGTTTAAATAAAACCTATAGATAACCACCAAGAAAAGTTCACTATAAGTTATTTTTAGTAGGAGTCCTCCGATATATCAGCCAATGAGTATTGCTATGCTTATACGGTGAAACGCCGCTACATCCAAACGCCAGAGGGCGCTCTCGTGCAGAAATATATGCGCTGCAGACGAAGAACCAGACACACGCAGCTCCAGGAAATGGCTTATGAATATATTTATATATTGCTGTTCTTCAAACCTTTTCAGGTATTTTCATGATAATAAACAATATTTATAATGATTATGTTTGACGAGTGTTGCTTTTTCAAATGCATGTTATAAACAACTCAAACAGTCAGTCGCGTGAACGAGTCAGATTGGTTGAGGGCGAGGCACTGAGTTCAAAAAATACTTCTATATATTATGTACTTATATTAAGAAAATATGAATGGTTCAGTAACTTCAGTTTGAAATTCATTAACTTTTATTATTATTAAATAAAATAAAGAAAACTATTCTTGGATGATCTAACTATTATTGTATCAAGTATAAAATACTTCTATACATATTATTCAATTTATTTTAGGGCTGTCAAAAGATTAATCCAAAATAAAAGTTTGTGTTTACATAACATATGTGTGTGTACTGTATGTAAATATATATATATATATATATATATATATATATATAAATACACACACATTCAGGTTAGGGATGCATATCAATTAATCGCGATTAATCTATAGTAGAATAAAAGTTTTTGTTTACATCATATATGTGTGTGTACTCTGTATAATAACTTTGTATAGTTAAATGCACACACATGCATGTATATATTTAAGCAATGTTTACATGTGTATATACATTTGTATATTTATGTATAATTTATATTATATATAAATATAAATACTTAATATATAAATATATTTTTTTCTTAAAATTATACATGCATGTGTGCATATTTATATATACATAATTATTATACACAGTTCACACACATATATGATGTAAACAAAAACTTTTATTCTGCTATAGATTAATCGCGATTAATTGATATGCATCCCTAATTCAGGTATATATTTAAGAAATATTTGCATTTAAATACTGTATAAACATTTATATAATTTATATTATATATACATATAAATATTTCATATATAAATATAACAAATTTTTCTTAAATATATGCATGATTGGGTGTGTTTTTATATATAAATAATAATTATACACTGCACACACACATATGTCATGTAAACACAAACTTTTATTTTGGATGCAATTAATCCCGATTAATCTTTTGACAGCCCTAATTTATTTATATGCATATGTACTTATATTAATATAATTGTTTCAGTTTGAAATGCATTCTATTTTATTATTAAATAAAATAAATCATTATTGGATGGTCCCCCGTAACGTCAGCCCCCATCCCGAATTTCAGCCAATCTCATCTGGTCACCCTAACTCAAACTACAGTGATTTCAGATCGATAAGGACTTACTGATCAAAAGCCGTAGTACATGAAATAGCTGTGAAGGATATCGGCTGTGAGATTCAGAATAGTTATCGGCCACATATTATTAGTATATATCGGCACTTATCGGTGCACCCCTAATTTTTAGGGTTATTTAAACTTAAACCTCTCTGCAACATTCAGGGAACATTCTGTTATGGCTGAAAAAAGACATCTAAAAAGTACATTCCTACATTGTTATTATTTGGTTTCCAATAAATAACCAAACAGGAACCAGTTGCTAACGTTAGGTTTTGTTCTACAGCTATAAATTCCTGATTTACAGTTACAGTTCCTGAATCTGAGTCCCATCCTCGTACATCTACATGTATGCATTTGGTAGATGCTTTTATCCAAAGCAGCTTACAGTGCATTACAATGTAGGTATATATAATATTTTTATTAGCATACCTGGGTTGGAACCTATGACCTTTTGCACTGCTAACCCAATTGCTCTACCACTGAGCTCGAAGCCCTGAACCTGTTTTCATCTCACAAACCTTAATGTGTTCCTCAAGCTGAGCCTGATGCTGTCTCAGCAAAGTCTGGTGCTGTTTCTGAAACTCTGAGATGAGAAGCTGTTTCTGGATCTGCTGCTGTCTCTGGATCAGCAGTAGCTCACGCTGCAACTGCTTCTCCCATTCATCTGAATCATGGTCCCAGTCCAGCATACTGATCCCAGAACTGCTCACCACAGACAACACGTCTGAACCTGACACGTGGACAGAGAAAGAACGCAGTTAGTAACAGGTAGCAGACACAACATACAACAAGAAACAATGTATTTTGAGCCGATCTGTATCACAAAACATCATAATAATTATTAGGAACATAAAAATCTTTGAGAGTAAAAGCTGATCGCAATCTTGCCATGGAGCGTTCAGTTCTGAGAAAAGGTCACATGTGTTTGTGTGTAAGGAAATGAAGGACTGCACTGTTAGCTGGCTGAATACGTCACATTAAAACCTTTCTTTAGGTCTTTTAATAAACTCAAGGGCGCAATCTGCGGGGAGGGTCTTTTTATGGGGGCTATTTCAATTACTTTAAGCGTAAACACAGAGGTATGCTGCCGTTCGAGAACGAAATCTTATTTAAACTCCATCTAAAGCGAGACAGCATGTGACCGGCGCATTCGAGCTGCAGTTAAAGTATTTTTACACATGAACAAAACAGCGAGAAAAGGAAAGGCATTTGCTGTGTGTGCGTGTTCAGAGAATGGTCTGGCCTCATGCCCTAAAAAAGCTGCGCCGTTAAAACCCAAGTCTAAACATGCGCCCTTAATCCATTACCATCGGTAATAAACACTTTTGTAAACACACAGATTTCCACATACATCACGAATGAGATCTCTCAAGTTTCTCAAGAAACCAATGAGATTAAATAAAGAACAAATGGAAACCTGCTAAATACAAAGTAAGCAAGATCTGGGGCACCATTGACTTACACAGTAGAAAACATAATACTATGGAAGTGAATGGTGCCCCAGATCTGTTTGGTTATTGACACAAAAATATCTACAACAAAGAAATTTATACAAGTTTGAAACAACTTGAATAAATGATGACAGAATTTTCAATTTTTGTCCCTTTAAGTGATGGCAATTCTGGTGCAACTATACAGACAACAGTTGCATCTGATTCAGGAGCATCGTGCATCACACCGCTCGCAGGTGTTGAAATTAAAGCCACTGCATTGTGAAATCATCTCTCGCCACCATGACTCCATCGGGCCCCCGGCCCAGAATACACAGACCACCAAAACAGAACCACTACACGAGCCAAAGGTGTCAATCCACAACAAAAATATCATGGCATTTGTTTTGATGGCTGTAATAAGACTGCCTGAGACACTCTTTATCTGCTTGTAAACGTCTGGTTGCTCCTTATTCAAGATGAGCTGTTGTTATTCAAGAAAAAGAGCAAAAGTAGTGTGGATTATAGATAAAGCCTTCCGGTATGTAGTTATGTGAGGAGTTAACTCAGACGGAATGATAACCGGGGCTAATCTTAGACTGCTAATGCCTTAAACCCAAAATACTGCAGCTAAGAATAGTCAGGCTTGAAGTCAGTGAGGCCAGAACGGCCGATACATGCAGTCGCCGGCAATAACGAAGAACAGAGGTACAGCGGGCCCCTCACAAATACACCTGAGCAGAACTTTACAACAAACTTTTCTTAAAAAGATCAAATTAAGAATGAAGTAAACAAGCATGCACCTGCTGTTTAAAAAACAACTAAAAATGAATTTAGCTCAATGAAAGAGCATTGCCTTAGCAGTGCAAAGGGTGCAAAATGGGTTTGAAGTGACCCATGGGAATAAACATACTGAAATGCATAATAACAGATGTAAATGTATTTAAATCTGTTTGATTTATGTTTAAATTGCGAAAAACTTGTAAGCACTGACAAAGCACCTTACATATATAACTCAATGTATTGAGTTGGATTTCAATGAAACTTTGCCATGCACTTTAAAAAATGCACAGGTGCACTAAGTTTGTGTTATTACAATGGTTTAAAATTGTAATTGTGCAACTAACAACCAGTGTGACGAGAGTATTGTGTGTAAAATGTGGATGATGTAATTGTGTGTACAGCACACTTTATAGGCTAATGCATTAGGTACCATGCCTGCTAAGTACATACTTCATAAACATGCACTAGTAACATGTTAAATGACACGAGGCTATAAAATTTGACATCTCTGAGGAAACTCTCTGAGGTGTCTCCTAAAGAATCACATTCAGACCTGTGTGCACCTTACACAAAAGATTCTCATATCCCGATATCTGTCCACCTACTGCAAACCGGTTGACTCAAAGTCAGGAGTGCTGGATTTTAGGAAAAAAAGAGTATGAGCCATTAAAGGGCCAACTGACAGAACTGATTTGTCTGGTGTCCCAAATAAATAGAGGAAAGATGCAACAAGTCATTTGCTGCTTGTTTTAAATAAATAAACAGAACATTACAAAATCTATGAAGGCTCACAAGTTAAGAGCTGTTGAATTATTTAGGCAAAGATTTGATAATCAGTGTTGGGGAAAGCCCCTAAGGTGACATTGGAGTAAAAAAAATCTAAAGTTTAGTTTTATGTGCTCACGTAAAACTTTCATGTGCTCATGCGAAACCTTCATGTACAGATTTTTTATTTTATTAGTTTTGCGTGCTCACGTGAAACTTTCGCGTGCGCACGTGAAACTATCGTTTGCGCACGTGAAAGCGAAAGTTTCACGTGCGTACGCGAAAGTTTCACGTGAGTACGCGAAAGTTTCATGTGAGCACGCGAAAGTTTCACATGCACGGTAAAAAATTCTTTGCTGCCTCAAAATTTTTTGTTAATCAACTCAAATTTACAAGTCATGTCAACAGAGATGAGTTGTCAGAACTTATGAAATATAGTTGAGAAAAGTCCACTTAATTTTATAAGTTATAGCAACTCACCTGTAGTTATAACAACTCATCTCTAGTCAAGATAAATAATAGTAAGTTGAAATGACTTGTAAATGCAAGTTAATTCAACAAAAAATTTTAAGGCAGCAAAGTATTTTTTACAGTGTGAGCATGCGAAACTAAACTTGATAATTTTACGTGTGCACATGATAGTTTCACGTGTGCACGGGATAGTTTCAACTGTGCACGCGAAACTACACTTTATTACATTTTTGCTCCATGTCCCCCTTAGTGGCTCTGTAAAAGTTACAATACTAAGTTACTTTCCAAAAAGTAACTAATTGTGTTCCTTAGTTACTTTTCATGGAAAGTAATACTTACGTTACTTTTGCATTACTTTTTCTTACTTGGCTAAGGCTTGATCTCTTTCAGGGCTTGTAGGTGTTTTTATGACTGAGAAGTTCTGCATTTAGAAATTGCATTTTCCATTGCAAAAATGTCAAGCTCTGGCCTGCTATCTGTTTCTGACTCAAACTGTTCCTGCTCAGGCGCACACACATAACATTCGTAATTCTACGTAACTATGTTCAATTTAACTCAAAACATTATTATTTTTTTAATCAAATTAATTAACTGAAAAGTAACTTGCATTACTTTCTTAAAAAAGTAACTCAGATATTCATGTGTACATTTATAAAGTAATGCGTTACTTTACTCGTTACTTCAGAAAAGTAATATTATTATGTAATGCACGATACTTGTAATGCGTTACCCCAAACACTGTTGATGATAACAAACCGAAAACATCCTGGAAATACTCCATGAGCCTGCAGAAAAGAAAACCCCAATCTATTCAAAATCAATGATGTCTCCTAGACTGCAAGACAAAAGACTTTCAGTCATCTGAAATAAATGCAATCCCACACCTTTCATGTCTGCAATCAAAAGTCAAAGATGTCTTATCAAAATGAAACGATCTGTGCAATGCTATCCATATTCATTTTTTGGTTCTGTCTCAATAGTTTTCTTTCCTAAGGAGCTAAACGAAAAAACATCTACTTAATGCAACTGAAAATTTCTCTACATCTAGGACAGAGAAAGTTCTTGTCGTGAACATGTGGTACCTGATCTGTTGGCAGTACCGTCGCGTGTATCTTGTATTCTCCTCCTCCACTCAGCAGTGATGCTCGAGTCCACCTCAGAAATGTTCTGCAGCATAACTTGCACTTGACCTCACAACAGAGACGCTGCTTCTCCGTCTCCTGGCTTTTGTCTCTCTTTTTGTTTTCCTCTTGCTTTCTTTTCCTTTCCCCTGAGTTTCATCAATCGGATAAACAAGGAAATGCAGGAATCGTCAAACAGGTGACAAACTCAGCGTTCTTACTGCCTCTCCATCTCAGTACGGGATGAGTCTCCAGCTCGTTCACTCGCTCTGTCCCACACTTTCTCTCTCTGTTACTCTTCCTAACCGTGCTGTCTCTCTTACCACACTCTCTCTCTCTCTCTTTCTCTCTCAGGTGCCAGGAATAGCAGCAGGACCAGCCCAGGACAGAAATAGGTCGGGCCAGACCAGGGGAGCAGAGCAGCGGCCAGATGCTGAAAATAGCAACACAAAAACACAGCTGTCTGCCTTCATCTTTTCCCTCTGAGTGCTTATAGTCTCTTTCTCTCTCTCTCTGAGTGAATCTCATAAAAAAACGGCAAAACATTTTATTCCATAAATCCATTTTAGGAGAATTAAGCAAAGCACCTTTTTATTATTATGACACAAAATTATTCTCATGCAATTATAAAATAATAATTGTAAATGCAATGCATATTTTATTTATTATATTAAGCACAATTCTATATAATGAATACCATCACAATGTATACTTACATTTACTTCATTCACCATCCAAATGTTTTTATAATGTTTCTCCTAAAACTATGATGCAATAAAATGAATATAAGTATGCAACACCATAAACTTATCTTTCTTCAGATTTTGGCGTTAAAAATAAGACCTTCACATGTTCTTGATAAGTTGGTCTTTATCTCTCTTTCATCGCTTTTATCTCTCTCACACACTTTCTCTTTCTTTCTCTGGCTGTCTTCAATCTATCCAATGTCTGTTCTTTTTCTCTTTGATCTGACATCAGCTCCATCTCACTCCTGCAATCTTCACTTCACCTGCTCCTCCATTACCATCACACAGGATCAGTTCAAAGGGAGTTTCTATTGACGTTAAACAGACAACATCCTGTTTTTCATTACACAAAGACAACAAGTCTTTGATTCAATGCCTGCAGATCAGACAGAAATGAGACTGAACGCTTTATACAGTTGGAAAGGTTTAGGGCTTTTCTATGTATTGCATATATTTTTTGAAAAGTGAAATTAGACTTCATTAGCATATTGATCACTTCAAAGCTAAACAGCCTTGATCAGAAATCTCCAAAGAACGTCACAACAAACCCTGGCAATATGGGATTAAAATGTCCGTTACTGATTTGGAAAACCCATAGGCCTGCCGGATAAATTAGGAACCAGAGGAAATCTTTTTTAAATCCAGAAACGGCACAATTCCCAGGAGCGAGACATTCCTGTTGCATGACAGAGATGAAGTTTCTCATTGGCCACAAATGCCATCAAAAGTGTATTTTCCCAAGCAGTGCTCATATATAGCATTAGAGATTTCAACTCTCTCTGCAACTATTCACATTTTCTTAAATGTAGTAAATGCTCTTGTTAACTGCAATGAGTGTTGACAATAAACGGGGTCTTGAGCGCACGCACACACACCTAAAGCTGTCCATCTCTTCCTCTGCAGACAAAACAAAGGCAGTGTGATAAAATAGGTCACATCTCCACAGGTCTGAGAGAAACCGACACTCCCAAGGTAAAAGGGGACAGACAAAAATAACCACCACAGCAAAACAAACCAGGTCATAAACTCTCTAGTTGTGTTCAGAATGCACTACGTTTACTGCCTTCTGCGCAGTGTGCACTGTTTGCCGAGGAATGTGAAATAGTATGCAATATAAACATTGCATGCATCACATTGTTGTCACATGACCACTTGACGTTGCATATTTAATTCATAAAGTTGCTTCTAGTTATATGGTTATTTTGTAATTTGTTTGTTAAATGTTTGACATTTCTCTGTCTACATCAGACCTTTATCAGCAAACACTATATCAGGTGTATGATACCTCAAACCTCAAGCATAAACACATACACAAATACACTTTCTCTGCAACAGCTCCACCTTTAGGCTAAAATACACAAATGCATTCATATTAAACAGTCTGACACATTCCAGATGTGTTTTGGGTGTATGCACATTTAAAACACATCGCTGTCTGGTGAAGTATATTTGAAACAGTTCAGATAAATTATGGGAAAAAATTCCTCCAAAATATCCCTTACAAAAACAGTACAGTGATTTAATAATACATAGAATAATAAAAGTATCATGTTACTGAACAGTTGCCATATGCATGCACTATAGTATTTATAGTATACTTAAGTATTATCATGGTACATGTCCAACGTTCATGTTATTGTCTGGAAAACCATGATAATATATGGTCATTTTGTTAATGTAGTAGGCTAATACTACCAGAAAATATATTTCAATATTAATCCATACATTTCAAATCATTCATATATGTTGAGATTTCAGAAAGAGCTTGAGCTTTCTGTCAGATGGACATCCATCTGTCTCCCTAAACCAGCCAGAAACACGTTGCACAGCAGATGAAATATACATCCCTGCTGTCACGCAGACACACTAACGATACATGCAGATTAAAAATGACAGGCGTATGTGTGAGAGCTCAAAGTTAAAAATATGCTCAATGATGGAGTGTTACCTGCATCCTGTGCTGAATTCATCCTCAAAACACCAATGATCTGAATCTACTCCATGCACTCACATGTGTCTTTAAACAGAAACAAAAAGAATGGAGATAAAATCCACATAAATGCATGCAGTAAATAACATTTGGCACAAGGGCAATATCTCAGTACGTTTTTAGAAAAAGGTGCAAACGCTGTTTGGTAAACAAGTAAATACAATAAAGCAATGGTTTAATAATTATGCATGCAACCCTGCAACAGGCTGTTTTATGGGAGGTACCCAATGCCCCATTAGTAAAGGTCTAATATAGGACAAATTTTATCTTTAATCCTGAGCAATAACTGTTGAACAGGTAAATAAGGTTTATGTCTAGAATAGAAAATCAATTCTGCCCTAA
This sequence comes from Misgurnus anguillicaudatus, assembly GCF_027580225.2. Classification (NCBI taxonomy): domain Eukaryota; kingdom Metazoa; phylum Chordata; class Actinopteri; order Cypriniformes; family Cobitidae; genus Misgurnus; species Misgurnus anguillicaudatus. The sequence goes on along the minus strand of NC_073356.2, from coordinate 37,066,370 downwards.
TAATCGCTGTGGTAATCAACAACAGTATATGTGACACACCTGTTGATAAAGCTTATTTCTCTTGAGGTTAACACAGACACCGGCTCATCTTTATGTAACAATGCAATGCATTTAAATCCAGTTTGGATGCATTTCAGGAACAGACTCTGTAAGGTGTGCTTAATGTAATAGCAGTGATTGTGCATGTGTTTGTGTATATGTGCTGTCGATTCTATTTATAGCACAGTGATGTTTCCCCCATGCATGCACCCTGTGAAGAAAACATGCTGAATATATTCCTTACCTCTAACCAAGAGCTCTTAACCCTTTAGATAACAACAAAATGCATTTTATGTTGTTCAGATTTTAAACATGATACACCATTTTATGTGCAATTCTAAGAAAGAATCTGTAAAAATCCTTCAAATGGCATAACTGCCCAAACTCACCCTGCCATAAATTGCACAAAAGCATATCTATCTATCTATCTATCTATCTATCTATCTATCTATCTATCTATCTATCTATCTATCTATCTATCTATCTATCTATCTATCTATCTATCTATCTTATATAAAATACATGCTCGGCACTCACCTGAAAGATTTATCTGTACTGTATATCTCTAGGTTTGATATCGATACACTCATTCATAAATATAAACGCAGCGCGCATCTTCAGCTCTCGCCTCGACGCGAGCGCGCAGCAGTCAGACGCGCGTTCTAAAAATAGCGCGTCACAACAATAGAGACGAAACACTAGAATGAGGTGCCTGGATTTCTTAAATCAGACGAACAGAGTCAGTGCTCAGTAATATAATAGAAACTTGCACATTATTGTGCTGGCCAAAAACTAAAAGCATTTTTAAGAAAATGTTTTTTTTAAATTGATGACTGATACTGAAGACAAAGCAGTCAATAAGAGCCCATAAAAGATGTGAACTCGATATTTTTTATGAATCTCAGGGTTAAATCTCAAGATTGAAGCTTCTTGATAAAGTACTACCACGAGTAAGATTTTGCACATTCTAAGCAAAGTGTGACTAAACTGCAGATGATAAAATATAACAAAGTTAGGATTTATTTTGGATGCTTTTAGTCACAGCATAATTTTTATTATGTAACTATAGAATATCATCTAAAATGTGGAAAAAATATAAAGAATAAGTCCTCTAAAACCTTTTGAACTGTGTATACATCTGTTCTTAGCCATAAACCTGAATTAGGTTCAAAGTTTATGTAGCATCATTCAATGTAACGTCATAAGGAACTCTGCGTCAGGTGTGTCACGGACCTTGTGTTATTTACCTGTGTGGGATTGGCATGCTGATTATTTCTGCCTTGGTCATCCTGATAATCCTAAATAAAAAAAAATATGAGGAATATTCTTCATTTATCATTTAGGTGGAGCAGATGTATGTGACACCAGAGTGGGGTAGCAGGGCTCTTTCGGGTGTGGAGGGTCTACCTTACCCCTGCCTGCATTGTGACCCTGCCGGGGGGCTACTCAACTGGAAACAGGTAAACGACAATGAGGATGCGAATACAGTCATGTGTAAAGAATAACAATTATTTCAATTACATGTGCGTCAAATTTTATAGAAGAAGAGAAAATATTATATACGTACATGCAACATTTTGCAACAAATCTGTTGTTGACGGTGATGTTTGAGTGATCGTGACGCATACGTCTTTGCGTCATGTATTCAAATTCTAAACACAGAGAATCTAAAAAAAACATGCATTTTAGTCATGCACTTTTGCCTTTCACTGTGTCACATGTTAAAACCCGCTTTCTCAGTGCTGGTTCAGCATAAAAGGATAGGATGTGACGCAGTTTCTGCAAAAATTTGCTGATGGTTAAATGTTCTTGTACACAGTTGTCACTTTCTACAGATACTAAACATATGGTCCATGGGCTGCGTCCAAATAACCACACTTACGGTCTTTGCACTTGACCAATTGACTACTTACATGACGTATTTCCTGTATTTGACCCACATGTTCTAGTGGGAATGAAAATCCCAAGCGTGCATAGAAATATTTACTCGATGGGACACATTTTAGTGTACTTTTAAATAAATGTCATTTATTTACTTTTAATTTGTATTTAACATTTTTAGTTTTTTTTCTAAATAAACACTCTGTAATAAACATTTGGTGAACTTAAAGATTTATATCTACACTTATCTGAAACTTTCAGAAGTAGAACTCTTTGCACCTGCAAACTCTCAAAAAAAAATTGTGCAGGTAGTTTTATTAAAGTGTGTTGTTTATTCAGTAGTAAACAACAAAATTAATGTTGTTTCTAATTGTGTGATAAAAGCATAGACCGTAAAAAAATAGGATAAAAGCAGTTGGAGATGTTTTACAATATACATAACAATGCAGTTTGCACATGGACAGTCTCGCTCTTAAGTGGCCAAGTGTTGGTATTTGGGCGCAGCCTAACTTTCCGTTTTTTTTTTTTTTTGCTTTCTTGTTGAGAGAAAATAAATTTGTTTTTAAATACTGTTTTAACTCTTGTAAAAATACAAAATAAATTGGTCTACAGTTAGAAAATAACTCCGAATTGCACTAGCCTTGGGTGAGATAAATGCGTCATCAACTCACGCTGGCCAATCACGGGTTGCGCTACAGGTAAAGCCAAAGACATTTTTAACTAGTATGCACACTCCACAGCAGCATCTCAAGTGAGATTGCAACGTCAAAGCATTTCAGTGCACATTGTGAAGTGCGTTTTGTAAAACTTACAAATAGCAAGTGCTTTTGCATAAAATATGACTCACGACACATATTATACAAAAATTATAAAAATTTTACATAATGCTTAAGTGTACATTATTTAAATTAAATATCTGTAAGATAACTTGGCTGACTCGCTAGTCTCAAAGTTTTTTCCGGTCAGTTCAAAGCGCCGCCCAATCAGCGATTGCGCTTTTCGTCACATGATCTTATCCCGGAAGCGCACTGGGGCGTGTTCTCTAGTTTCGTCGTGAGATTCTTTGACGAGCTCGCGCTCATGGCGGCTGCACGGAGGGCGCGCGCAGTCCTGATGCGCCCTAGTTCGTAAACGAGAGAAGAAACAAAAACGTTGAAAATGTGGCGGGGATAAACCAAACAGCCTTTGTTTTTACATTTTAAATAATGTTTGCAGAGGTAAGGCACGATTTTACCTCAGAGCTTTCACAGTTCTGTCTGTTACTGTATTTCCCGTTGTGTCGAGCTGCTGTTAGCTTAGCCATAAATTACCTGGACAGGTAAATAAACACACACAGTAAAACGCACACGCACAGACACACACTTCGATACACTGCTCGGGTTCGGTGTGGGATTACAGTCGCTAATGCTAAGAGATTAGACGTTTCTGGGCTCTGCAGCAAGTCTTCAGCTAGCCCAGCTAACATCAGCTGTGTGTGTATGCATTTACATCGTATGTGTGTTTATTATACGCGTCATGTGCGTGACAGGTGTGTATAAGAGGTGAATTCTTGTGTTGTCTGCGTGTTTTAGCATGTCGAGCTTGTGAAATGCTGGAAAATGATAAATGCGACGTGGCATGTGTGTTTGAAACTTGTTGTCAGATACGTGCGTGCACATGCTTGTATTTCAGTCATTTAGTTAACATTTGGTTGGCTGTAGGCATTATTAAACCAATGGAAACTGTTAATAGGATCATAATATTGACAACAGGCTTGGCCAATAATGTGTTAACAATTGAGGACTCACATCTGGTTTTATTGAATGAGACATTAAACCTATGCAAACTGTGTAAGTTAGTTCAGATCATGAAGCTGGTGGTTATTTTAAAGATTGATAATACTAGTATTGTATGACTTGATGTTAAGTCATTATATCATCTGATTGTATAGTGAGCTGTACTTTTAAGTATGAGCATCTGATTTGGCTATAAGGAATAATTTAAGTTATGCAAACTCGTATTGTTGGTAACTTGTGACATCATCTTGTTTAACACGCCTGTGCCTGGATTTATTATCCATTGATCATAACATAAGATAAAACCTGTTTTTTTGTTTTGTTTGGTTGTATGACGTTTTTATTTTAGCTCTCGATCAAGGTAAAACACCCGTTTGGCTCTTTGAAACTTTTTGGATGTAGCAGGTTTGATGGTATGGTTAACTTTAAGGCTTAATGTTATCACCTGATAACAGGATGGATGGGGTGAATCTTCTTTTATTTACCTGACCTAGGGCTGTCACAGTTATGAAATTTGGCTGACGGTTAATTGTCTAATAAATTGTGAGGATTATGACGATTAATTGCCTTTCACACATTGTTGTGATTATTTAAATTAAATCTTTTGCAAGGTTTACCTAGCAGTAAATATTAATACACATAACACATATTTAAAAGTAATTATTTAATGAATATATCTTACAAAAACTTGAAAAACATTCCCTAAATTTGAATTTGCTGTTTTGGAAACGTATGTTTTACTTGGCAATTCATACTGCTTATCAAAGTTATGCAGCATTTCTTCAAATGCTGTTTTACTATTATATTAAATGGCTTTGCAATGTATCTTGTTACACTGTCAGTCAAGGAGCGCCATTAGATATTGTCTCTTTTATACAGGCGCTGCAGCTCCCCCTTGTGTTTTTTCAATAGATATGCAATCATTGTGGTGATCTGAAATCATCGCGATGAGGTCAAACAATTGCAATGAGATGATTATTTAATCATTGTGACAGCCCTAACCTGACCTAAATAACATGCACAAATGTCACTGCTGCTGTAATCAAATACATTCCCTCTGTGTTTGCATTTCAGGACTACAAGCTAATTCTGTACTACAGATGTTACTATTAGCCTTTCCAACCAAAACACCATTGCAATCGTGTTTACTAGGCACCAATATATCGGCCTATAATCGGTATCAGCAGATAAAAGCATTTTCCCACTATTGGACATCATCCGGTTGTTTAAAAACAGTCAATGATCAGGGCAGATTATATTCTGGCAAAATAAGTCACAAAGTGGTTTGCTTAGACCTGGCAATAGGTGACAATGACAGCATAATTGCGGTTTGTACATTCATGAAATAATAATTTAAAACAAGGAGTAAAAAGCAAAATTATCGGTTATATTAGGTGTCATTAAGTATCTGCTTATTGGTATCGACACAGACATTTTGTATCGCCACATTCCTAGATTTTATCGTTTTACTGCTCAGCCTTCTGTGTTATCAAACCTTATATATTACGTTATATATAAAGCGTATTTGTTTGTAGTAAATAACAAATAGTAGCCTGGGCTGAGCATTGAATTTACGCAGATCTGGTGTATAGGAATGTAATGCAAAACAAGTTGTCTTTTGTTTGCCAGTTTGTGTATTTGTTTCTGTTTTGTCCTTGGCACTCCACCTTAAAGAAGTAGGCGTAAATGTATTAAAGTATGAAATGAATACTTGCATGGTACACTGCTGGGTAAGGTATGCAAAACTGTTTCATGCTGTAAATGGTCAACGCCGGCTACTGGTGGTTATCATGTTACGACACGATGCTAGTATCTCAGTTCACCTGCGTTTGCCGAGACTGTCCAATCATGCTCCACAGTGTGTCTGCTCTATTTATGCCTATCAAAGTCATGTGATATGACCATGTAAATCTTATTACCCGATTATAGTAATAATCAAGCTTCGGAAAGCTTATGGGGTTTCAGTTGTTTGGGTATCTCTTCTGTAATCAGGTTAGTTGGTGTTGACAGGCTATTATTTCAAAGTTGTACTTTTTTACAGGTGAGGCTTTTGTTCTTATCAATAACAAGATGTAATAGATTTACTTAGTCAACATTTACTTAGTAAAAAAAGAACAAAATGTTGATGCAAAATGTAAATCGTTTTTGTCTGAATAAAAGTAGCCATAGCCATAGTAGTTAAATGTTAAATCAGTAATGTCTCCACTGAATATCTGGATTATACACACAGTGTTGAGTGAATGTTGTGGTATCCATGCCTGTGATCTTTACAGTGGTCTTAAAATAGACATCTGTGACCAGTCTGAATTAAACCCTGATGAGTTCTGTGTGAAATCCCAATGGAAACCTTTTTTGGCACCTGCAGTTATCAGCTTATGAGCTATCCTCAGTGCACGGCTGCTGTTTGACTTTATCAGATAGGCCTTAACTTAGTTGAGGATAATTTTCTGGAAATGTCAATATATAAAGGCCTATATAAACATTATTTCATGACCTACTAGTGTACATATGAAGTGTAATGTGCCCTGCTGTGTAATAAGAATAAATCTTGCGGTTACAGAAGGTATAGTTGTCGTTTGGTGGATGTTATGTGCTTTAGGTCTTTGAATGAGCGCTGGTGGATCTAAAGTCTCTGTTGACCTTTCTTTTAAGGACATTAAAAGTAAAAATGTTCTTATAATAATCTATTAGTTAGGGGTGGGCGATCTTTCTAAAAAGCATATCACTGTCTTTATAACGGTGAATCACAGTCTGAATTGCAATCTTCTTTATAAATTTAAGATCCAGGCTGAAACATGCCCATATTGCCTTATTAATTGCATTAAAGTAGTGCTGCCTCATGATTGGTCGCGACTGATCGTTTGCAGGGTGGGAGTTTTTGTTTGCATGATGTATGTTGGTGTACTGTGTATAATAATTATGTATAAATTCAAACACACACATGCATGTATATATTTAAGAAATATTTGCATGTGTATATAAAGTTTAATATTTTTATATAATTTATATTATATATAAATATATATAAATATAAATATTTATCATATAAATATATATTTTTCTTTAAATTATACATGCATGTGTATGTATTTATTTATACATAATTATTATACATAGTACACCAACATATATTATGTAAACAAAAACTTTTATTCTGCAAACGATTAGTCGCGACTAATCGTGAGGCAGCACTACATTAAAGAGCCAAACTGACAAGGAGATCAGTGAGTACATAACGGCAACCGTAGTTGCAACACGCATTTGGAAAAGCGAGGCGCTAGAGAGCACTATTTGTTTGAATGCAAAATACAATTTCACCACTAGATGGTGATAAATCCTACCTATTGTACCTTTAAAAAGTGAATTGTGGACGTCTCCAAGATCTCGATATAAAATCGTCAGATCTACCCACCCCTACTATTAGGCCATACAAGCGTTTAGTTGGGGTGCCGTGTAATAAACAGAAGTTTATAATAGGGGTGGCCAAGAAATAACGCTTTGAGTTTGTGTCATTTATTTGAATTCATTGGTTGTTTTCCCTCATAACTAATGAAAGTGACATTGAGCTATGTAAATTGAGAGTGCTTGTGGTTTTACTCCAACATGTATTTACATTTTCTCCTGTTACGTCTATGAAATTTAATCTCGCACAGGGCACATTGAATATGTTCATGACTGATCTTTAGCGAGGTCAAAGTGTAAGTTGGTCTTGCATGAATGCTTCACTTGCCTAGAAAGACTTCCTCAGCAGAAATATTCCTGAAGCACGTTAATAGATGAAATGTTGGTCAATATCTTTTTTTAACAAATGCAAAAACAGAAGTTTGTTTTCCGAAGAAATGAAAGTGGTGTTCGCTTGTGGTTAGCTCAATGTCGTGTTGGCCTGACTTTCCCAGTATTTGCATATACATTGCTTTTGTATTCAGAGTAGGTGCTTGGACATTGGTGGTTATTTACCGCCCTGATGAATATAAGCCCATCAGCAGGTGTTGGTGTTGTTGTGGCCCTTCAATATGTATGCAGACCCTTTCTAGGATTCTAAGTATAAGTAATGATAATAGTAATGTTGTCTCCAGAAATCAGCAATTTTATTTAACAGCGCCTGTAAGACCTGTTGATTTAAACTGAACAAAAACTAAGCTAACCAAAAATATCCTAAGAGTGTGCAGTGGGTTGCATTGTTTGTTATTTATAAGTTGACGTTTTAACTCAAATGCTTTCCCATCAGCAGTCCTGTGAGACACCGGGCGGCCATATAGAGGCCTGTTTGTCTTTCTCTCTTATAATACACACATGCATTTGTGAAGCTCTAGAATGTTACTGCAGAACTCAGAGAAAAGGGTTTGTAAAGCTAACTTTACCATTCATTCTTTGTTCGGCCAAATCTATTGACTATAGCAGATGATGGCATGGATAATATACCATGAGCAGTGTGATTTAACAGGGATCAGGTTAACAGCATCTCTAAACTGTTAAGGTTAGGCTGGATTTAAACTGGTTTAAGTGCTATAATTGGGTCCCCAGTGCTTCTATCAACCTAGAAAATGTGATAAAGATCAATCAAGTAATTTTGTTTGGGTAAGCCATTTTCTGCAAGTTCAGATTTCACCTTTTTTGTAAGGTAGGTAGCAAGGCGAATTACAATAATACCGCCCCTTAATTTGCACTATCCAACCACAGCACTGCCATTTAGTGCAGAGAGAGAGACATCTTAAAAAAATCTCATAATATGTCCCCTTTAAAAGCGACTTGTATCTGAAATCATTATTTACACTAAACACTTGGCAAAACAATTCTAGGTAGACATATTGACCCAAAACAGCTTAAACCACAGAGGAAGTAAAATGTTGCGATATACAACGGACAAAGTCAAAATGATTATACATGATTATAAAGCTTTATTTCTCTAACAAAACATAAAACTTCAACATTACTCATCATCCTCCATTGCGCTACTTAGAAGAGTCATGTGATCGCATTTTTGATGACGCATGCATGACACGTCTTGACATGGGAATATCGGTCCGCTTACATTGTGAATGAAAATGCACGTATCTGATTCCGCCTGAAACCGATTGGAGAATATTGGAATCTGCACACTTTTTTCCGATCTGTGCCACATGAGGGGAAAAAATCGGAATTGAGTCACTTCAAACATGCAATGTAAATGCGGCCTTGGGTAAACACCAAGCCGATGGTCGGCCGCTGGGCATGTTTTGAGCAATGTCTAAAGCTAAAGTCACTGTCTTTTTTGTTGTTGTTTTGGCTGATTTGGCATGTTGAATTTATCCTTGCACATGTCTGGGAGTTGGATCATTCGGCTTAGTCAACCAGTGCACAAGTAGGGAAATGGAAGTGACAAATCAAGCAAATGAGTAAAAAAGTCAAGAGGGAACGCACATAACGCAATTTTTTTCCATATATCATCACATTAAGGGAATATTAGGGCTGCAACTTACAATTATTTTCATAATCAATTAATCAGAAAAAAAAAATTTTATTAATTGATTAATTCAATAAAAACCTAAACATCTATTCAATTAGATCTTTCCCTTATTTAGATTTCATGTTTTGAAGTCTACTTTAAAAAGTCCAAAAGCTATACATTTTACGAATATAATCTTTCATTTTTATATTTTAATCCTTATTTAAAAAGTTTGTCCAGTTTTTTTAAGGGCACCTATTGTCTAATTCACGTTTTTTTTTATTTCCTTTGGTGTGTAAGTGTGTATTAGTACATGTTAACGATATGCAAAAAGTACAAACCCCAAAGTAAACGATGACGCGAGTTATCGTCTCCAACGTAAATCTTTTTTCTTGGACTACAACAAACACACAGATTGTAGGCAACAGTTTACTTCCTGGGATTGGTGATGTAGAAAAGACCGACATTAACATAATTCCTCCCGCTTTGACTCACAGATTGTATATTAACTTCTGTTAGCATTGCATTGTGAGCGAATCTTTCAAACATGGTAAGGAGCGTTACATTTCCTGCTGACGTCAGAGGTATTCAGACCAATCACAACATACAGATTAGCTGGCCAATCAAGGACATAACGCTTTTCAAATCGATGAGTTTTGTTTCTGGAGCTACAAAAATGTACAGTATGTGGAAAATAATGTGTTATATAAACCACGCAAACACATTGTATTATACCAAATACACAAAATTGCGTTGTTTTTTAGCAATTAAATAGGTGCTCTTTAATAATAAAACGTTGAATAGTAAATGTCAAAATATGAATAATCAAGCGTATGGAGTTTCTCAATCTTTAGGGATGTGTTGGTGAGGAAAGACATAATGGATATATCACAAATCTGTGATGAGCGAGATTTGTGTGAAACTAATAAGCGAGCATTTCTTTGTTTATGTTTTATATCCCAGCATTCACTAGCTCTTCCAGTATCCGATTAATGAAACCAACTACTGCCACCTGCTGGTATGGAATGCAGATGCAGAACGGATGTGACTTACTTGGCCGTCGTCCATTTGGTGTGTCAGGGCAACTTTGGACCCAGACACAGCCAGCATGTGGGCAATGTGATCCAGCATGTAGTCTGCGCTACTTTGTTGCCGTTGGTTTGGTCCGTACCCTTAGTCCCACAAAGTCAAACATTGACCCATCAACATAAAGTTTGGTCCCCATAGCACCTTGTTTTGGCAAAAAAGTGTCCACTTAAGATATAAATATATGTGAACGTGTATGTTTGAGGGTTGATGAAATGTTTGTTACCCATGTTAGCAGAGAAGCAGCACAAGTGGAAGTCTGTCCGTATGGAGAAGGAAGGGAGGGAGGGCATTGACTGAATTTCTCTGTTTCCTGTTCTGGCAAAAACAGGAAACCTCTCCACTGGACACATTCTTGCTCACAATCTCATCTGTATCTTCTCTCATTTTGCGTCCGTCGTGTTGTGTTTCTGTAGTTCAGCTGGTATCATGCAGTGCTAGCAACCAAGGTCATGGGTTTGATTCCAAGGGAGCACGCATACCGATTAAAAGCTTAAATGCATTGTAAGCTATTGCCATAGGCATGAATATATAGCAGTTTACCTGTCTATTCAAAGCTCTTTGTATTGGCTGATAATGATCATGGATTGAAATTAACACTCACAGAGAGCCTAATGCCAAAGGAAATTGGCTTTGGTGTGAAAATACATTTGTTAGTTTGCCAGTAGACATTAGATGTTTTGTTGGACTAGCCTCTATTTTTAACATGACGCTAATGGAAACAAGGCTGTTAGGGATTGACGTACACGCCGTTTAGTGGATTGTATTGATCGTTCAGCTGGCTAAACAATGAAAATACATCTGCAGACAATAAAAAGCTAAACACTTTAAAGCTTTTACCTTTCTGGTACATTTATCATTTAAAGTTAAGCTTGGACAGTTTTGTTTATTATAATAACTCCACATGGTAAGACGCTTCTGCTGTTAACTGGTCTAAACAAAATCTAATCCAGATCAATGTTTTTGTGACGGGTGTATTTACGGTCTAACAATCGACAAATGACACGTGACATGTTTTAATACAAGAAAAGAGAAATGATGTCATTTTTGATCTCTTGTATGTGTATTGCAGGCCAGTCTCTCTGTTTGGGGATGGGGGAGTTTGGGTGTTGTCCTCTTCCTCATCTCATTCGGACCCTTTGCCATCTTTTATCTGGCCTTCTACATCCTCTGCTTTATTGGCGGGTAAGTAGGAGCACATTAAAATGCATTTTGGTCGATCAGATCTCAAGTGGATGAAAGAGATGCATGGCCGTTCACAACTGGTGTCTGTTTTGCCTACTTCTGTCCTGATTACTTCGAGGGGATGGTATAAGCGAGTGGTTAAAACAGAATTGTTTAAGTTGACAAGTTGTTTAAGTGTTTCTGTTGATGCACACCAATATTATGTAGAGTATCGGAGCTTGTGTTGTTAGTAAACATCTCGCACAATGTTTTGCACATGTATATGTAAGAGCTTTCGCTAATATTTCATAGCAGTTGATGAAATAAGCTTTCACTTGTACAATAAAACAGAAATGAAAGTGGTGGAAAGCAGCTGCTTTAGTTTTATCAGTGACAGCCTAAAGATCATGCTGAACACTGTGGGTTTGTGCTAGAAGTCAGGTACGATGTAAAAATGTTGTGCTCGGTATTATAGATCAATAGTAAGCGAGTAGAGCTGCATCAACTAATCGATAAAAATCGATTATGACATTCGTTGTCAAAGAACACACGGTGCACAGGGCTATTTTTAGCCTTTCATTGATAAAACTAAAGCGGCTGATCTGATTAGTTGATTAATCGAAAAAATAATTGACCGATTAATCGATTATGAAAATAATCGTTACTTGCAGCCCTATAAGAGAGTAGCCGGGTTTTTTTTTGTGGCTGCTCAAACACATGCGCGTCTATACCACAAAAGCAATCCGATCAAATACATTATCGACTACATCTGAATGTGGTCGAGCTTAAAACTTTTCACCCCCGTTTAAACCTGTTTTTGTCCACTTGTGACCCGATCTACCAAAATGCATCTTAATACCAGGTGTAACCTGGGCCTAGATTACAAATAAGTCATCATATGCACAGTATATACATTATCTTACTCATCTGATGTGTATTCTGATGCCCTCTGTGAACTTTACTTTCTTTGCCACCTGTTAATACTCTCTCTCTCTGTCATTGTCTGTCTACCTCTCTCTCTCTCTCTCCAGAGGTTTTGTAGTACTTCTTTTATTTGGAAAGACACACTCAGAGAGGCATTTGGAGAGGTGTGAACACTCCTACCTACCATCCACACAGACAAGCATACTCAAGGTGTCCACACACACACACACACACACACAAACTCCAGTGTACTCACCTTTCAGATCTCTGTGTTATAAATATTCACATTGCTTTTAAATGCTGTAATAAAATAGCATTCACTAGCAAAACTGATTTGGTACCCTTTTTGAAGTATCATATAAGAAACGAGTTATGGAAACAGCAAATTTCGAATGAAAATAATCAAAAGTTTTACGCTCGCTTGAGGTGGTTTTTGACTTATGGGAAAAAGAGTAAATGCGAATAATGAGAGATGGAAACGCATTTGCCAATAAATTTTGACGTAGTGAACAATTCGCTCGCTCGAACAACTTGATTCACCATACATTTCGATGGAGACCCAGCTACTGATTACTTGAGCAAGGAAAATAAATAGTCAGTTTTAAGAAGTTTACTTTTTGTAAAAATTTTGTAAGTTTTAAAGGTGACATATTATGAAGATTTCACTTTTTCCATATTTAAGTTTGATAATCAGGTCCCAAGTGCTTCTATCAACCTAGAAAATGTGTAAAAGATCAACCCAGTAATTTAGTTTTGGTAAACCATTCTCTGCCAGCATGTGAAAAAAAGCTCATTGAAATTTGGCTCCCCTTGTGATGTCAGAAGGGGATCTTATTATAATAATACCATCCCTTAATGTGGACTATCCAATCACGACACTGCCATTTAGTGCAGAGGTCAGCTCATTTGCATTTTAAAGGACACACCCAAAACAGCAAAAACACAGAAGCATGTTTATTGTATCTGTAGCTATAGGAGCATGTGAGTAAACACAACATAAAACTATAATAATTGTTTTTTTCAATAATCACACAAACGCCAACAAACAGCAACATTTTCAGTTCGCTGTTGGGATTAAAAAGGAAGTTTGCAAGTGTTTATAGGCATTTGTTTGATATGTATGAATTAGCATTTAGCTGTATGCTAACTGTAGTCAATCCAGACATTAATTTGTAGTTTATGAGAATCGATTTCTGTTAAAGAAAACTTAAAGCGTTGTTACTTTGCATATGTTGTTTATGATCGAACAACAACATTACACACTAACTAAAGTTAAAAAATCATAGTCAAGGACCCCTTTAAAAAGAGCTGTTGTGTTTGTTCTTCAGGTTTCAGAAGAGATGAAATCAGAGTCCAAACCTATTAAGATTGATCGGCGTTTAACTGGATCCAGTCTCATAGATGAACCACTGCAGCAGGTACATCAGCAAATCGAGACGGCAGCCGAACACGCAGACGAATGCTTTTGTGGAAACTATAGCTGTTGTTCCCGCCCGCTGTCATTTAAAGATGCTAGATCAGCTAGTTTCAAATGAACTGTTGGTTTCATAACTGATGAGCACATGACACTTCACTTTAGCTTTATTGCAGTAAGTGCTTTCACATGGTCATTTAGTAGCACTCGAGTCTGACATGCATACATGAGATAAGTCTTAATGTGCTGATGATGTCATAACCATGATGATAAAGTCTTAGTTAATGGTCTGGGTGAACTGGTGAATGACCTTTTGATTGGGTATGTCTCTGTTGTACTTATGTATGCTGTATGTGTTTTATTCTATAGACTCCTCTACAACTTTTTACTGTATTGGAAACTCTTACCCAAATAGTTGCGTACTTCCTACTATACTAGGCAGATTACTGAGTTAATTGTGTTAAGGTAAACCACAGTCAGCAAGTCTGGGGAATGTGTCCTTGTCCATCTCTGCCTACCCAGAGTTCCTTGCGGTTAAAGTGAAGGGTCATTGTATCTGTACCAAGAATTATCGACACTTTTTTCTCTGACACTGAAATGCATGACGTTATATAGCGTTTCTCTTTTTTGCAATAAATTCAGCTTGAAAATTTAACATACAGGCTTCACTTTTTAGGAATTCTCGCTCGCTCGCTTGATCTCCCTCTCTCACTTTGTCTCACCATCACTCTCTCTTTTGTTTATCAGGTGATCCAGTTTGCTTTAAGGGACTATATCCAGTACTGGTATTACACACTAAGCGATGATGAGACTTTTCTTCTGGAGATCAGACAGACGGTTCAAAATGCTCTCGTTGAGTTTTCCACCAGGTGAGATTCCTGTAAAAGCTTTGTATTGGACCATTAATTTCCCAAAAGGACATCAGCAGAGTAGATTCATAATCTTTCCTGTTACATGGGTTGCAAGTTTGAGTTTGCTAAGACTGTTCATTTTTTTATCTTTTCAAACGGTTTCATTTCTTCGTCGATAAAAGTCTCTGAATTAGTGATTCAAAAATGTTTATGGAAATCTCAGCCTTGAATAAAGCTCGATTTATCTTTTAACATTAAACACTTTCTATGTATTTGGCTACAGTGTCTGTTAGATTACACTTTATATGAAATTCCCTTTTCACACTGCAAAAAAGATTTTCAAGAAAAACCTAGTTTTTAGACCAAAAATATCAAATTTAAGCGATTTTGTGCATAAAACAAGCAAAAAAATCTGCCAATGGGGTAAGCAAAAAATTGTTGAAAATTTTTCTTAAACAGTAAATTCAAGAAAATTTAGCTTACCCCATTGGCAGATTTTTTTGCTTGTTTTATGGACAAAATCACTTAAATTTGATATTTTTGGTGTAAAAACTAGACTTATTTTCTTGGGTCGTTTTGCTCATCAAGAAAAAGCATCTTCATTTAAGAATTTTTAGATATTTTTACTGAAAACAAGACAAAAAAACTAAGAAAATGTTTTGAAAATCATTATATGCAGTGCAGGGTTTTTACACTGTTTTAAAAATATAAAAAAATCTTAAATTAAGATGTATTTTCTTGATGAGCAAAATTACCTAATAAAATGAGTCTAGTTTTTAGACAAAAAAATATAAAATTTAAGTAAATTTGTGGTTGAAACGAGCAAAAAAATCTGTCAATAGAATAAGAAATAAATACTTGAAATAAGTTACATTTTTTCATAAACACTAAATTCAAGAAAATGTTTCTTATTCCATTGGCAGATGTTTTGCTTGTTTTAATTCGCTTAAATTTTATATTTTTTGTCTAAAAACGTATTGTCTAAAAACTTAAAGACTTATTTTTCTAGGTCATTTAGCTCATCAAAGAAAATACATCTAAATGTAAGAATGTTTCGATATTTGTTCTGAAAACAAGACAAAAATACTAAGAAAAGAAAGTCATTTTTGCAGTATAAATCATTGTTGTAATTTCAGCTTGAATAACAGGGCAATGACGTGCTTAACCACAAACCAAACTCCATGTAAACATGATCTCACACATTTTCTTTGGTAAACAAGAGATAGATGTTAAAATGGAGATTGACGTTGTTTTCATACTCTGGATTTAGTATTTTTGTCTTGTTTTAAGTACAAATATCTAAAATTCTTAAATCAAGATGTATTTTTATAATGAGCCAAATGATCTAAGAAAATAATTCTATTTTTTAGACAAAAAACAAAAAATGTAAGTGAACTTGTGCCTAAAACAAGCAAAAAATCTGCCAATTTGGTAAGCAAAAACCTTGAACTTGTTTTTTCTTAAAACACTTAAAGGCGGGGTGCGTGATTTTGAAAAACACTTTGGAAAAAGGAGTCTGGCCGAGTACCGTAACACACTTGTAGCCAATCAGCAGTAAGGGGCATGTTTACTAACCGACATTGGCGCCTGGGTTACGTATGTGTGGGGCGGGTCTATCAAAAGAAGGTCCAGATTCTATTGGGGTAGGTGTGTTAGAGATCATCCGACATTGCGCAGACCGATCAGCGAGGTTTGCTGCTTGCAGTCGAGGGAGGAGCTGAAGGAGGAGTCGTCAAGCTGGACACCTGCTGCTTGCCGTAGTGACGTGTGCACCGTGTTTACTTTTTTTAATCGTGA
Organism: Misgurnus anguillicaudatus; assembly: GCF_027580225.2. NCBI lineage: Eukaryota > Metazoa > Chordata > Actinopteri > Cypriniformes > Cobitidae > Misgurnus > Misgurnus anguillicaudatus. The sequence continues at coordinate 37,050,014 of NC_073356.2, read as the reverse complement.
ATGAAGTGAATTTGATAAAAACAAACCTTTTAATAAAAGTTGCAACCAGAAACATTTTATATCGAATATTTTTATTGCTGTTTATACTGTATGCCCTAAAATAACAGGAAACATATTAAAATACCAATAGAGTTTGTTATTTTAATTTTTATTTTATTACACGACACAATATAACATATATATGCATATTAACGTGTTTTACCTGTTAGAAAAACATAAATTTATAATGTTTATTAGTGGAACTGAAGGTTGGATTAAACTTGAAACGCACGTGATCGTTGTCATCAGTGAGGCGACCAATTACGAAGAGCTGTGTCATCATCACATCTAATCAATCTGGCTACTCTTAAGACGCTCTTGCGTTACTTTCAAATCATACGTTACAGTCACATGCCTGCAGCGACAGCTCAAATCGAACAAAATTACTAACCGGCATGCGCATCGCCGCGTGAAGTCAAACGCCCATATTGGCTTTTAGAGATCATGCACCCCGCCTTTAATTCAAGAAAAAAATGCTTGCCCTATTGGCAGATTTGTTTTGCTTGTTTTAAGCACAAATTCAATTAAATTTGTGTTTTTTTTCTAAATACTAGACTTATTTTCTTAGTTCATTTTGCTGATCAAGAAACTGCTTTCTTGATCAGCAAAATGAACTAAATGTCTTTAGTACTATATTTGTACTAAAGACAAGACAAAAATACTGCAGTGTAAGGGCGTTTCCCATGATTCATTTTGTGCTTATTTATTTCTCAGATCTAAAGAAGTGGACTGGCAGCCATATTTTACCACCAGACTTGTGGATGATTTTGCAACCCATCTACGCGTTTTCAGGAAAGCTCAGGAGAGACTAAACGAGAGAGAGGATCAGAAACCGCGTAACTATCATCTCTTCCTCCTAAACCAGTTTCACACGGTTTATCAGGAGACACACTTTAAACTAGGGATGCATTGATATATCACCCTATAATCAGTATCTTTGATTATATCTTCTTTTTTCCCACTATCAGACTTTTGATGATCGATTAAAAACAACCGATGATCGGACGGATTATATCCTTGATTTCACAACAATAATTTGAAACAATATCTATTCGTAGATTATAAGTAATAGAATATTGATATTGGCACAGCAATTTTGTATAGATGCATCCCTACTTTTAACCAAGACGAGCATGTTTTGGACAAAATGTCCTTATCTAATACTTCACTGTGCAAAGCGCAGAATTACAAACAGTCAAACATTTTTAAACATCTGCAAGAAATAATTCAGTGGCGCTTTATTGCTTTGTGTCTGTTCGAGACTATCACAAGCTTTGTGAGATTGTTCACCGTCAATGGGAACTCTGTTGTGAGCGTCACTGTATTTGTGTGTTTGCTGTATGCCAGATGGAGCGGATGAGTTGCTGGAGTCGTTTTTCGAAGCGGAGGTAGAAATGGAGAGAAAGATTTGTAGAGACATGGTCTGCATGTCCCGCAAAGATGAGGAAGGTAAGGCTGCACACGTCTGATCTTTTTGGCAAAAGTCTCATCAGCAATAACAAAACACACACCCATTCAAAAGCACACAGAGCCGCCTGTCTTAAAACAATGAATGACATGTCCATAAAGACAACAAAAGCATAACTTTTACACACGCACAATATCTTCAAGCTGCTAGTCTGCATTCCCTCGCGTCACTGAATACAGACATAACATCATGTAGCAGATGCTGGGCAAAATATAGTAAACAGGACACAAACATACCATAAACAAATAAACGTATTTGTGTTGGCTTATTCCAAACTTCTGACTGTAATGTGTGTTGTCTGTAGGTTACCTGCGAGACCTCTGTGAAGTGCTGCTTTATTTGTTACTACCTCCTGGAGATTTCCACAACAAGAATATGAGATACTTCCTCAGGGTAAATACCTGAAATCTACCCCGCTTACACTAGACCAACCTAAAACTGACAACAGTGTGATCGTTTTCATATTTTATATGTGCTATTTTTCGATATTTAAAGGCACAGTATGTAAGATTGTTGTGTATCCAAAGATATAGATTTTGTATGCATGTGTACATGTGTACTTACATTATCCCAAATGTTTGCAACAATGTTTGAATCCAGAGAATTAGCCCCTGTTTATGAGGTCGCTTATCAGTGGTGTCACACTGCAAAAAATGACTTTATTACTTAGTATTTGTGTCTTGTTTTCGGTACAAATATCCAAAAATTCTTAAATCAAGAAGTATTTCCTTGACAAGCGAAATGATCTAAGAAAATAAGTCTAGTTTTTAGACAAAAAGAAAAACAATTTAAGTAAATTTGTGTTTAACCCCTTAACTGGTGCAGGCCTTTTTGACTGGGCTGGGGGTGAAAAAGTTATGTACACCTTCAAATTAACATAACTCTGGCATTATTTTTGTCTTGTTTTAAAGAAGACACTTTAAAGTTTGTCAATATTTTTATAGCCGTTTGCATTTATTGTAATAAATAAAAATAATGCAATAAAGTATATATTCTATACATAAAATATTCACAAAAAAATAGGTTATACACTTTTGTTTGTTTATCCAACAGTGGCCACTAGGTGTCAACATTTTGCTGCATACTCATGTCACAAATTAATAAATAACCATCGCTGCATTTTTATTATTACTGCTAAAATGTTTTGAAATATGAAGACTACATTCTTCAGACCTTTCCAATGATATATAGTTTGTCGTGATAGATGAAAATTTTCATGCAAATTAAGCAATAAGCCCCAAGAAGCAGTGGGTTACTAGTGCATTTTATAACAGCTAAAGGGCGTTGTTAAAAAAAACTTTGCTGTTATAAAATGCACTGTAACACCACTGCTTCGCGGGGCTTATTGCTTTTATAAAACGGTTACTTCATTTGCATAATTGTGTTTTATTTTATGAAATCCTGCTAAGTTGTAATTATAAAAGTACAAATATTACTCTTTCGCCAAACAAAGTAGTTCCTCAGAATCAAGTGTGGCTGCAACAGAGCGCAGTTCCCAACCAACACAGATGCAGCATAAATCAACATTCATCTAATTTATACATTAAGATTTATATCGTGCAACGGTTGAAGTGAACTCTTAAAACAAGCAAAAATATCTGCCAATGGAGTCAGGAAAAAATCTTGATATAAGTTAACTTTTTTCTTAAACACTTAATTCAAGAAAAAAATTCTCACCCCATTAGCAGATATTTTTGCTTGTTTTAAGCACAAATTCACTTAGGTTTTATGTTTTTTTGTCTAACAGCTAGAATTATTTTCTTACGTTATTTTGCTTATCAAGAAATGTTTAGATATTTGTACTGAAAGCAAGACAAAAATACTAAGTAAGAAAGTCATTTTTTGCAGTGCATATTTCTCGGTTTCTGATTTTGCTGCCATAGAAACTAGGGATGCACCGATAGGATTTTTTGGGGCCGATACCGATTTAAACAGAAAACTTCCGGCAAATACCGATGCCGATACCGATATTAAACACTTGTATACAATACTATACAGTTGGTCTATTAGCTAGTTAATTTCTGCATCAAATTATTTTTACTGAACATGGATTGGATCTAATTAACATTCAACTGACCAACATAATAAGAGGAGGCACAAATTAAGCTGAAACAAATATAATAAGACAACATGACAACCTTCAAAGGTGGTTTTTGCTATTCAGCATTTCTTTTATTAACAACATTAACTCATTTTTTTTTTACATATAATGGATTTCTTTAATAAACTTAAATAATGCCAGTGCTATTGCTTTAAACAGTATAAATATTGCTACTTCAAAAAAAGTTGGACTTCTTTTCCCCCACTAAAGTGCAGTCTGTTTCTTTTATTGTCCAAGACATTTGAGCCAGCTCAACAAAGGTTTTCTGTCGGTGCTTAAGTATAGTGCACACCAGAACATTAAATCATTTTAATTGAACAACAGACATGCAACTCATTCCCTTTATGCGGTTAATTGATAAAGGCTGATACCGATTGTTTCTCGTGCTATTGTCGATGGTTTCAAATTCGTAAAAAATCGGCCGATAAATATCGGCGGCCAATACATCGGTGCATCACTAAAAGGTCTGCTTAGGTGTACTTAACTTCATGCGACGCCACAATAATCTACTTGATGTTGACTAAATGTCATTCACTTGTTGGTTCTTGCAGAGCCGCATAAAGTTTAATGCAGCCAAGAGAGGTTTATTTGGTCCTGACAGGTTCTGCTGCTTTAGATCTTCACCTCAGATCTTTTATATTGGATGTAGATCGACTCTTTATGTCTTTCAGGAGGTTCTGGCCAGAGGAGTTTTGCTTCCCCTAATAAACCAGCTGAGTGACCCAGATTACATCAATCAGTTTGTCATCTGGATGGTGAGATAGATTCCCTTCTGTGCTTTAAGAGCCTTGTTGTGACTATTAAATATATCATGTGGTGACAGGAACTTGTTTATTTTGATATGTTGTAATGTTACTGTATGTTGAAATAGTTCATTAAAACAGTCCTGTATTTGATGATACTGTCCATAATATCCTGATTTTGTGTGTTTGAGCAGCTCCATGACTCCAGCTGTAACTATGAGGCCTTCTTGAACATTTTAAAGCTGACAGACAAACCTGCAGAGCTGGAGGCCGTCAAAGACAAAGTCATTGAGGAACTACAGTACCTGCGATCTCTGGACACTGGTGGAGACGGTACACACACACACAAGCATACAATACATATAAAGACAATTTTTCTTTCCCTCTCTGAGACAACACTGCAATAAATGATTTTCTTTCTTAGTATTTTTGTCTCATTTCCAGTACAAATATCTAAAAAATTCTTAAATCGGGGGGCATTTTCTTGATGAGCAAAATGACTTAAATTTGATATTTTTGGTCTAAAATCTAAGGTAGACTTGTTTTCTTGGGGCGTTTGGCTCATCAAGAAAAAACATCTTAATTTAAGAATTTTTAGACAAAATACTAAGAAAATGTTTTCTTGAAAATCATTTTTTTGCAGTGTAATCAAGCAAGGACACAGGTGCACAATTGACTTCCATAGTAGGAAAGAAAAATACAATGGAAGTCAAGTCGGTTTGGTTACAAGCATTGCTCAAAATATCTTCCTTTGTGTTCAGTAGAATAAATATATTTATAAAGGTTTCTACCAATTGATTGAATGATGATAATTTTAATTGTTGGGTGAACTATCCTTTCATCATAATAGATGTCTCTCTCTCTTTTTCTCTCTCCCCACAGATATCAACATTAGAAAGAATCAAATTAATAGTTTGCTTTTTGTGAAAAAAATCTGTGAAACGCGGATACAACGGCTACAGTCAGGAAAGGTAAACAAATTAGAGATATAAATTTCAAGGTCTTTAAAATTAAAAATGCATAAATTGATTAACTATTAGTAATACTAATAATCTTAGGGCTGTGACGATGCATCTCATTTTCAATTAAAATTGATTTTGAATCGCAAGGTTTCGATTCATGTGTTTAATGCACAGCTTTTGTGTGTACTACGCCTCGTTGATTAGTAGGAAGTCATCTATCAATCTACCGTATTTTCCGGATTATAAGTCACACTTTTTTCATATTTTGGCGGGTTCTGGAACTTAAGCTCAGGTGCGACTTATACGTCAAAATTATTTCATAAGAACCAATAGAAACCATTACCATCTACAGCCGCGAGAGTCCGGTCTTTGCTGCTCCTGTATTTATGTAATTCAATAGATTCAATAGATTCAGTGATGTGAAATGACTTCAGGAGCTTGGTGAACTTGATTTGGCTTGTCATGTTAATTTAGCCTATTCAGCCTCGCAGGTATGTTCTGTATGCTATTGTGTATCGTGTAAATAACTGTTAATGTTGGGTTAACATGTATGGACACCTATTCAGCATGCTGTTCTGTGCTATGGTTTGCCTTTCCAGATTAAATGTCTGTTCTTCGGCTTGGATTTTGTGAAATCATTTTCTAAATATAGTCCAGTGCGACTTGTATGTTTTTTCCTCTTCAAAACGTATTTTTGACTGATGCGACTTATACTCCGGAGCTACTTAGTCTGTAAAATGTGGTAAAATCACTATTAATCATTTATAACATGCATTTGAAAAAGCAACACTCGTCAAACACAGTTATTAAAAATATTTCTTATCAGGAATATACCTGAAACTACGGAGCCCCTAAGGGGACATGGAGCAAAATTAAATAAAGTTTAGTTTCGCATGAAAACTGTCGTGTCCGCACGCGAAACTGTTGCGTTTACTTTCGCGAAACTGTTGCGTTTACTTTCGCGAAACTGTTGCGTTTACTTTCGCGAAACTGTCGCGTTTACTTTCGCGAAACTGTCGCGTTGCACATGAAGGTTTCGTGTGAGCACATAAAACTAAACTTTAGATTTTTTTCACCATAATTCATTAAAATTAATTAATTGAAAAACACGCATTTGTCCGATCAATTGTCCCAGCCCTAATTTTAATCTATTATATTATCAGTTCAATTTGTACATCGTAAAACACATCACCCAAAATAACACGTCATTGTTTTTACCAAACAGGAAGTTGATGCTTTAAAACTCGCGGCTAACTTTGGAAAGTTGTGCGTGATTCCTCTGGAGCACATCTTGGTGCATAACATTGCACTTCAGTTCTTCATGGGTGAGTCAGGACTCTTTTTAAATATGACATCAGCTCTTGATGGCTTATACTCATCCCTCTTCATCGCTAGATTACATGCAACATATGGGCGGTCAGGCGGTTCTGTTTTTCTGGCTGACGGTGGAGGGCTATCGGGTCACGGCCCAGCAACAGTTAGAGGTCTTACAGAGCAGTCAGAAAGACGGCAAGAGGCAAAGCAGCCAGACCACTAAAGGACTGTTGAGAGCCGCTGCACTGGGTGTCTATGACCAATACCTGTCAGAGAAGGTAAGAGCTTTTCTATCGGTCCATCATCAGTTTCAGTGCAACCTGCATCTGTAGGTCATGTTAAAAATTCAACTGTGTTTGCATCACATTTTGAGTCTGTCCAAGAATTAGCTTTAGAGTGTGGCAACTGGCAAAGTCATGTGGTGATGATTGACAGGCCCTCTCTCCAATCAGGCCTCTCCCAGGGTGGAGGTGGATGAAGCGCCTCTATCCAGATTGGCTCAAAAACTCAACAAAGAGGATCCCACACCGGAGATATTCGATGAGATCCAGAGAAAGGTGAAGACAAGATGCTGCTCTGTGAATCTTTTGCATGGTCCCTAGCTAAGCTCCCTCCATCCTGCAGGTGGGATGCAACACGCATCTAACTAAATTATCTCCGTCTGTTTCTCAGGTGTATGATATGATGTTAAAGGATGACCGATATTACCCATCTTTTAAGCAACATCCGCTGTATGTGCGTATGCTGGCCGAGCTGGACATGCTGAAGGAACCCAGCTTTAGAGGTTCTGATGACGGGGATGGAGGTAAGAGGTCACCAGGTCTATCATGAACTATGAGGCTGTTTTAGCATTTGCTTTATTCTGTTTTTTTCCGTCTTTCCAGAGTCGTTCAACGGCTCTCCGACAGGAAGCATTAATTTAGTAAGTTGGTTGATGCTTTTTATATCTACACGTACTTCAGCTGTGTTCATCTGGATTGTTTGTGACGCATTTGTCTGTTTTACAGTCATTAGATGATCTCTGCAGTGGAAGTGTGGATGAATTTGTTCATCTTCACGCCTTTATCTCTGACACGGGTATGTGACGTCTTACCTTAATCCCTACGTGTGTATTTTCCTGTCATCTGCACTGCAAAAAAATGATTTTCAAGAAAAAAAATTCTTAGTATTTTTGTCTCGTTTTCAGTAGAAATATCCAAATAGTTTTAATTACACTGCATAAAATGATTTTCCAGAAAAAAATCTTAGTATTTTTGTCTGGTTTTCAGTAAATATATCTAAAAATTCTTAAATTAAGATGCTTTTTCTTGATGAGCAAAACGTGTGCATAAAAGCTTTGTGCCTTAAACAAGCAAAAAAAAATCTGCCAATGGGGTAAGCAAAAAAATCTTGAAACTTTTTCTTAAACACTAAATTCAAGAAAAATTCAAGAAATTTTGCTTACCCCATTGGCAGATTTTTTTGCTTGTTTTATGCAATTTGATATTTTTTTGTCTAAAAACTAGACTTATTTTCTGAGGTCATCTTGCACATCAAGAAAAAGCATCTTAATTTATACTATAAAATACTAAGATTTTTTTCTCGAAAATCATTTTTTGCAGTGTATGATGCTTTTTCTTGATGAGCAAAATGACTTAGGAAAATAAGTCTAGTTTATAGACAAAAAATATACAATTTAAGTAAATTTAAACTTAAAACAAGCAAAAAAAATTGGCCAATGGGATGAGAAAAAAATCTAAAAATAAATTTTCTTTTTTCTTAAACACTTAATTCAAGCAAAATGTTCTCACCCCGTTGGCAGATAATTTTGCTTGTTTTGAGCAAGATTCACTTAAATTGTATAGTTTTCGTAGGTCATTTTGCCTATCAAGTAAAATACATTTTGATTTAAGAATTTTAAATATTTCTACTGAAATCAAGACAAAAATACTAAGTAAGAAAATCATTTTTTGCCGTGTATTGATTAACTTTCATGTACACTGCAAAAAATTATTTTCAAGAAAAAAATGTCTTAGTATTTTTGTATTGTTTTCAGTAGAAATATCTAAAAAGTTTTAATTATGATGCTTTTTCTTGATGAGAAAAATGCCTCAAGAAAATAAGTCTAGTTTTTAGACCAAAAACATCAAATTCAAGTGATTTTGTTCATAAAACAAGCAAAAAAATCTGCCAATGGGGTAAGCAAATTTTTCTTACATTTTTCTTGAATTTAGTGTTTTAAAAAAATGTTCACGATTTTTTTGCTTACCCCATTGGCAAATTTTTTTCCTGTTTTATGCACAAAATCACTTAAATTAGATTTTTTTTGTCTAAGAACTAGACCTATTTTCTTGGGACGTTTTTCTCATCAAGAAAAAGCATCTTAATTTAAGAATTTTTAGATATTTTTTACTGAAAAAAGACAAAAAAAATTATTGAAAGTCTTTTTTGCAGTGTATTGATTAACTTTCATGTATGTGAGGGATGTGTTTTGCTCCGCCAGTTTTTTTAAAGTCACACGCACATTTGTTTCATTTTCCATTCTATCCCCTTTATTTCTTTATTTTCATACGTCCATCTTTTCTTCCCATGTCCGTCTGTCGCCGTGTCTCCTCTCGTCCTCTGTCTGCTCTCGCTCCTGTCTATTCCACCCGCTGTGCCATCATTTCCACGACTTCTGTCTGTCTCTTGATGGTGCTCTGTAGCTGACGCTTTTCTCCACCACCTTCCCATGGCAGGCGTGTGTAACGATCACGGGAAGACGTACGCGCTGTACACCATCACAGTCGTACGCAAGACCTTGGACGGCAGCGAGGACACCTGGAAAACGTATCGGCGCTACAGCGATTTCCATGACTTTCACATGCGCATCACGGAGCAGGTGAGCGAATCGCAGCTGTGTATACATTTGGACGATAAAGATGCTGTGTTTGGTAACTTTCGTGTGCCGTTTTAGTTCGAGTCCCTCGCACCGATTCTCAAGCTGCCGGGCAAGAAGACTTTCAACAACATGGAAAGAGAGTTCTTGGAGAAAAGAAAGAAAGACCTGAACGCTTATCTTCAGGTGAGCGGGCTGTGTTTAGTTTGTAAGTTTATTGTGTTGTACAGGTCCAGATGTACTGAGACTTTGGTTTGTTTTATAGCTTCTGCTGAATCCAGAGATCATAAAAGCCTGTCCCATCCTTATGCCATACGTCTATGATTTCCTGGAAAACAAAGCCTACAGCAAGGGCAAAGGAGACTTTGCTCGCAAGGTGAGGGACAACACATACACTCGATACGATACGATACACTGTTAATGTGCTTCAGAGAATCTGTCTCATGGTGTACTTTAATGGCCAGTAGGGTTAGGTGATAGTGTATGTATCTTTTACCGTTTTAATGTTATTAAAATATATTTTATGTCTGATCTGAAAGTTTAAATGTGGATTTGTTCATCATTTTAACCAAACAGCAGTTGTTGCCAAGTAGATGTTTAACTCTTTCCCCACCATTGACAAGTTCCCTGCCAATGACAAGTTTTTCCGGCAATCCGCAAAACCGCTATTATTACCCAACTTATGCAACCTTGAAGTAATCGCTCACTTCAAACAGTTCAGACACAGCGCATGTTTTAATCATTGCCCTGAATATGATTTCCATCAGAAGTCTTTCACAAAAACGCAATTATCTCAGCTTTTTGCTTCAATCTGGTATTTTTGAAGAAACCGTATTTGAGAGGTGATAAAAATACTTTTTTTTGTTGTTGTTTGAAAACAGAAGGTCTGTTCTTTCATTTGATATATTGTATGTTTATATATTTAAAGAAGAACATTTTCTGGAAGGCATTAAACTTTTGTGGAAATCATAAATGCTGGCGCTGGCAACAAGCTATGTTACATTAAATTTTTAGTGACGTCGCCCTTTGTAAAAGTGTACTCTTGTCATGTCTTTTTAAGGAAACCCTTATCTCACCATATTTGCAACGCTGAAACAAGAATTGTCAGATTCTGCACATATGCGCTAAGTCCCTCCCCAGAAGATGGCATTCTTTAATGGTTGACGATTGGCTCTTGTAACACAAAAATGTGTTTTTTATATTTTGACATAAAAAATGTATATAATAAAATATTAATCAGTCCTTCCAGACAAATGTGATTATGTGATTGCATGATTCAATGCATAATCAGCCAAATTTTTTTAAATATACCGCACTTTCGCCGTTTAAATTGCAGATTTCTGCACGCAAAATAGGCGGGGCTTGCATGATTTCATAATCCTCGTGTTTTCGTAGCAAAAAGTCGCATATCTTAGTAGAAAGTTGAAAAATGTTGCATTTACTTCACACAATGTTGCCATGGGAGCGTTATGAAGTGACGTAATTACTCAGCATGAACATCAATGAAAAACTGGAAAAGCTGCAAACAGTTTTTTGCAAGCAAGTTCGCGCCGTTTTTTGCAAGCAAGTTCGCGCCGTTTTTTGCAAGCAAGTTCGCGCCGTTTTTTGCAAGCAAGTTCGCGCCGTTTTTTGCAAGCAAGTTCGCGCCGTTTTTTGCAAGCAAGTTCGCGCAAAATATGTTATTACCTTAACTAAGAATTGTTGATACATCCCTCTATCATCTGTGTGCGTGCACGTAAGCGCTGGAGCGCGCTGCGATGCTTCGATAGCATTTAGCTTAGCCCCATTCATTCAATGGTACCATTTAGAGATAAAGTTAGAAGTGACCAAACACATCAACGTTTTTCCTATTTAAGACGAGTAGTTATACGAGCAAGTTTGGTGGTACAAAATAAAACGTAGCGCTTTTCTAAGCGGATTTAAAAGAGGAACTATATTTTATGGCGTAATAGCACTTTTGGGTGTACTTCGACTCGCCTGAAAAGTCCGCTCCCCTTCTCACTCTCATAATGGGAGAGGGAGGGTGTTACTGCGCCGAGTCGAAGTACTCCCAAAAGTGCTATTACGCCATAAAATGTAGCTCCTCTTTTAAATCCGCTTGGAGAAGCGCTGCGTTTTGTTTTGTGCCACCAGACTTGCTCGTCACAATAATTTTTGGAGCCTTTGTGTGCCGACCTTGTTTTCTTCTGATAAGACTTGTTTGTATGAAAACATTGAGTGACTTTTAGATCAAGCACCATTTTAAGATGATGTGCTTGTTTTTTACTCCCATGGTCCTTAGGAACTTTTAGATTGCCAACCAAATCTTATTAAATTGAAATGTAAATATTTGATTTATTACCCAGATTCTAGTCTTTTTTTCAATCCCCTCATCTCTGTCCAGCTCTTACCCAGAGGGCTGTGCAGTCCTTAACTTTTAGTGGCCACACACACACACCTCCTATATTAACTAGTCTTCATGAGTCTCAACTGACAGACAGACAGACTCTTTTGTTCTCTAAACTCGGACAGATGGACACATTCGTGAATCCCCTCAGGAGCTCCATGCGGAACGTGTCCAATGCCGTGAAGTCCCTGCCGGACAGCCTGGCCGAGGGAGTGTCCAAAGTCTCGGCTGACGTGGGACGCAGGTCCGAGAAACTTGGCCAGGACATTAAACAATCCATATTTAAGGTAGAGCACGTCCAGAGCTTCGTCCAGAGCTTACGTTTGTCCACCTTAAAAGAAACGAGCACAACGTTTCTTATGTTGACAGAGTTTATGAAGTCCCTTTTGTGTTTTTGAGCGGCAGGTGTGCTGAAAGAAGTCAAAGAGGTTTTTGTCATTTGTATTATTAATTTTGCGTCATTAACTTGATGTGCTTCACAGGTGCCTCCTTTAATCCCAAAATCTGACATTGTTCCAGAACACTGCCGCATCTCTGCCCAGCTGGATGATAATGTAAGTAAACACTGTGATGTACTGCATAGTGAAATGCTTTTAGTGTTTGGTTTAATGCTATGTTTGGATGTTCAGGTGGATGATAATATTCCTCTGAGGGTGATGTTGTTGCTGATGGACGAGGTGTTTGACCTTAAAGAGAGAAATCAGTGGCTGAGGAGAAACATCAAAAACCTCTTACAGCAGCTCATCAGAGCCACGTATGGAGACACAATAAACAGGTATAGAGGTCATCACACACCGTTAGGTTTTAACTGTGATCGTCGTAATCAGGGTGTTTTCACAATCGATTAATTGGGCGATTATTTGTTTGATTAATCAACTAATCGGATAAAAACATAAATATATCTCAATTCGATTTTTCACTTATTATAGCTAAATAAGGCACTAAATTAGGGTATTCACATGTAGAAGTGTACTTTTAAAAGTTCAAAAGCCCTTTATTTTACTAATAAAGGGGTGGTTTCCCGGACAGGGATTAGCTTTTAAACCAGGACTAAGCCTTAATTTAATATGGAAATATAGCTAGTTTTAACAAACATACCTTACTAAAAATATTTCTTGTGTGCATTTTGAGACAAAACAAAGGACACTGATGTATTTTAAGAATCAAAGGTGCGGGGTGTACGCATCATGATGAAAATTTAAATAAAACACTCAAATAAAACTTAATTTTAAAGAAACTATGACAGAAAATGAACACACACTAGATTATTAATGAGTTAAATGTTTTTCCTCTAATGGGAATTGCTGTGTGATGAAGTGAAACTAAATGGTTAATAAACACAAACTAAAGCAGATGTTGTAGAACGTCTGGGGAACGATGATAGATTGCGAGCGCGAGGATTGTAAAAACTGATTATTTCCCACTATTAATTACATTATCTTAAAGAGCCAGTAAAATGACAATTTTAAGTATCCTATCACTGTTTATAAGTCCCGGACAACAGGTTTAAATGCATGCAAGGTCAAAAAACACAGTAATTTTCTCAAAATATAGATTTAAAATTACCCCATTTCTCAGAGATCCCCAAACGATTCGTGTGAAGCCGTTCCACGACTCAGTCTGCCTAAACCCCCACCTTTCAGTAGCCTACTCTGCTCTGATTGGTCAACTGACAGTCTCTGCACAGACCTCAGATCAGTGGCACAGACCAACAATAGTGCAACATGTATTGACCTAGTGCTAACATGATTTACTGAGAAGACATTGTCAACATCAATACACATCATTCATCATTAATCCAGGCAGTAAAAAACGAAGACAGAAACTAACATTTTACACTCATTTAAGCATTAATGTAAGCTAACCGGGTCATAGCAAAACCGTAAGTGAGCATGCGCTAGCCGCTTGCTAACGTGACTCTCTGACAGTATATAGAGTTTAAACAACGACATCATTCATCATTAATCCAAGCAATAAAAAAGACGATATAAACTAACAATTTTACACTCATTTAAGCATTTATGTAAACTAACCGGGTCATAGCAAAACCGTAAGTGCAGCATAAGCCACTTGCTATCGTGACTCTGACAATATATAGAGTTTAAACAACTATATCATTCATCATTAATCCAAGCAATAAAAACATTTTAAACTCATTTAAGCAAGTATGTAGCTATAATCATACTTACAGGTTGTGGTTAGGAGACGCATGTTTTTCCAAATAAAGTGGATACTGAACCATCTTTCATTGCCAAAAGTCTAGTACATCCCTCCTTGAAAAAGTAATTTTAACCACTGATTCTTCACAGCCAAACGTCTAGTAAATCCCTCTTTAAAAAAGTAATTTTAACCACAGATTCTTCATATATCTTCGTCCTTTGGTAGTGAAAACAACACGAACTGAAAACACAGCGTGATATGATGTTTACACACTAACTAGCTGTGGGCAGGTCATAGTTTTCGTTTCTCTGGCGGGCAAGGCTGAAGGCGTACAGAGTCGACTCCCTACTTTAGAAGCCAATAACTTTATTAATCGTGCACTTTTTGGTTCAACTATTTTGCACATTGTTTACATTGATGGGCAGCTACACGACACACTGCAATACAGGTCAGTTTCGATTTTGGATCTGTGTGGCTCTTTAAAACAGATGCTTAGTTTTGTGGTTCAATGCTATTTTTTATAAAAACCCAACAACAATTAAACAAATACAAACTCACTTTTATTAAACAACAAAATTAAACCTTTTTTAACCAGCGTTTGTTTGTGCTTTTGTTTTTGTCATTGTCCTGTCGGGGTTGCCAGATCCTTGTAACAAAACCAGCCAGATGGCCTTTCAAAATTAGTTCAAAAGCATTGCAATGACTATTCACAGCCCAAATACCAACAAGAAATCCTTCATCTCTAACCCGCAGAAAATCATCAAGCTGCAAAAAAATTTAAAAGATCCCCAATTCAGAACACCGCCAAAAGGCAGAGGATCTGGCAACGCTGCTTTACTTTTAAACAAGCCGGTTGCATGGTGAGAAGCAGCGCCTGATAAACGTTCAGCCTGAATGCCTGCCTGACTTTAAGCAGGCGGCTCCGTTTGAAGGAACGGCGTCCAACTTAAATCCTTAGCGCACAGCTCGTGACTTCAAAGACCAATCAATCAATAATGAAATGTGATTTTTATGTTTTATCGATCAGTTGTTGCAGCCCTTAGTTGTAATTCCGATTTGTATCGTTTTGATTTTAGGAAAATTGTGGATCACGTGGACAACATGACCTCACCGGAGCAGGTGTCTGATTATGTGAAGAGATTCAGGTGATTGTTTCATACTTTCTGTCTGTTGTGGGTCGTGTCTGGTCCTGCTTCTGACTGCGGTGTAACCCTACAGAGACTCCTATTGGCCGAACGGGATTCTGGCGGAGACTCCGCCCCGCAGAGAAAAAAACACCCGCATGAGGACGAGAGTCGCAGCCAAGACCACACTGTTGGGTATCATGCCAGGTAGATAAACCTATAAAACACACAGTGGATTTAAACATTATGGGTTGCCAATAGTTTGATACCTCACAGCTTGAATCTTTCATCCCGTCAGACGAGTTGAAGCACATCATCGGGGCGGACACCAGTCGGAAAGGCATCCTGCGCGTCTTCGACATGTTCCAGCACCAGCCGCTGAATCGCCGTCTGGTCTACGTCTTTCTAGAGGGCTTCCTGCAGACTCTGTTTCCGCAGCACAAGTTTTCCGAGCTGTTCGTGAAGCTGCACTCCCGCTCGCCGCGCGTACTCAAATACTCGAAGAAAATTCGCAACTTGCAGAAGAGGTGACAGACGGACATTTCTTTTCACCTCACTGCTGCAGGGGGCAGGAGTCCGGCCCGGCCCACCGCTGCGGCGACGTGTCATCAGGAGGACGGGAGGGCGTGTGCGACTCCGGTGCGTTTGGGGTTTCACTGTTGACGCTTGTACACATGCCCCCCTTAGTAGTGCCTCCTGTCGGTTTTGGATTAAAATCACTGTATCCACGCAACCGTAGCATAGAGGATTCAATTTATCATCACAAACTGTTTGGTCAAACGCAGGCACGAAAGACCGAAAAGCAGCGTTTGTTGTTTTTGTTTGGCTTGTTTTTTGACACTGTGTAGATACAAAGTTTACTTTATTTTTGGTTTATGTTGTATTTGGTCAAACACACCTCATCGCAAATACTGTATGATGACGCAGATTCGATCTATGCACCTTAAAACGCTCCTCACAAGCCCATCTGAGAATCAGAGACGTATTATGATATCGACGCATAAAAGGTATCCTGCCAACCAATCAGTGACACGTTGTAGGTGGGATAAACACGGGTCACGCATCTCATTATGTGGCAGCCTTATGCACATACATACATAATACTAACTTAATTATCAAAGCCCCACCCCGGGGGGCAAAGACACCCAGCACAAAAGTTAATATTTGCATGGCTGTCTCAGACATTCGGGCATTCATTGCATACGGAGATGTGATTTAAAGAATGTACCTGTCTCGTGAGTTTGTGCGTGTCCTGTTTTTATAACTCGAATCCAACGGAGGGTCGTGCACTTTTTACTTATTTTAGAATAAAGCAAGTGTAGCACTAAACTGCAAGTGTCTGATACAGTGTGAGATATAGATTCAGCCTTAACCTAAGACAAACAGGTGTGTTAGACGTAGCTTTCCCTTCAAACACACGCGTGCACACGGACGAGCCCCAACTGACTTTCGACCTGAGAATATGTACGTAACCCGTTTTTGTGCAATATTTTCTTAAATGCATGTTATTTAATCGTAGTTTTCGAGTATATTCGAGTAAAAAGTTTCAAAAGACCAGATGAAACTTCTCTGCTCCTAAACCACCTAACATTCCTTTCTGTAAATGGCTCATGTGAAGGACTTGTTTTATAAGTCTGGCTTTTATCTTTATGTCGGGGATGTTTGTTTTTAACATTTTGTCACTCCAAAATGCATTAAGTTTTGCTTTTAGGAAAACGTGCAAAGACATCGAGGACTCCGCTATGTGTTGCTTTTGGCTTCACAGATCAACGCTCCCTCCAGTCACACTTTTTAGATCATGTCTTATATTTTAGTACCATTTTACTTATATTTCAACTTGAACAAATACTTTATTTTGCTAAAGACAATTTTAGGATGATGGGATATGTGGCATTTTAACATTATTACCATGACTAATGTTGACATTTTACACTGAAAACAGAATTGGGGGGCTTCGTTTTTTTTGCACACAAAATATCTATTGTTTAGTTTGTTTGTAATTGTTTTTACAAAATAATGTTTAGCACTGCGATCTCAGTGTTTCAGATCAAACTAATGCCAGCGCAGACGTGAGCTGATATGTAATAATAGCACTTGAACTGTTCTTTCAGTTGTTCATTTCAGTTTGCTCTTTATTGGAAGCTTTACTCTTCTTATTACTCAAATCTGTAACGGTTGGTGGACACAAAATGTCTTTCTTGCTCATTTCCTCAGTAATGGAGCAGATTTTATCCTCACTAAGTGGTTGAAATGAATGTTTTGATTTTGAAATCCCCATACATGCGAATCTATGAAAAAGAATTGTGCATATTGATGTATACGTGTCAGCCGTGTGCCTAACTGTACTGTCGATTATATTTTCTTATTTGTCTTTAACAAAGAAAGTCGATTTGAATGTCATGTTCGTTTTAATAGACTGAAATGGACTCTATGATGGTTTAGAGTGTTTGCATTACGCTTCTGAAACTTCATTTTGAGCAGCTTATCTCAGTATAACACTAATAAAATTAACTCAAACTCACTGCCCTATTCAGAGTCTTTTCAATGAATGTGTGTGTGAATGCTATCAAGAACAGAAACTGAATACAGGATCCTGCTTTACTAAGTGTAGTTATGTACAGGCTTGGAAAGTAACACGTTATATTTAGAAGGATGCATTTTCAAAAAAACAAACTTTTGTCATAAGCCGAGACATTTGTCTACAAATAAATGTTTTTAATGTTGTAATAATGCCACGGGTTTAAAGTTATGTTGATGATATTATAATATCAATCAAATTAATTGTATGGGGTATTATACTCTTAATACTTGTTACGTTATGCACAGTTTTTACATTGCGTTTCTACATCATAGATTATATGAATTACCAACAGATAAGACAACTTGCTCGAAATCTTATAAATTGGCATGGTTAAATCTTCCATTAAGAAATTGGTTCAAAACAAACATCAAAATCAACAAAAAATGGGTCATACCTGAGCTGAACTATACAGAAGATGAATAAAGTGAACTGAAGCCACAACACACAAAGTGTCTGGAGAAATTCTGTATGGGGAAATTAATTCTTTAACCTCATCAGATATTATAAAAGATATAAATAAAAGTCTCAGAGCTGTTATCCTTGCAAATGAAGGTAGCACAGAGAATTAAATGAAGGGGGGCCAATAATCGTGGCCAATGTCTATTTGAGAGAAACATTTTATTATGTGATTCCCCGCTCATACTTTCAAATACTTTTTATCAGTGAAACACTGCATTTTTTTTTTAGATTTTTTTAAATTTAAGCCTAAAAGGATAAACATTGTAGATTTATTTTTACAGAATTCTTTGCTCATATTTACAAAGAATGCAAATATTTACATATATATATACCACGAGGTGGCGCCAAACAGCACTTAATTGAACACACACGTGACCAGTCAAAATGTCATCATTCGCTTTTCTGTTGTGGTGAAGGACAGAGTGATTGACTATTATTTACATAAAATAATTTGGATGTGAGATCACCTGTTGTGTCCCAAGACAAAAACACAACAGCAGCAATGAAGGGTAATGTATAAAAATATTTATACATTAAATATAGAAGTTTTTTTGTAAAAACAACCATAGACTTTTAATACAACTTGTAAGAAAATGTCAATTAAAGTTCAGTTTTATTGATATCATTAATTTAATTTCTAGTGAGAAAACAATCAGGAACTTTATGACATTAGCGCACTCGGTTTAGCCAATCACGTGCGTCCTCGCTGCGTCACTGTTGCATCCAAAGATATTTTCAAGTCTGAAAGTTGATTATTTTATTTTCATTATTATATTTTATTTATATATTATTTTTTTGTTTGTATTTTATGTATTGTTTTATTTATTTTAATAGTTTGTTCTTCTATATGTATTTTTGTATATATGTAATGCATTTATGTAATGTTCGTGTTAACAATAAATAAAAATAAATAAATAATTATAATTAAAAAAAAGTTTATGGTTTTTAAATGTTTTACTAAGCTAAGCAGTGGCCACACATTTGCTAATTATAGTTATTACCAGATGATAAGGAATATAAAATTTTTAGAAATTAAACTACCAGTTCCACTCATTTCATCACACAAAAAAAATTGTTATCGTGGGACGGTTATTAAACTGGCAGTCGCTTTACCTCAGAGTGGATATACTAGAATCAAATAGCTATGTAGCGTGTTAAACTTTATGACATCAAAGTACCGCGAGAACTATTTGACTGCTGTTCTTTTAAACTGCGCTTTTATGTCGATCTCGCGGTGCTTTAATGTCACGGCCGATCGGTTTGCGCAGCGCTGTATGAAATCTGACACGACTTATGTTTGTCTATTTCAGGAAGAGCAGAAGAAGCGCACGCGTCTCAAAACATGAACTCACCGCTTTCTAGCAGCTGCCAGACTGTTTTAGGATTACAAACCTTCATGAATTTAAGCACTTGAGAAGAAATATGCTTCTGAAGATCAAAGAGCAGGTCTGTGGTCAGTTTCCTGCGATTAAAGTCATGCACTTAATAATAAAGTAACCTGTTGTCATTTACTAACATATGCGTTACTTTACTTAAAAAAAAATCTTGTTTAAAATAGCACTTCATAAACGTATAGTATTAACTGTTAGGTGTTTTGACTGTCACGTTTACATTTAAATATATAAATTATTCATGCCCGTTTACATTTTTACTACGAAGGACTTTATGTTTTACTTTTGAAAGGCAAGCTGAGCTGCATCTTTTGCTTAAATGTATGCACTGAATGTTATTGTTTTATGAGCATTTTTTTTGCATGTTTATAAGCAAATCTCACTTCCGTTCCTTTTAAGTTCCCATTCTGGTCTGGTTTGTTTGTTTTGGTGGAAAGCAGATCATACAGTTTAACTGAACAATGTCAACAATAAGCACTGAGATATCAGTATCAGATAGTTTAGCTTCTCCAGTTCTGCTGAGCTGTATTCGGATGGTTAACTGGTAGGCAAGCTAGTCTTTTATCTGACCAGCAGCAGATATTTGGTCAAACCCTTCAGACATCAAATAAACCAGACCAGAAACCATCACCTATCTCAAGAACAGACAGACAGACTTGCAGTAGTCTACATATGCAGATCATTAATGAACAGTCAACATTCTTTATTATTTAGTGACATCTCACATGTGTTTGTGTTGTATGTCCTCTAGAGGGAGTATGACATCACCCAATCCTGTGAGACCTTTAAAGGGACACTCCACTTTTTTTAAATTGCTAATTTTCCAGCTCCCCTAGAGTTAAACATTTGATTTTTACTGTTTTGGAATTCATTTAGCCGATCTCAGGGTCTGGCGATACCACTTTTAGCATAGCTTAGCATAATCCATTGAATCTGATTAGACCATTTAGCATCAAGCTCAAAAATAACCAAAGAGTTTTGATATTTTTCCTATTTAAAACTTGACTCTTCTGTAGTTACATCGTGTACTAAGACCGACGGAAAATTAAACGTTTTCTATGCAGATATGGTTAGGAACTATATTCTGGCGTAATAATCAAGGACTTTACTGCCGTAACATGGCTGCAAGGGGCTCAATGATATTACGCAGCAGCCGAAAATAATCCCCTTGGTTACTTTCAATAGCAACTGTATAGGGTATCCAGATATACTGCTTTCCTCAAATGCATTGATTTTGTACAAAACTCATCGATCTGAAAAGTGCTCTGTCCCTGATTGGCCAGCTAATCTGTACATTGTGATTTTCCTGAATACCTCTCAGCCGGAAGTCAATCTGACACTCCTTACTATGTTTGAAAGATTCACTCACAATGCAATGCTAACGCTAACAGAAGTTAAAGGCACAATGTTTGAAAACGCTTTGGAAAAGGGAGTCGGGCCGATTACCAAAACACACTTGTAGCCAATCAGCAGTAAGGGGCGTGTCTACTAACCGTCATCCTTGCCTGGGTTGCGTATGTGTGGGGCGGGTCTATCAAAAGAAGGTCCAGATTTTATTGGGGTACGGGTGTGTTTGTTTAGGTGATTTCTGTGCACTGCGCCTTTAACTTACAGGCTGTGAGTCAAAGCGGGGGAAATTATAATAATGTCGCTCTTGTCTACATCAACAATCCCAGGAAGTAAACTTTTGCCTACAATCCGTGTGTTTGTTGTAGTCCAAGAAAAGAGATTTACGTTGGAGACGATAACTCGCATCATCGTTTACTTTGGGGTTTGTACCTTTTGCATATCGTTAACAAACGGTACACACCAAAGCAAATGTAAAGTCATGAATCGGACCATAGTTGCTTTTTAACTTAATGCTTTAATACTTTTACAGTGTAGTTTCAGCTGTGTCTGACAGCAGCGTGTGATGACATGTTCTCTGATAGATGGTTTAATTGCTGCAGTTGGCCCCGCCCATCACATGCACAAAGGGCGGAGCTTAGGGAACTTTCATTGCTGCAAGGTTTTGAGATTTGTTTAAATCTCATGTGCTAATCTTTAATTGTTTTATACAGTAAATATTTTCTTGGCATTCTTGGACAGACTGTTTTTAATGTCTAGATTGGCATCTACTATAAAACAAACACATCTTGGTCTTTCCACTGAAGAAAGTTTTGAGGCGACACATCTAGGGCTGTCACAATGATTAAATAATCGTCTCGTTGCGATTGTTTGACCTCATCGCGATGATTTTATATCACCGCAATGATTGCACATCTCTCTAAAATACACAAGGGGGAGCTGCAGTGCCTGTACAAATGAGACATTATCGGATTACTTTTAAATATGTGTTACGTGTATTAATATTTACTGCCAGGTAAACCTCGCAAAGGATTTTAAATAACTACAACTATGTGTGAAAATTATTTCATAAACAAGCAAAACAAATTATGAAAATTAAATGTCAAAGCAATAAAACAGCCAATTAATCATTATAATCGTCAAAGCACTAAAACAGCCAATTAATCGTCATAATCAGCACAATTTATTAGACAATTAACCGTCAGCCAAATTTCATAACCGTGACAGCCCTAGACACATCTGTGTTTTGTGTTAAATAAAATACCAAAAGATGTTCGTGTAAATCATAATTTTATGCATGTGTCTTGACAGAATTCATGGTGAGAAATGTTTTGCTGTCGTGTGTCAACATCGATGGGGTCAATATCCCATCATTGCATTGCAGCCAAAAATGTCTTAACTTTGAGTTTCAAGTCCATTTTTGTTCTCTTCTCATTGAAAGTGACGAAATAAATCTGTTTGTTGTGAGATTTCATAGGTCTTGTATGTGATATGTGATGAGGTTGTCAGTCAGTAATGGATTCAGAAGAGCAGGTGTGTGAGATCACAGGGTTTTTATAGTTAAGGTCAGATGTTTTTCACTTCACAACCACATGTGTAAAATCATTTTGGTATTGGGACGTCTGCCAAGAACATTACAGTCATTAAATCTTGCTCTTACACGTTCGGAGATGTCATTTCTGATAGAGCAACAATAGCCTGTGAATCTCATTCGTAGAAAAACAATTATAAGACAGTAGGTGTGGTGTTGGGGTGTACTGATGTGTTGCCAGGTCTTTAATTTAGATCTGACAATCTAAATGCCTTGTAATATCAATAGCAGCCGTCTTTCTGAGTATTCTGGGTATCGTTCATATCCAGCGCACATGCTTAAGTGTAACATCTTATGAGGTTTTTTAACATTGTGAATGATTGCGATGAAGACGTTTATGAATCCAAAGTGTTGAGTAATTGAGCTGATTTATGTTTCTGAGTAATCTCATTATGATCTGGAGAAACTGGTTTCTACACTCTATTCAAATCATATTTTATTAATAATTAATGTGCCTGTTCAAATGTGCATGCTTGTATGTGTTAATCACATCTCTCAGTAAACAAATTTCTGATATTTAGCAGAAATCAGACACATTTATCAAATGACTTTTGGTGCATTTAAGCTGTATAGTAGTATTTGTTTTCCTTGGGAATCAAACTGTAATACCGGATTTTAAATAATCAACTTTGGGTATGTTTATGAAGAAGATACTGTAAATCAATTAAACCTCAGGTGGTGCTGTTTAAACCGTTTGATCTCGTCATCTCAAAGGTTTGAACCCAAAACAGTTCAAAGTAGTCTTAAGATTTGATCTCGTGATTTCGTCATCTCAAAGGATTTTAACATTCTCGTAGCCTTATAGGACCAGTGTTGGGAAAAGTTACCTTTAAAAGTAATGCATTACAATATTAAATTACTTCCAAAAAAGTAACTAATTGCGTTACTTTTCATGGAACGTAATGCTTACATTACTTTAGCGTTACTTTTGCGTTACTTTTTCTTGGCTGAGGCTTGATCTCTTTCAGGCCTTGCAGGTGTTTTTTATGACTGAAAAGTTCTGCATTCAGAAATTGCATATTTCATCACAAAAATGTCGAACTCTGGTCTGCCATCTTAGTTTCCGACTCACACAGGCATGTACGCATATTGCATAATGTGACTACGTTCAGTTTTATTTAGTACATAATTTTTTAAATCAAATTAATTAAACTAAAAAAGTAACTTGAGTTACTTTTTGAAAAAGTAACTCAAATATTAATGTGTACATTTAAAAAGTAATGCGTTACTTTACTCGTTACTTCAGAAAAGTAATATTATTTATTAATGCACGTTACTTGTAATGCGTGACCCCTAGATCACCGCGATGATTGCACATTTTTCTAAAAAACACAAGGGGGAGCTGCAGCGCCTGCATTAATGAGACAGTATCAGATTACTTTAAAATATGTGTTATGTGTATTAATATTTACTGCCAGATAAACCTTGCAAAATTTTAATAATCACAACAATTTGCGAAAATTATTTCATAAACAAAAAATGTATGAGAATTAAATGTCAAAGCAATAAAACAAGCAATTAATCGTCATAATTGTCACAATTAACCGTCAGCTAAATTTCATAACCATGACAGCCCTATTTACCCCAAGGACTCACATAAGTGAGTAACTGTTGAAAATATATGTTCTTAAATATGTAATATGTGGGTCTAAGATGACAATTTTATATTCACGTTTGGTATTATTTTAAAGGTCATGGTGCGATGCGAAATAAGGTCTAATTTCTGTTATTTTAAGATAAAGTGTACCAAAGTTAAGAACTTCGAGCATAATCTGCACCCCTGTCTTGGAGATATGGCTAACAATCCCATTTGGTGCCCCAGGTCACAAGATCCTGACCAACCAAATCCTGATGTTGGACTTTGATTTCCTATGTGTAAAGTGTGGATAAAAGGTGGGCTGGTAAAATATTTCGGGGGAGCATTCTTTAGCAAAAATCTTCCCCACACTTGCCTGCCTGGCAAAATAAATTGTTATTATTGATTCATTTTAAATTCTTCACAACTTGATATTCCCAGTAGATTAGGAGGAGTCTGGTATTACCGCAAAATAAGTATATCGGGATATGATCATACTGATGTTTTGAATACAGGGTTCCCACAGGTCCTTGAAATCCTTGAAAGTTTAGGAATCTGCGGGGGGAAAATTCAAGGCCCTTGGAAGTTTTTGAAAATATACATACATAGATACAGGTCATTGAAAGTGCTTGAATTTATTTTATGCATGAATTTTTCTTGGGGGAAAAATCCATATTATTCCCTGTGTAGTGTAGGATAATAAAAATTCAGTACTTTTTAAGCACACGTGCTAAACTGTTCGCTTTAAATGCTTATATCTTCTGTATGAGAATGTTGATTCATACCAAAATGCTTTTTTGCATAATTGTGTTTGACACATGAAAACATCTCGGGTTACGTATGTAACCGTTGTTTCCTGAGAAGGGAACGAGACGCTGCGTCTCTCTTGCCATACTTACTGAATCCCTGTAACGCCGTCTTTGGCAATATTTCAGATAGTGATATACTTCCTGGCTCCCGCGTCACCCTGTCTTTGTCATTAAGCCTCATCATTGGTTGAATTTGACACATTCAGACGCACTTACTCCTGGAGGCGTCCACAAAGTGTCACCGCAGTGACGCAGCACAAGTTCCCTCGAAAGGGAACTGTAACAATGTTTCTTAAAAGGTAACATGATGTAACCTTGCTCTCACTTAAAATGTGTCCCCACATTTAGTCCTTGAATTTGAGGGTATTGGACCTGGAAAGTCCTTGAAAGGTCCTTAAATTTGAGGGTAACTAAGGTGTGGGAACCCTGTGAATGGAGTATGGGACACATTCACCAGGATTTTCAGATTAATGTCTATCACCTGACTTAGCAAGTTGCATGATCGTGACTAAAGTAACTATTTTTATGATCGGAGCAAGCATGGGGCAGCCAGACGTAAAAATATTAGTTTATTTGTTCAATTGTTCTCTGACAAGAAGGTGTGTGACTTAACTCTTTCACCGCCAGCGTTTTTAAAAAAAGTTGCCAGCTAGCGCCAGCGTTTTTCATGATTTTCACCAAAGTTTAATACCTTCCAGAAAATGTTCTTCTTTAAATATATTAACATACATACTTTTCATAGAGATCCCATTCAGAGCGATCTTTAAAACAGACACGGACATGCAGCAGCTTGCCCTAGGGCAATACTTCCGGGTTTAAAAAGTTGCGGAAGGGCGCCACCTGGTGGATAATAGCGGTTTTGCGGAAAGACGGAAAATCTTTCATTGGCGGGGAAGCGTTTTCTCTTAATTGACGAGATATCTCGTCAATGGCGGTGAAAGAGTTAATTAAGTGCAAAAATTATCCAGTGACGAATGTCTATCTACAACCCTAGGACTTGCCTTTATAATGAAATTTTCTATTATTACCTAATTTGAAAGTTTAATGTATAGTAATGTTGAGCTCTCCTCTGATTGGTTGTTTCTCAGAGCAGCTCCTTCAGTAGCTCTGTGTGTGTGTAAACAGATCTTATGTTTGAGTCTGTATCAGATTTTGAGGAATAATTAATTGTTTGGAGATTGTTAACTGACGTTTCGAGTGGTAAGTTTGTGTGTTTTTCAGTACGGACCTGCAAAATATAACTGTAACGTCAATAGTAGAGCTTAAACATTAGCATATAGCATTAACTAGCATATAGTGCTAACTCAGAAGTAACAACTTTTTTTAGCATTGTAACAACATTGTAATTAATTAAATGTGTAATTTAATGTTGGGGCATACATTTTGTTATAATTCTTAGCAACTCTTCACTAGTCAAGAAAGTTTAAATTCGTTGTAATTTCAAAAATATTACATTTTTTACAGTGTATGAAATATATAGCAACCTAGACCAGTGGTTTTCAAACTGGGGGCCGGGTCCCCCAGGGGGGCCGCAAGATGGTGCCAGGGGGGCCCCAGTTTTATGAAATACATTAATTTATCGTGAATTCTGTGTAATTAAACTTAAAAAAAATAAGGTTACTAACCAAAAGCACTATTTTTTGGTATCATTTAATGTTTTTTTAATAAAATGTTGAGTTTTAGAACAGTTTTTTGTCACAAAGGAATGCACCGTACACAAGGGGGGCCGCAGGCTGAAACAGTTTGGGAACCACTGACCTAGACCACTGTGTCTAGTTATTATTTGTGTTGGGCAAGCCAACAAATTTATTACAGACTAAACCCAACTGTGCTCCTAGATGCAACGTCTTTTATTTTATTAGATTATTACGTTAAATGATTTACTTTATTATATTAAATTAATATGTTTTGTCATGTTTAGCTCACCTCTGGGGACAAAGTGTAGCTCGATACAAACAAAGTGACCTTGTTCTCTGTCCTGACAAAGAATAATTTGATCTGAGCTTGACTGCCTTTTCTATCATCAGCTTTGAATGTCTTTCTCTCATTCTCCTCTCTCTATCTCTCTCTCTCTCTCTCTCTCTCTTTCTCTCTTTCTCTCATGCATCATATTTCACTGCTGTAAAAGAGTCATGCAGTCAAAAGCTCACTCATTACAAAACACCAGAAGCAGCAAAACATCTCTCTCTCTTAATCTCTCTCTCTCTCTCTCTCTCTCTCTCTCTCTCTTTCTCTCTCTTTCTGCAGTAGGGGTTGGTGTATTATTGCGGTGGGGGTTGGATCAGTGTAAAGTGCATGTTTCAGCAGGCTGGAGCTCACACACTATTGTCTGTTTGATGGCAGTATATACGGTGTGTGTATATGTGTGTGTGTGTCTCCCTGCAGTAGAGCTGCTGATGTTGCTGTTGTGAGGATTTCCTGGTTCCTCCGTCCTGCAGGAATATGACTTTTTGATCAGGGATGATATGCTGGGCTCAGATCCAAAACGGACACTTATGGCTGTGGATTTGATCATCACAGAAAGCGTTTGCTCCATGTGGGAATAACTCACCCATCGAGGGGTGTTTTTTTTGTTGAGAGGCAGCCATGCGGTCGGAGCGCATTAGTCGCGTGTGTATCGTGGTGCTCGAAGAGGTGGATGATGACGAATCTGCCCCTCTGCATTCCAAAACCACACAGGACCACATTACCCAGAATTCCTCTCAGGATGAGAAGGTGAGACAGAGGATTTTGCAGGTTATTGTTTTTTTGTTCTGCATGTAAATCAGCAGATATGGCAGCAGATCAGATGTTCTTCAAATGGAGAACGAACTGATAAATGTGCTTTGATGCAAGTTACAATCTTTCTACTGGAAGTAGATAGGCCACCTAGTCCATCTTGGACCAGCAACGAACCAGTTACCATCTGGTTTAAGGTGGTCATGCTGTAGTCTGGAATGTGGTAGTTAGCTTGTGACCACTAGAAACCAGCAGGACTTTCTCAGTTATGTTTTAAAACAAATACAGACATGTTTACGTGTTCATATAGCTCAATGGGTAGAGCATTGTGCTAGCAATGCAACGGTAATGGGTTCGAACCCATGCACTGTAAGTCGCTTTGGATGAAAGCATCTGCCAAATTATTTAAAGTAAATGCAAATGTTATGCGTGCCGGATCCAGAATTCATTTGTAAATGTTTAACCGTGGGTCAAAACCTTTGATCCGGATAGAAATGCAGCCAAACAGTTACACACTTATAAGCTC
Source organism: Misgurnus anguillicaudatus (assembly GCF_027580225.2). Classification (NCBI taxonomy): domain Eukaryota; kingdom Metazoa; phylum Chordata; class Actinopteri; order Cypriniformes; family Cobitidae; genus Misgurnus; species Misgurnus anguillicaudatus. The sequence continues at coordinate 37,021,862 of NC_073356.2, read as the reverse complement.
CATACAGAAACACAATGTAGCAGAACCAATCTTCAGATGTCACATCTGTGCCAGTAAACCAGATCTCATGTTATTTGGCTTTGAACACAATAAAAGCTCTTCAAACGGTTGACCTGACAGCACAAACAGATTTATTATAAGTCTTTGTGTATGCATGAAAGATCAGCAATTCTAAAGTCAAATGATTGTGGACAACATCATGGATCCTCCATGGAGTCTCTACACTGTTTTTGGTCCTGTGGGTTTTCTCTTTGAAGATCACTAAGCGATTCTGACCGTGGTTCAAGTCTGTTTTCATAAGGCTGATGCCTTCAGGCTGAAGTTTTGTTGTTGAAACACGCCATGTTTCATTGAACAGCGGAGACCTGCATTCCTATATTTATGAGTTTGCCACCTGCTTTCATTGACAGAGACAGAAACAGTCGCATGTGTCACTGCTTCTGTCAGCTGCTGTATCGTTTGTTTGTTTGTGAGGTACAAGTCCAACCAGAGGACTGTAGCAGGTGTGTTTGTGTGTCAGCACTTCCGTTTTATTACAATGTATTTTCTGTAGTGACACCTGATTAAGGTTGTGGTATACCTCACAATACTGTTTTGTCCGGAATCAATATTTTTTGTTATTGGTTACATTTGTTTCAGATGTAAATGGGGTTGAACGTTCAGACCAAATATGTTCAAACGTGCTATGAAGTTATGTTAAGACACACTCAGTTATTTCTATTGGAGAAAAATATATTCAAAGAATATGAGGGGTCACGCGGCTAATAAATCATACTTCGCTTATGAATACATATATAAAAGCATGCATACACACATATAAACACTCGCATATCTATGTGTACTATTGGATTTTTAAGCAAATACCTATGAGCATACTAGTTCATACTAATACATCTGAAGTTAGTAATGCATGCATATACACGTGTGAATAAATTGCATATACATATAAACTTGATGCACGCATACACATATAAACACTCACATATACATATTAACTCTGTCCATGCATAAACGCCTATTTTACATATAACATATAAACACTCACATATACATATTAACTTTGTCCATGCATAAACACCTATTTTACATATAACATATAAACACTCGCATATACATATAAACTTTGTCCATGTATAAACACCTAATAAACACTCGTATATACATATAAACACTCACATATACATATAAACTTTGTCCATGCATAAACACCTATTAAACACATATACATATAAACACTCACTTATACATATAAACTTTGTCCATGCATAAACACCTATTAAACACTTACATATACATATAAACACTCGCATATACATATAAACATAAACATTGTCCATGCATAAACACCTATTAAACACTCGCATATACATATAAACACTCATATATACATATAAACTTTGTCTATGCATAAACACCTATTAAACACTTGCATATACATATAAACACTAATGTATACATATAAACTTTGTCCATGCATAAACACCTATTAAACACTCGCATATACATATAAACACTCACGTATACATATAAACTTTGTCCATGCATAAACACCTATTAAACACTCGCATATACATATAAACATTGTCCATGCATAAACACCTATTAAACACTTGCATATACATATAAACACTCACGTATACATATAAACTTTGTCTATACATAAACACCTATTAAACACTCGCATATACATATAAACACTCATGTATACATATAAACTTTGTCCATGCAATAACACCTAATAAACACTTGTATATACATATAAACACTCACATATACATATAAACTTTTTCCATGCATAAACACCTATTAAACACTTGCATATGCATATAAACACTCACATATACATATAAACTTTGTCCATGCATTAACACCTAATAAACACTTGTATATACATATAAACTTTGTCCATGCATAAATGCCAATTAAACACTCGCATATACACATATAAACTTGATGCACGCATACACACAGAAACACTCATAAACTGGAGAACTGTACTGAAAATGAACAAAATGAGACCCTGGACCACAAAACCAGTCATAAGATTCATACATAATCTAAAATATTAAATAAGCTTTTCATTGATGTATGGTTTGTTAAGAAAGGAAAATATTTGTCTGAGATCTTAATATTCAATATTATTATTCTGAGATAAATATTAAAACTTAATATTGAGAAAATCACCTTTAAAGTGGTCCAAATAAAGTCCTTAGCACTGCATCCACTCACAAAAATAAAATATTTTCATGGAACATGATCTTTACTTAATATCCAAATGATTTTTGGCATAAAAGAAAAATCTATAATTTTGACATGTACAATTTATTGGTTTTGGGTCCAGGGTCACAAAATTAGTTTAGTAAAATACACAACACTTTGACCCAAAGGGGACGAAGATCTTTTGGGTCGAAACGTGTATTTTCAATCAAATAATTTTGGGAGCATTAGTGGCAGTGTGCAGATTTTTTTTAATTTTCAGGGAAGTATGATGAAAAAGTCTAATGAAGATAAGAAAGATTACAAAATTTCAGTTTTCATCCAGAACACTTAAGCTATCAGCTTTGAGTTATTCATCTGGCATGGTTTCAGATCTTTGTGTTCATTATAAACTGCTGATGCCACCGTCTGCATTTTGTTTGGTCTGCAGTTTGTTGGTAAATCTCTGAATGTTTCTGTGGTTTAATGGAGAGCAGACGGGCAGTGACCCAGCGTTCAGTCCCTCTCATCTTCACCCCTCTGTCTCTCTCAGATGTTATTTCCACTCAGCTTTGTATAAATGAATTATATATAGCAGTCTGATAGCAGTCTGATTCATCAATAAAATCTTCTGTCCAAATAAAGCTCCTCCTTTGAAAAAAGATTTCTGCAGGAATGAAACACTATTTAAATTTAAATTCTGCTTTGTTTGGTTCTGGTTTGTTTAGTTCTCATGTCGATTTATCTCGCTGAGGTCTTCAGTGTTGTGTCTGATTGTTTTCTCTCTCTCTTTCTTTGCACAGTCTTCTCTGATTAAAGCCATATTTAACACTGACTTGGATGAAGTTCGGGCCCTCATATTCAAGAAAGAAGATGTCAACGTACAGGTAACTTACCTTGCTTTTTGAAAGGGATTGCAGAAGTGAATTAAAGGTACAATATGTAATAACACTTAGCACAATCTTATATGTTTTTCAACGTGAACTTACATAATCCCAAATGCTTTCATCAATGTTTGAATCCAGAGGATTTGCATAGGGTCACTTGTCAACAGTGTCTGTCTGGGTTATCATCGCTCTCGGATTTTGCATAGAAACCATAGGTGTGTGACTTCATGTAGCACTGAACAGATCGATCGGCCTATGACATCAAAGTATCACAATGAGAGCGATTTAAAAGTAATACTCTCGTGTTTGTTTTTTTGTCATACATCGTTCAATAATGATATCATTCAATAACGTTCAATAATGCTAATATAACTTTTTTATACATCTTCATCCATAAACATACTTTTAATCAATATCCAATCCTATCGATGGTGAAGACCTCTAGCGGATAACTTACATACTGTGCCTTTAATGTACAGCATATTGCTGTCGCCAAAGCTGGATTGTGTGTCAATTTTAGTGGCATCTTGTAAATTGCAACCAACAGCCCACCCCTAAATTTCACGCATACAGTAGCCCCCACAGGACAAACATGTCGTCATCTGAGACAACGTAGGGACGAAACGCACTATGTATAGCAGTTTGGCCGTTTAGGGCTACTATATAAACATTTCGGCGGCGTATGTAGATAAAAACGTCTCATTGTAAGGTAATAAAAACAATAGAGTTCATTATTAAGGTCTTTATCCAGCACTTATCACTTAGTTATGTATATTATATTGCATTTCTGTCAAAAGATCCTTCTAAAAGTTTCACAATGCACCTTTAAAGCTACAATTATATCATCATAATGTCCTTGAATTTTTCCCTTTAAGTTAGCTAAAAATGGCTCTTTAGTTGTTTCCAGCGCAGTCTTAGGCAGCGGGGTATTGAATCTGCCCTATTATTATCATCACTGCTGAATAATTTGGACTGATATTGAATGGCTTGGCAGATTAATTCACTTCTGAAACTGATACATAGTCATCATTGCCATTCTGTGTCTTAATGGATTATCAAGACTCTCTTATTACCGAGCAGTTAAGTTGTGCTCTAAGCTTGCATTTGGCCTAAAGAAGGTTTTTCTGTTTAATAGAGAGTCTGTTTTTATCACCAGCGCCTGGCATGGTCTGGTCTGGTCTGGAGAGACACCCATTTGACTCTCAACCAATCACTGATGGCCTGATGAGTCACATGACTCCACTTGTGGTCTGTGTGGTTTGGCTCCGTGTGGTTCAGTGTTATTCCAGACCAGATGGAAAACAGCACACAGGGTGGCATTACACAATACAATGAGTTACTGCCGCTCTTAGTCGTAATTGCTTATATTGGTGAAAATGTAGAGTAGATGGGAATTTAAAGCTGTAGACCATCATTGACTGTAATGGAGATGAGACGTGTGTGTACGTGTGCGTGTGTTTTTCCGCATAGGGTCTCAGGAGATCTGTGGCCACATTGATCTGTGTATCTCTGATACACACACTTATATAATGCATTGTTTTATGTGTGTTTAGTATTATCAAGTCCTCCTGGGTTGTCCGTATTTATGAGCTTGTGTGCATTGAAGTCACTTTTGTTGGTGCAAGATGCCGGTCTATCTTCAGGGTTCCCAAGGATCCTTGAAATCCTTGAAAGTTTGTGAATCTGGGGGGGATTCAAGACCCTGGGAAGGTTTTGAAAAAATACATACATAGATACAAGTCATTGAAAGTGCTTTAATCTATTTTATCCAAGAAGTTTTCTGGAAAAAAATCCATATTATTCCCTGTGTAGTGTAGGATAATATCATAAAAAATCTAGACTTTTTAAGCACACGTGCTAAACTGTTCGCTTTAAATGCTTATATCTTCTGTATGCGAATGTTGATTCATACCAATTTGACACATGAAAACGTCCCGGGTTATGTATGTATCTGTTGCTCCCTGAGAAGGGAACGAGACGCTGCGTCTCCCTTGCCATACTCCCTGCGTCCTTGTAATGCCATCTTTGGCAATATTTCAGATAGCGATATTCTTTCTGGCTCCCACGTCACCCTGTCTTTGTCTTTAAGCCTCACTATTGGTTGAACTTGATACACATTCAGACGCACTTACCCCTGAAGGCGTCCCCAAAGTGTCACTGCAGTGACGCAGCGCGAGTTCCCTTGAAAGGGAACTGTAACAATGTATCTTAAAAGGTAACATGATGTAACATTGCTTTCACTTAAAATGCGTCCCCACATTTAGTCCTTGAATTTGAGGGTACTGGACCTGGAAAGTCCCTGAAAGGTCCTTGAATTTGAAGGTAACTAAGGTGTTGGAACCCTGAATCTTCTTCTAATGAACAAGTTTTGCTTTGCTTTGTTTTTAATTAATTTATGGAGACACTGTTAACTGTAACTTTATTTATAAACTTATATTACAACACTGTCGTATTTTGTACAGATTGATCGATTGGTTTTGCCATGTTTCTCAAGGACACGCCCCCAATTTGTAAGCCACTGTTTGTTGTGACGTTCATGAGTGTTTATTTAAGCAATATCGCTCGAGTAGGAGTGTGATATAGCTCTATATCATCACGGATGTGATTAGGCCAGAGGCACGAGGCCGCAGGCCGAGTGCCGGAGGCAATCACAGCCGTGATGATATAGAGCTATATTACACGACTCCGAGAGCGATATTGCTTTTATACAACAGTTCGACGGCACACGTTTGAAAAACAAAAACTAGAAAACAACAACGGAGTTATTTTAAAAGCTTCTTTGTTTGAGAACTACTTCTTCCGCCACGGATTTGAGGGCGGCCAGAATGACAGGTAAAACTTTCGGCTGCTTTGAAGCTCATAACAACTCAATGGATGGAAAAGCCGTTACTTTATATTACCGTTTCTTGGTCACAAAGTGTAGTTTTAAGATTAGTTCAGTTGAGAATTTATATTTATTATATTTAAATCTACAGTCGATTAGTAAAGAGAGCGCCTGTTTGAACGTTTGCTTAGTGAGATTCGGTACATATGAGAACCAAAGCATGAGCGGACGTCAGTGTTCACTCGCCCCGCTGACCACCGCCCTCTCTGGCCTACATCTCTGACAGGGATTCCCTGGCTCTCATGTTGGCCTTGTTTGTTTTTGATGGTCAAACTGAGATCAAATCAGCAGTATTTGGTGTCATGATCAAACTATTACTTGTTTTTTATTCATATTTAGTGTCTTTTGTGTTGTTATTGTTTTGGCGCGAGGTAAAAGTTAATAAAACTATTCTTATAATGTTACTATTGGTTTCCCATTTACTCTTAACGCGATACGAGCACTCGATTATTATTAAACTTTGTTCTTGTCAGTACTATATAAAACTGTTTTTTTATAAGTGTCAGAGAGATGTTTTTGCATGCTGCTTATAAATATACCAGTGACGATATCTCATAACATGTTTTAATAGTCACGTCGCGATTAAATAAATGATCAATGTCCACATTTAAAAGCTGCGGTTCTTACCTGCAGTTCCACGGTGTTTTCGCGTTCTGATAAGAGATATAGCTCCAGAAGAAAAACCGAGTGTTTACATTCCTCTTTCCAAGTGTCCACACGATGTGACAAGACACTAATCCCATTAAGTTTAACGTAACATCCAAGAGCGCTGATCTTTAACGGAATAATAACTTACGATTGGGATTCACCGACTGATTTATGAGCTAGTGAACTTATAAGACACACGGAGAGTGATTAAAAACAGCGCGTCTGTGTTTTTCCATTCAGAGATGAGCCTGTTTAGGGCCTCCATTCACTAGGTGGCGGAATGATACGAAAGGTGAAGTGGTTACAGTGCCGTTATCAGCACAATATCGCATAGCTCTTAGCCAATCAGATTCGAGAACCAGAAAGAACTTTTGTATAATAAGCAATATTAAATAACCAACATGACATACACATACTGTATTTCTAGTAGAGCACAAAATCCATGTATGTTTTCATTTTAATGTAGCACCCCACCCTATTGAGTTAAATCTACACTCTTGGAGCTTTCAAACAATATACAGTTTGTCATGATTAGATAAGAATTCATATGCAAACATTGAAGTAAATGTAGTCATCCTGCTGGTGGGACAGTGACATTTAGCAGAAAATAAATGTTTTGAGGCACAATCTCTTCATAAATGAATCAATTACTCTCCCTACATAATATAATTTATTTTATAAAACACTGAAAATATCTGTATTCTAGAGGCTTAGACCTTTCCAAAGATATATAGTTTTTCACAATTCGATAAACATTTACATCCAAAATATTGAAGTAAAGTCAGGTGTTCCTCAGGAGGAACGGTGACAGTAAAAGGGTTAAACTAATTTAAATCTCCCTCAGTCAAACTAAATGCTGTGTGTAATAAATATTTTTGGCAGTTCAAATAAGTCAGGAAAGGGATGGTAATAATCATGACTATTTATGTTTGCGGATAATGTACTGGAACAAAAGGTCAAAAGCATTGCATTACGGGATACAATAACTCTGATTTTATCTGCACAAATGATGTCTGTCAATCCTAATCTAAATGTGTTATTGTTTGTGTATTTGTGTGAACGTACAGGACAGTGAGAAGAGGACGCCGCTTCACGCTGCTGCATACCTGGGTGATGCTGAGATATTAGAGCTGCTCATTCTGTCAGGTATGAGGGCTCGTATCTACTCCAACTTTCGATATATCGGGCAAAGCAATAAATGCGCCTATCACTATCCCTGACATCCCCAACCTGACCACCCTCTCTTTAAGTTTGCATGCATGGTCATGGATCATTATATATGGCTAGCATCTATTGGAAAGCCGGTATTGGTTGACAGCTGGACTCGAATGCACATACTTAAAATAACACACACATCATGTGACTTCCTGAAATGGCTATATTTACATGTAAAGGGGAGGGGTTATTGTAGGTGACAGAAAATAAACAGGTGCTCCACTTTATTTTAAGATAAAGATGTGGCCCAAAGGATTGTGGGAGTTAACAGGCTTAGAGGAACCTCAGTGTGATCTCTATTGTGATGTTATTACTGAAATCCCTTTCTCTCTTTCTTTCAGGGGCGAGAGTAAATGCTAAAGATAATAAATGGCTCACTCCCCTTCATCGAGCCGTGGCATCCTGTAGTGAGGTACAACACCAGAAACTTTCTCCAATGTCACATTATCAAACTCGGGGGTCGTGAATGTTTCTCGTTCTATTCCTGTATGTGCAGGAGGCGGTACAGGTGTTGTTGAAGCATTCTGCAGACGTCAATGCACGAGACAAAAACTGGCAGACGCCGCTGCATGTGGCCGCAGCCAATAAGGCGCTGCGCTGTGCTGAGGCGTTGGTCCCATTGATAAGCAATGTTAATGTTTCGGACCGCGCTGGACGGACAGCTCTGCATCACGCTGCCTTCAGCGGACACACAGAGGTCAGACCACCATTGAGTTTTTCACGTTTACAGTCTTAAACTAAGACTGATCGCTGGGTATTTGTAACAGACATACTAGTGGTGATGATGGCATCATGACATTAATCCTTTCATAATGACTTACAGACTCATATTTAACTCTTTCCCCGCTTGCATTTTTTTTTTTGTTAAAGTTGCCAGCCAGCAGCAGCATTTTTTATGATTTTCACAAAAGTTTAATGCTTTCCAGAAAATGTTCTTCTTTAAATATATAAACATAAAATATATATAAAAAAACTTTCATCCTACCTTTATTTGTTGTCTTTTATCACCTCTCAAGTATGGGTAGATTTCTTAAAAAATACCAAATTTTGAGCAAAAAGTTGAGATAATTGCATTTTTGTGAAGGACTTTTATTAGAGATCAGATTCAGAATGATCATCAAAACTTACATAGAGTTTGAACAGTTTGAGCTTAGGGGTTGCTTCCGGATTTAATAAGTTGTATTAGAGTGCCATCTGGTGGATAATAGCGGAAACATGGATTGCCGTAAAAACTCATCATTGGCAGGAAAGCGTTTTCTCTTAATTGACGAGATAACTTGTCAGTGGCGGGGAAAGAGTTGAAAGAATCTGCTCTTATTAATATTTAATGATTGTTCTGTTTCATGTCATTCAGTTATGTAGATGTAGTTTATTTGTAGTTTGCTAGTTGTATTAGTGATCTCTGCTCATTGTTATTCCAGATGGTTCAGCTCCTGCTGTCTAATGGTGCAAACATCAATGCCTTTGATAAGAAAGACAGACGAGCTGTTCATTGGGCCGCATACATGGGTGAGACTGTTTGACAACATCCTCAACTCACTCTTTCTTTCAGTTTTTCTCTCAAACATTCATTCATTCCATCTGTCTCACTCTTTACCTGTCTCACACATTTGTCTGTCTCACTCTTTACCTGTCACTCATTCTGTCTGTCTCACTCTTTACCTGTCACTCATTCTGTCTGTCTCACTCTTTACCTGTCACTCATTCTGTCTGTCTCACTCTTTACCTGTGTCACACATTCTGTCTGTCTCACTCTTTACCTGTCTTACACATTCTGTCTGCCTGTCTCACTCTTTCTGCCTGTGTCACTCATTCTGCCTGTCTCACTCTTTACCTGTCTTACACTTCTGTCTGCCTGTCTCACTCATTCTGCCTGTCTTACTCTTTACCTGTCTCAAACATTCTGTCTGTCTCACTCTTTACCTGTCTTACACATTCTGTCTGTCTCACTCTTTACCTGTGTCACTCATTCTGCCGGTCTCACTCTTTACCTGTCTCACACATTCTGTCTGTCTCACTCTTTACCTGTCTCACACATTCTGTCTGTCTCACTCTTTACCTGCCTTGCACATTCTGCTTGTCTCACTCTTTACCTGTGTCACTCATTCTGTCTGTCTCAGTCTTTACCTGTCTTACACATTCTGCCTGTCTCACTCTTTACCTGTGTCACACATTCTGTCTTCCTGCCTCACTCTTTACCTGTCTCACACATTCATTTAGCTTATCTCACTCTTTACCTGTCTTACACATCCTGCCTGTCTCACTCTTTACCTGTCTCAGACATTCTGTCTGTCTTACTCTTTACCTGTCTCACACATTCTGTCTGTCTCACTCTTTACCTGTGTCACTCATTCTGTCTGTCTGTCTGTCTGTCTCACTCTTTACCTGTCTCACACATTTGTCTGTCTCACTCTTTACCTGTCACTCATTCTGTCTGTCTCACTCTTTACGTGTCACTCATTCTGTCTGTCTCACTCTTTACCTGTGTCACTCATTCTGTCTGTCTCACTCTTTACCTGTCACTCATTCTGTCTGTCTCACTCTTTACCTGTGTCACACATTCTGTCTGTCTCACTCTTTACCTGTCTTACACATTCTGTCTGCCTGTCTCACTCTTTCTGCCTGTGTCACTCATTCTGCCTGTCTCACTCTTTACCTGTCTTACACTTCTGTCTGCCTGTCTCACTCATTCTGCCTGTCTTACTCTTTACCTGTCTCAAACATTCTGTCTGTCTCACTCTTTACCTGTCTTACACATTCTGTCTGTCTCACTCTTTACCTGTGTCACTCATTCTGCCGGTCTCACTCTTTACCTGTCTCACACATTCTGTCTGTCTCACTCTTTACCTGTCTCACACATTCTGTCTGTCTCACTCTTTACCTGCCTTGCACATTCTGCCTGTCTCACTCTTTACCTGTGTCACTCATTCTGTCTGTCTCAGTCTTTACCTGTCTTACACATTCTGCCTGTCTCACTCTTTACCTGTGTCACACATTCTGTCTTCCTGCCTCACTCTTTACCTGTCTCACACATTCATTTAGCTTATCTCACTCTTTACCTGTCTTACACATCCTGCCTGTCTCACTCTTTACCTGTCTCAGACATTCCGTCTGTCTCACTCTTTACCTGTCTCACACATTCTGTCTGTCTCACTCTTTACCTGTGTCACACATTCTGTCTGTCTCACTCTTTACCTGCCTCACACATTCTGCCTGTCTCACTCTTTACCTGTCTCACACATTCTGTCTGCCTGTCTCACTCTGTACCTGTGTCACACATTCTGTCTGACTGTCTCACTCTGTACCTGTGTCACACATTCACCTGTCTTACTCTTTATATGTCTCATACATTCTGTCCTTCTCACTCTTTACCTGTCACACATTCTGCCTGTCTCACTCTTTACCTGTGTCACACATACTGTCTGTCTCACTCTTTACCTGTGTCACACATTCTCCCTGTCTCAATGTTTACCTGTCACACATTCTGCCTGTCTCACTCTTTACCTGTGTCACACATTCTGTCGGACTGTCTCACTCTGTACCTGTGTCACACATTCACCTGTCTTACTCTTTATATGTCTCATACATTCTGTCCTTCTCACTCTTTACCTGTCACACATTTTGCCTGTCTCACTCTTTACCTGTGTCACTCATTCTGTCTGTCTCACTCTTTACCTGTGTCACTCATTCTGTCTGTCTCACTCTTTACCTGCCTCACACATTCTGCCTGTCTCACTCTTTACCTGCCTCACACATTCTGCCTGTCTCACTCTTTACCTGTGTCACACATTCTGTCTCACTCTTTACCTGCCTCACACATTCTGCCTGTCTCACTCTTTACCTGCCTGACACATTCTGCCTGACTCACTCTTTACCTGTGTCACACATTCTGCCTGTTTCACTCTTTACCTGCCTCACACATTCTGCCTGTCTCAGTCTTTACCTGTCTCACACATTCCGTCTGTCTCACTCTTTACCTGTCTTACAAATTCTGTCTGTCTCACTCTTTACCTGTCTCACACATTCTGTCTGTCTCACTCTTTACCTGTCTCACACATTCATTTTGCTTGTCTCACTCTTTACCTGTGTCACACATTCTGCCTGTCTCACTCTTTACCTGTCTCACACATTCTGTCTGTCTCACTCTTTACCTGTCTCACACATTCTGCCTGTCTCACTCTTTACCTGTCTCAGACATTCTATCCGTCTCACTCTTTAACTGTTTCACACATTCATTCTGCTTGTCTCACACTTTGCATGTCTCAAACATTCTGCCTGTCTTACACTTTAAATGTCTTTAACATTTTCCACTTTTTACGTCTTTCCTCCTGTCTCACTCTTTATCTGTTTCACTCTTCCTGTCTCTCCCCCTTGTTTATCTGGTCTGTCTCTCTCATTCTGTCTCATTTTATGCATGTCTTACTCTTACTCATGTCTTCATTTGTCTCTATCCTCACTGTCTTTCTAAGGTCATCTAGAGGTGATGAAGTTGTTGGTGTCTCACGGTGCTGAGGTTTGCTGTAAGGATAAGAAGTCTTACACACCCCTCCATGCCGCCGCCTCCAGTGGAATGATCAATGTGGTAAAATACCTGCTGCATCTGGGTGTGGATGTAAGTAAGCTCCCCCACACAGGATTCATATGCACGGTCAATGGAGAATGCATGTACCAATTAATGTTTCTCTCTCTTCAGATCAACGAGACGAATGCGTATGGAAACACCCCACTGCACATGGCCTGTTATAATGGACAGGATGTTGTTGTCAATGAGCTGATAGATGCAGGTGCTGATGTAAATCAGAAGAATGAGAAGGGATTTTCACCCCTGCACTTCACCGCTGCATCCCGACAGGGGGCGCTGTGTCTGGAGCTGCTCACGGCCAACGGTGCCAATCTGAACAGTAAGGTCTGTCGCGCTGTAACTCCGCTGCTCTGTACTGCATCGATGAATGCAGCTCGCATTGTCGTGATGGGGCAGTGGGCAAGTGATGTCACAGACGTTTATTGAACATTATTTTTATAATCGATTATTTTCGATTAGATGTTGCACCCCTATAATGACGACGTGCTGTGTGATTAGGCTCTAGATGAGACCTGACTGATGTTATGTTTAATTTCCTCAGAGTAAAGATGGTAAAACGCCTCTCCACATGGCAGCCATTCATGGGCGATACTCCCGATCTCAGGCTGTCATTCAGAACGGTTAGTGTTAATCCATCCGCTGTTTTACACACTCTCTTATTTCTCTGGCACTCATCCTCTCTGCTCTCGACCGCAGGGGCGGATATCAACTGTCAAGACGTGAAGGGTAATTCTCCACTTCACATAGCGGCACGGTACGGCCACGAGCTGCTCATCAACACGCTCCTGGCAAACGGTGCAGACACGGCCCAGTGAGTTACACTACCGGTTGTGATTGTACGCTGTTAGGTTGTGATAATAACAAGCACACGCTGATCATGTGACTGTGCCTCCTCCCACTAGGCGGGGCATCCATGGCATGTTTCCGTTGCACCTGGCAGCGCTAAGCGGATTTTCCGACTGCTGTCGCAAACTTCTCACCTCAGGTAGATTTATTTCAGCAACTCAACTTAGTTTTTGAGATTTTTAGGTGAAATGATGTGTACGTATGAGTGGGGCTACCTGGGATGATTATTCGCGATTGCTACTAATAATGCCTGTCTGATATCGATTCTGAATCGCAAAAGTGATATTATGCACAGCTCTTTCGGCTCAGTCCTTATCAATATAAATCACACTGAGTTTGAGTCGTATATAATATGCATTTGAAAAAGCAAACATAATCAGTATACATATTCTTTATTATCATGAAATTACCTGAAAAGGTTTTCTAAAAAGTGATATAAATATGATTATAGGCATTTCGTGGAGCTGCGTGTGTAAATGGTGGTACTTCTGTTGCGCATATTGAATTTCTGCACGAGAGCGCCCTCTTGCTTTTGGATGTAACGGCATTTCACCGTAATTTATTAAGAAACATAGCAAGCAGAATCACATGATTTATTGTCCCAGTCCTGCGTTAGATGGGTGTAAATTTATGCGGTGCTACACCGATTAGCGTATGAGTACCTCAAGAGATGGCTGTTTGGTATGCTTTCGAATCGCTCCCTCAATAGTTTGATGTTATATCCCGATTGGTCTGCGCATGAAGTCAAACAAAGCTATAATGTGTCAACAGACAGAAATTGTGACCACAAAAAAATATATTTTTTTAATGCCTGTGCAAAATTAGTTATAAAGATTTTACAGTAACCATCCCCTTTAATGTCACATTTACCAAACTGTTTAATTCAATTCAATTCAATTTTATTTATATAGCGCTTTTCACAATACTTAATTGTTTCAAAGCAGCTTTACATTAATAGAAGCAGTAAAAGCACAGAAGAACGACAGATAGCATAACATAATACACGATAGCATAAGCAGTCAAATTTGCTGCGGCTATGACTCGACATTATAAGCGAGCGTATTACTAATGTAACGTCTAGAAGAGGAACTAAATTAAGCCCAAGAAGGCTGCCTCCCCGGGGTAAAAAACCCCTAGGAGAAAAAAACCCCGGGCTGTTTAGCCGAGGAAATAAAAAAAGTCCTAGGAGGGAAAAACCCTTGGGAGATATATATGTATATACGCACATATAAACGGATAAGGAGATTAAGCTGGTTCTGTCGGTGATCGTTGGTCAGGCATCAGCTGGGCATCACGTTTACTGGTTTGTTTGTCTTTATTGTCCAGATTAAGTTATAATTGTGCATCAGGCGGTCAATGTGAACTGTGTGTGTATGATAATGAGATGCGTGTTTATGTTTGTGTACGTTCAGGTTTTGACATTGACACGCCCGATGACTTTGGCAGGACGTGTTTGCATGCGGCAGCCGCAGGAGGGTGAGTCATTGCGCATGTCGTCCCAACATATTTAAGGCCCTGTGAATTGATGTATTTCCTGTTTGTGCGGGACATATTCAATTACATATTAATTTTATTTCATATCAGCTTTGTTTACACTTGCATATAAATGAGCTTGACTAAAATCCACAAAGATTCAGATTCATCTGGTCTCTCTCTTTCTCTCGTTCTCTGCAGGAATCTTGAATGTTTAAATCTGTTACTGAACGCCGGTGCAGACTTTAACAGGAAGGACAGCTTTGGGAGGTGAGTCAGGTTTTTACTTTTATCACCAAATCTATTGATAACAGGTGTGCAAAATACACAAGAGCTTCTTCGGTATGATTTAGAAGTATCCCAACATGCAAAGCCGTAATCTAGACAAGGGATGTCTTGTTTAAAGAGTCAAATATAAGATCATTGTACTGAATATAAGTCATTCATTCTCTCTGTGTCTCTCTCTGGTAGGACGGCGCTGCATTACGCTGCTGTTAACTGTATGTATCGGTGTTTGTTTGCTTTGGTCGGTTCGGGAGCGAGCGTGAATGAGCGAGACATCAGAGGCTGTGGTCCGCTGCATTACACTGCTGCTGTGGACTCGCACGGCAAGTACGTCACATAAATGTCATGCCAGATACTGCATACTGCATACTTTGCTGTATATACTGCATACTGGCTAAGGTTTTTATTTTAAAGGGTTAGTTTACCCAAAAATAAAAATAATGTCATTAATGACTCACCCTCATGTCGTGTCAAACTCGTAAGACCTCCGTTCATCTTTGGAAACACAGTTTAAGATGTTTTATATTTTGTCCGAGAGCTTTCTGACCCTTCATTGAAAATCTATGTACGGTATATTGTCCATGTCCAGAAAGATAATAAAAACATCATCAAAGTAGTCCATGTGACATCAGTGGGTCAGTTAGAATGTGTTGAAGCATCCAAAATACATTTTGGTCCAAAATTAACAAAAATTACTCTTGTGAAGCGCATGCGCGAGACTAAAGTTACATGACTGCAGTGATGCAGATGACGTATGACGCGGCTGACGTGTTATCTGGTGCACCCCTGCTGTTTTTTTGTTGTTTTTTGTGCGCCTGGGCTTCGTTTACAGTCTCAGGGAGACGCACACTGTAAGTTTGAAAAAAAACTTTGCAAACATGTCTGAGGATAACACATCATCCACGTCACTGCAGTCACATGACTTTAGTCACGCATGCGCTTCACAACAGAAGAGAAGACATTGCTGAATAAAGTCGTAATGTTTGTTATTTTTGGACCAAAATGTATTTTCGATGTTTTAACACATTCTTACTGACCCACTGATGTCACATGGACTTATTACCTTTCTAGACATGGACACTATACCGTAGTAGATTTTCAATGAAGGGTCAACAAGCTCTCGGACTAAATCTAAAACATCTTAAACTGTGTTTCGAAGATAAACTGAAGGCTTACGAGTTTGGAACGACATGAGGGTGAGTCATTAATGACATTATTTTCATTTTTGGGTGAACTATCTCTTTAAATACAAAGTATGAAATAGCAGTATGCAGTAACTCGCTCTAGTCAAATGTACTAGTTTGTCTGGCTATATGCACACAGTATACTTGCATACTATGCATAGTATACATATAGTACAGTACTACTTTCTACAAAAACATTTGTGTGCCGTTAGTATCCTGACCATACCTTTGTTTGACTTGTCGAGTGTCATCTGTGTGTCAGGTGTGTGGAGTATCTGTTGAGGAATGATGCTAATCCAGGTCTCAGGGATAAAGACGGATACAACGCTGTTCACTACGCCTCAGCTTATGGCCACAGGGTCTGTCTGGAGCTGGTCAGTATCACACACATGAACACATACAAAGTCTGATCACTACAAAGTGTGTCATTCTCATTATTGTGTTTGATTTTGCAGATTGCCAATGAAACACCATTAGAAGTGGTGAGTTTACAAATCTTTGTGCAGTTCATGAAAATGTGCTGTCATCTAACGTCCATGTGTTAAAGTCAAGACTTCCACATCAGCTTTCTTTACTGTTTTAAAGTCACCTTGAAATCAAAATGTACACTTGTTACTTTTATTAGTAATATTGTAGTGTTTATTTTAAATGATTTATCTGTGGACCTAAAGATTAATTTATTCATTTAACTTCCTCCATATCAATTTTTTACCAGCAAATAATTTCTTCTATAGTCTTTTAAAGTCGCCATAAAACGGAGGTAGCAATTGTCTTATTTTCCCCATGGTGATGTACATCCAAGTGAAACAGCTTCTGAAATGAGGTAGGGCGGGACTTAAAATTAACCATTGCGAACTGATTGGATCTTTTCCCGTGCCCTACCCAAGTGCCATAACTCGTGACCAGAAGTAAAGAGAGATCGTTTTGAGAAGGAGAGGAGATTTGCGTTTTTGATTAAAGATTATGTCACATGAATTAAAAAAAAAGAATGAAGCTCACAGATAAGTCCTTTGTAATAAATACCACATTATTCCTCCAAAAATAAGATTTTTTTAATTTCAATTTCATTGTAAAAATGCTTTATTTCATAGCATGAAAATGTTTTAGTGCTATAATTGGGTCAGTGCTTCTATCAACCTAGCAATTGTGAAAAAGATCAACCCAGTAAATTAGTTTTGGTAAACCATTCTTTGCAAGCATGTGAAAAATTATGTTATTCAGATTTCGCCTGTTTTGTGAGGTAGGTAAGGCCAATTACACTAATACTGCCCTTAATCTGCGCTATCCAACCACAGCACTGAAATTTAGTGCAGAGAAAAAGAGAGAGGAAAAAATTATTGACAGCACAATTGATTTAAATTGCAACAAACCACCATCATTGCGATCAGTGTTTGCATTTCATCCGCTCATTTGCATTTTAAAGGACACACCCAAAAACGGCACATTTTTGCTCGGACCTACAAAAATAGGAATTGTAAAATGTTTTAATAAATAATCTGTGGGGTATTTTAAGATAAAACTTCACATAAGCACTTTGGGAACACCAAAGATTAATTTTACATCTTAAAAAAAAATCTCATGATATGACCCCTTTAAAGGTACAGTGTGTAATTTTTAGAAGGATCTCTTGACAGAACTATATTATCAGTGGTGTATAAAGACCTTTCATAATAAACTGTTATATGTTTATTGCCTTAGAACGAGACCTTTTTTATCTACATACAAAGAGGGTCCCCTTACATGGAAGTCGCCATTTTGTGCCGCCAGAAGCCCTTAACAGACAATATTTTTAGTAAGTTGTCTCCGACGATGACGTGTTTGTCTGGTGGCAGCTACCATAGCTTCTTTATGTTTTTCAAAAGCAAGGGGTGAGCAGTGGACTACACCGTTGGTTGCAATTCGCAACCTCGCCACTAGATGCCGCTGAAATGTACACACTGCACCTTTAACACAGGGTTTCCCAAACTGGGGTTCACAAATTAATTACAATTAAATCATAAAATGTAAATAATTTTTAAATAAAAAATACTAACAAACTATACCTTTTATTTGTTTTATCTGCGTGTGTCAATACACAACATTACAATACATCAGAAAACTAAGAACTCAAAATGGACAGATACCCTTTACCGAGTAATGATAACAAAATACTACTGATAAAAACTTTAAAATGGATGTAAAATAAATGTTTTTGTCAAATGTCAAACATGTGAATGTGCTATTAGATTATTGAAATACTTACTTTAAATAATAGGGGGTACTTCAAGTAAATTATTTAGGTCAAGAAGGTTCGACTGACAAAAAAGTTTAAACTCTTGATTTAACTAATGAATCATTCATTTTAAATCCTGTCTTTTATGCTTATTAAATATTTGAGGACTTGAGATATTTTTGAGAATCAAACTTTTCACAATTTATCTTAAAATTTTTCTTTTTTTTTTGTCTTATCTGACCCCCTGTTCTGCACACATTTACACACACTTCAGTTTATGTTAGCTGAATATTTTAAGATCCCGTCCAATACGGATGCATTTCCTGAATATTCCCTTAGAAATATGTCTAAAGTCATTTTTACCCCTTATTTCTTTGGGACTTACCTGCTTTTATTGATGTATAATATAAAGACATGAATTTGTGTTTGTCGTTCTTCAGCTGATGGACAAATCTGCGTCTGACATCATAAATGATTCAGACATCCAGCCTCCCATCAGCCCTTTACACCTAGCTGTGAGTTTAAACTCCTCCTGTGGGCGGAGCTTAGAGTCTGTCTTTGTAACATATTGTAATGGTATGATATATAACAGTAGATATTTAATAAAACATGTGTTTGTGTTTTAACAGGCATATCACGGACACCACCATGCTCTTGATGTTCTGGTCCAGTCTCTGTTGGATCTAGATGTCAGGACGCCTCAAGGTCACACACCTCTGGGTCTGGCTGCGTTTAAAGGCCATGTGGAGTGTGTGAATATTCTGGTGAATCAGGGTTCATCCACACTGCTGAAGGACTACACACACAAGAGATGTCCCATACACTTCGCAGGTACACAACACACACATACGAAGCCCGTAATAAACTGCAATGTGCAGGTTGTCACTGATCTATGTGTGTTATTTAATACTTTGTTTGTGTTCGCAGCTATGAACGGTCACGCTGAATGTCTGCGTCTGCTCATCAATAACACAGATCAGGAAAAAGATGTCGATATGCGGGACAGCAAGGGACAGTGAGTGTCACAATGAGGTATATGTATACGGTAATAACTGCTGTGTTGTTAAACTGATTTTGTGTGTGTTGTTAGGACTCCTCTGATGTTGGCGGTCCTGGGTGGGCACACAGATTGTGTTTACCTGCTGCTGAGTAAAGGAGCCAGTGTTGAAGCCAGAGATAAACAGGGCAGGACGGCTCTCCATCGTGGGGTCCGTCACAAACACAGACATGCAAGCACAATATTAACATCCATCTCAGATCACCTTGATCAAAGCCGGTCTGACACGGATACTAATACTAGTACAATTGTCCTGCGTGTTTGTTTCAGGCGGTAATGGGTCACGAGGCGTGTGTCGAGGCGTTGTTACGGAACAGATCCAGTCTGTTGGTGCAGGACAGTAGAGGGCGCTCTCCTCTACACCTGGCAGCTGCGTG
This sequence comes from Misgurnus anguillicaudatus, assembly GCF_027580225.2. Taxonomy (NCBI): domain Eukaryota; kingdom Metazoa; phylum Chordata; class Actinopteri; order Cypriniformes; family Cobitidae; genus Misgurnus; species Misgurnus anguillicaudatus. The sequence goes on along the minus strand of NC_073356.2, from coordinate 37,002,016 downwards.
CGGACACGTCGGGGTCCTGAGGGCCCTCCTGAAAGCAGCACAGTCTCAGAGCATCATCCCTGTCACCAAAGACAACTGCGGTTACACACCGCTACATTGGGCGTGTTACAACGGTACAGCTACAATTCATATAACTAACAAAGAATATCATTAACGGACAACATCAAAGTCCATCCAAATATGTAAGGAATAATTGACAACGGCCATTGAATTATAAGAAAATAATGCACACCTAAGGTGTTCGCGGAGTGTCGTTACACTGCGGGTGTGCATTATTTTCAAATAATACAAAGGACCGGAGTCAATTATTCCTCTTATACAACGGTTACCACAAACATTGATCTGGTGCCTATTTTTAAGACATTTGACAATTTAGGTGTGCGGTTATCAGAAATTAATGCATACCCACAGAACATTTCTCAGCCAATCAGAATACAGCATTCAACAGACCCGTGATATAATATTGTATAACGTTGAGTCCCAAAGTAAAACCCAGTAATTCTGCTGAATCTTCTGTTGTGTTGTGTTCAATTAGATTGTGTCAAATGTTAGTTAAAGGTTTGTTTTCTGTCAGTAAACATCAGTATGGTTGTTTTGTATCTGCTTAGTTTACTGTGTTTGTGTGTTACAGGTCATGACGCGTGCGTAGAGCTTATTTTACACCAGGAAGAGTTTCGTCATATGGAGGGAAACTCGTTCAGTCCGCTTCACTGCGCTGTGTAAGAAAACATCACGAGAGATTCTTCTGTCACAAGCTGCGTTTCCATTAAATATTTGCGCAAAACTTTAGCGCAATTTTCTAGATGTCAACAAAAACTATTGCGAAAAAAGGTCATTTTGTTGTCTCGCGATAACTAGTTCCTATAACCATTGCGACAGGTGTGCTTGACTTCATACGGTGCTGTGCAGATGCCAAGCGGATCAAAATACTGCGAGAGCGACTCGAAAGCATACAGAGCTGTCGACTCCAAAATCGCTCTTGTGTATTTCGATGTCATGCGCTTGTCGGTTCTTGTCGGTGACGCTACATGAAGTCCAACTAAACAAAGTATGATCATGTGACTTTTACACATGTCAGGTTCATTGTTTCCATTGAAGTTTTGCGATAATTGCAAAATTGCTGTGTTACCATTGGGTGCATTTTCAATTTGATATTTCAATTTGCGCAATTTGAAGCGTAATGAAAGCGTTGCTACAGTTTACTGTCTCAATAGCTGTGTTTCCATTATTTAGGGTTCACCCGGTAGAGGCGGCAAGCATGATTTACATGTTAAGTCAATGCAAAGACGCGTTTAGGTATCCTGTGACGCGATTGGCGCAGAACGCGCGAAAGGCATGCCGTTGATGACGCGTTCTGCGCAATTTGAGCGTTGTGTTTTTGCCGCCTCTACCGCGGCTGGTGTGAATGCAGCATTACCCTTCAAAGTGCGCAAATTGAAAACACGCTCAATGGAAACACCTTAATATCATAAAAACGTTGTTCGATGTTCGTAAATGTCATGTAATCATTTTTTAAAAGTGCAGAATTGCGTACTATAACCTCATAGAAACACCTTATACATGGTTGCTCCGAAATATAAGGGATTTTCGTTGGCATTAATGCTTGGATAACACGGCAGTGTCTCCTTTGGTAAAAATAGTAGTGAAAGTTAATGACATTTTAAATATATCGCAAAAGTTTTGCAATCTAGTATAGATTATTATACCATATAGTATGTGAAATCATGGACTATAATATTTTTATCATCTCTATTTTTATGTTGTTTTATAAAGCATTTTTAAATGTTGAGGGTAACCGTGGGTTCACACCAGACGTGTTTGAGGGGTCAAATTCGCGTCTACCGCGCATAGTTGGATGCTTAAACATTTTGAGTGTACTCGCTTCATTCGCGCGTGAAAGCCGTGCATGAAATTCTAGTCATCCAGACATTTACGCGGAAATTCATGTCATGGGAGGGGCTTCTGCGACTTTGCTCGCTTCCTGTAATCACGTCACTACTAGAGCAAGCTCCTGATTGGTTAACGCGGCGCATTTTTCCGATAAAGTTCAGATTTTTCAACCCGCGCGTTTCCCACGGCAGTGTTTAATTCGCGTCATTCCCACAAAGTAGACGCGCAAATGCGTCTACCACACCGCGCTAAACACCTCATTCGTGCCGCGAGACCTCCAGACGCGCGTCAACGCGTCTTTACATTGACTTAACATTGAAAGCACTTGCGCTTGACGCCTCTACCGTGGCTGGTGTGAACGCAGCATTAAAGTATTTTTGTTATTGTTTCCCACACTTCTCCTGATTTAAACATTTATTTTAAAAAATCTGCTTGCATTTAAAATTTCAAAATTGCTCTTGTTAAAGAATCAACTTAAATTGTATTATTGTGTAGAGACTGAAACTAATGTGTAAACTCTCTCTCTCTCTCTCTGTCTCTCTCTCTCTCTCTCTCTCTCTCTCTCTCTGCTCTTTCAGTATTAATGATAATGGGTCCGCAGCAGAGATGTTAATAGAAATTTTAGGTCCAGGAATTGTAAACGCCCCAGACTGTCAGTCCAGGTAAGATGGAGATTCAGTGACTGCATATCATGGTGAATAAGCAGCGTGTTGATGCGTGTCGTGTCTGTCGCAGGACTCCGCTGCACGCCGCAGCCTTCACAGATCACGTTGAGTGTTTACAGCTTCTGTTGGGACACAGCGCTCAGGTGAACCCCGTCGACGCTTTGGGCAAAACTCCTCTCATGATGGCAGCTGAGAACGGACAGACCAACGCTGTAGGTGAGCCCTGGCATTGTGTTAGGAGTTACAATCGGACACATTTTGGATTCGACTCACGCCTGTGTATCTAAAAGATATGAATGATGAGCGTTTGTGTGCAGAGCTTCTGGTGAGCGGTGCGAGAGCTGATCTCACCCTGCAGGACACAAACCGAAACACAGCCCTGCATCTGGCCTGCAGTAAGGTAACAAATGCACAACCAATACTACTGTTATTGATTTTAAATGTTTCGTTCAATTCTATTGGTTCTGTGTTTTAGGGTCATGAAACTAGTGCCTTGTTAATCCTTGAGAAGATCGCAGATAGAAACCTCATTAACTCTACAAACGCATCACTGCAGACGTAAGACTCTTTACTCACTCATCTGCCTCATTTATCCTCCTCTTCATCGTCATCATCATCTTCTTCTATGTCTATTGTGTTTTTCAGGCCATTACACATCGCTGCTCGGAACGGTCTCACTGTGGTCGTGCAGGAGCTTCTAGCTAAAGGATCGAGTGTCCTCGCTGTGGATAAAAATGGTGAGCTGACATTATCAGTTAATAAGCAGATACTTTCATCCAAATCAACTTACAAAAGTGAGGAGTGATTTGTCTTCAGGGAGGCGACCCTGTAGTGTTAAAGTTTGCGAGTGTTATCATCAGTTTAGTTTCCAGGTTTGCAATTAAAGTGACTTAAAACAAAACTACAGTATTTACATAAAAATGACTTGGATTTCATTTATGCATCGCTCATATACGTGTGACTGTTGGTAAGAAAAGGCCTTTAAAGGGATAGTTCACGCTAAAATTAAAATTACACCATAATTTACACGCTTGCATTTAATATAGCAAGCTAAGACAAAACTTGTCTTTATATCAGTGACACATGCGCTGCTGGAGCGATACAGTTTGACGCGCTGTTTGCTTATAGTACAAACATCTTTGATCAGAAAGACGAGAAAGAGATGCAAAGTTTAAGGTCTAATAGAAAGTAAAGAGCGACAAGACCTCCTTAAAACAGACGCCATGGTCATCGCTTCGTAGCACCTGTCATATTTATAAATATACAGCTATTTATCCTGCCTGTAGGTTTGTGCATATATTTATACTTTTCATTTTACATATTGCCTATTTTTAACTCTTTCCCCACCATTGGTGAGTTTGAAATCGTCAATTAAAGGCAGGGTGCATGATCTCTGAAAGCCAATGTTGACATTTGAAAACACCTAAACAAACACACCCCTATCCCAACAGAATCTGGACCTTTATTTGGTAGACCCACCCCATACATACGCAACCCAGGCAACAATGTTGGTAGTTAGTAGACACGCCCCTTACTGCTAATTGGCTACAAGTGTGTTTTGGAAGTCGGCCAGACTTTCTTTCCAAAGTGTTTTTCAAAAATCAAAAATCCCGCCTTTAAGAGAAAACACTTCTCTGCCAATGACTAGTATTTCCGGCTTTCCATAATACTGCTTTGATCCACCAGGTGGCACTCTTCCGCAACTTATAAAACACGGAAGTATTTCCCTAGGTTTCTTTAAGCAGATGGTCTGTTTTTTCATTGATATATTGTATGTTTATATATGCAAAGAAGAACTTTTTCTGGAAGGCATTAAACTTTTGTGAAAATCATAAAAAATGCTGGCACTGGCTGGCAACTTTTTTAAAAAATGCTGACGGGGAAAGAGTTAATGTACTATATGGATAAATTAGTAAATTATCGCGATTAATCGTATACAAAATAAAAGTGTTTTTTTTTGCATAATATATAAGTGTGTGCTGTTTGTAATTATTATGTATATTTAACCACACACACACATACATATATTCATTTTATATATATATATGTGTGTGTGTGTGTGTGTGTGTGTGTGTGTGTGTGTGTGTGTGTGTGTGTGTGTGTGTGTGTGTGTGTGTGTGTGTGTGTGAATTAATATTTTTCATTTAATTTATATATATATATATATATATATATATATATATATATATATATATATATATATATACATACACACACACACACATGTAAATGTTTCTCAAATACATAGATGAATGTGTGTGTATTACTCATATATTATGCAAAAAAAATCACTTTTATTTTGTATACGATTAATCGCGATTAATATTTGCCCAGCACTACATAAATACAAAATACAATGCATACTATAGCTTCAATAGTCTATAAAATGAATAAGTGTCTATCAAGATTCTGTCTAACTTAATCTGTTGCTTAATCTTCTGGGCGTTTTCAATTTAACACAAACTTTAACTTGCCCATATTTTAAAACTGTGGTGAGCATTAAGTTAATAAAAGTAAGTGGAAAATTTTTATATTTTAAAAACAATATAAACCGAAAAACATATACCGTGAAATATACAGTTACCGTGAAATAAAATGACTCATTCTGTGAAATGGATTTTTGGTTATATCGCCCACCACTACATCAAGCCATCCTCGATGTTTATGCTTTATTATAATGGTAGTAAATGGTGCTTCTGAATTAAAGCCCAAAAAAGTTTATCCATCCTTCATAGCAGTAATCCACATGGTTTTAGGGGGTTAATAAAGGCCTTCTGAAGGCAACCGATGCAATTTTGTAAGAAAAATATAACTTTACAAAAGTTTTGAACACTGATATTTTTAAGGTTATGTTTTTTTATCTTCACCTGATTTAATTTAAGTGCAGCTTTAAACCGACTTTTTCCATTTTCAGGTTATACTCCAGCTTTGGCTTGTGCCCCGAACAGAGATGTGGCAGATTGTTTGGCGCTGATACTCGCCAACATGATCCCCGTCTCCCCCAGCAGTACGGGCACCATGTCAGACCTCACGTTCTCCAGCATCAACCACTTCTCCAGCGCATCAAAGACTGCGACCTTTGACTCTTTGCCCACGCTGCGGTCCAAACACGTCTCTTATCGCAACTTCAACAGCCTGGCCCGCGAAGACGGCCTTATAGTCCACGATGATGAACTCAATGATTCAGACTCAGAGACGTATTGACGACCCGCCCTAGTTTCTTAAAATAACGGCTTATCATGCAAATGATGACTATTATAGTTTGGGTTGTTTGTCCGTTGACCCGTGTGGCCGCAGTCTCAGGAGAGAGGTTACACTACAGTTTTTGGGTTGTCCACTGCACCGGACTCATTCGTTTACTCTCTCAAAAGTAATGTTTATAGGAATAGTTCACACAAAATTCATTCAAACCTGCAAACTTTTGTGGAGAAACACTGAAGAATTTATTTTGCATACATAAAGGTCAAAGCCCACTTGATCCATTAAAGGAATAGTTCACCTAAAAATGCAAAATAGCCCATAATTTACCCACCATAATGCCATCCTAGCTGTATATGACTTACTTTCCTCAGACAAACACAGTTATATTAAATATGCAATACATGGCACTGAATATTGGCTGCGTGTTTGAAGCCCATCCATCATCAAAAAAAGAAATCCACATGACTCCAGTGGGGCTTTTGATACGATTCGTATTTTGAGCTTATTTAGCGATCGATACGTTGCGTTTGATTGTAAACACATCTAAAATGGTGGCATGCCGGCCCCATGTTGTTATGTAAGATGATCATGAGTTCTTTGGCGTCTCCCAAATAGCACCATAAACACTCTGGTCCTCCTACGAGTCCGCACTTTCGTGAGTAACACCTTAAAACCTTGTGGACCTAACGGACACAAACATGTCCCCATTGTGAAGGGGTCGCACACCAGATGAGAAGCGCTGCATCCCAATACACGTATAGGACAACTCGCAGGTATCGCACACCGGATGTGCACATTAAATAGTACAAGCTTAGTCAGATGGTCTACCTCAAGATGTAATATAAAAATATGCGTTAGCAGCCAATGTTAATCGTTAACAATTTGGGACAAATATGATGTTATTTAATGTTAGACTATGTGAGTGGCGCAGCAGGGATTTGAGCAGCGTCCAAAGTCACAGCGGACAGACATTCATAGAAAATAATGTGTTTGGGTTTTTTTTAGATACATGGCGCTTTTCGTCTGGTGTGCAACCCCGTTTTAAGTCTACAAGACTGCAAGTTCACATGCAGATGACACATGCAGTTAGCAAGAACAATGATCGTTTTACATACTTGACGTGGAGCTGGCGTGCAACTATTTATTTTTTAGATCTAGAAGTGTTTACCATCAAATGCAACGTATCAAAGACTGAAGGAAGGAACTTCCATCCTTTAGGTATACACCTGGGATGGCATTAAAATGAGTAAAATATGGGCTTATTTTTATTTTTGGGTGAACTATTCCTTTAAGCTCCAGAACAACAAAAAAGTGCAATAAACTTACCATGAACTTTGGTACGGAAAGCTGTCCTACAGCTTCAGAGGACATGGAGTATTTGACTCATTTATTTTTATTATATAGAAAGGAGGCGAGTACATCATTGTACTGACCACTGTTTTCATTCAAAATCAAAGTTTCACATTTATTTGTATAGCCTATTTAACAATGCATATAGAAATGGATACTTTTGTGCAACAGGAATAGTCATATGGGTTTGTATGTTGAGTACATTTAAGGAATTTTTCCTCAAATCCATGCAAATGGTTTAGGATTACACACTAATGCGCAATATTTAAAAGCAATGAGTTCAAAACATGAGAAGAAAACATATGAATACTTCAGGGACCAAGAACCGCAGATTTCTCCTGCATCTTTTACTTTTAGCCCTGTTTGTGCATGAAGATTTATATCAAGATTATTTATTATAAAGATATGAAGAGCAAAACAAGAGACTTTTGCCTTTCAGGGTTTAAACTTAGCGTTTATTCCTCATGAGGAATCATAACGTTCATCCTGTTGTACCTCTATTAGGTGTGTGTCTGTGTGCGTGTGCGTGTGTGAATCTGTGCATGTGTGGTTATTTTATAAGAATTTAAAAGCAATGAAAGAGTGGCACGATGTACTTTTGGTACATTATTAATATGATTAATAAATAATTGTTGCCTTAAGGTTTTACAGAGTCTTTTTCTTTGTGTGTGCTGAATATTTCAGAAATGTGACATATTTAATCTGTGTCATTTTAATCTGTGCAACACAAAAAATCTCTTGTTATACAGAAAAGCAAAGTAAGTTTAATCAATATATCAATAAAGTAGTCCAGATGACATTAAATAGTTAAACAAATCTGTTGTGTTTCACATAAGTTTAAGTGACTACATGACATGGTTTAAATTTTTTAATTAACTTTATTCTGTGCATATTAATTCGTTTTAATGTAATTGGGTGATTCTCACGAAACCATTGAAACACCACGGCACTAATGATTTTAGCTTTAAAATGTGTAATTTAGTAAAATTAAAAAGCATCAGAATTAACACAATACTGTGTTCTACCTTGCACAATGTGTGATTTCAACATAAGAATTTAAAATTGTAAATTTTATCTCATTTTCTGCTGAAATTCTCATTACCGCAATGTGTCCGGCTGTGTTTGAACATGCGTTATGTTGTAATTTAATCAAATTAACACAAAAATATTAAGAAAAAAAATAAATGGATGTTTTGCTAGACTACTTTAGATGACAGAAAAAATATTTACTGAATATTCATGTATAATAATAATGAAGAAAAATTAGGAAAATGATGTGTCCATGCCTGATGTTCTCATCCTCCGCAACACTTTTTGAGAACAGTTTAAGCACACATACAGAATTTTAATAAAGTTTGATTTTGAGTGACCAAGCACATGGACCAGTTACTTCAAGATGGCTACCAGGTAAGATCATTTTTTTAAAGTTAATTTGAAATATTGTCTTGTCAGAATGCTTACACGACATTTTGATTATCATTACCGCAACAGATGCTTATTAAATGTTCATTTAATTAATAGAAGCATAATACTTTGATTTTAAATGCATGTGCAGAATCTCCAAATTATGTTCTTTCAGGTTTGTCATGTCATTTTTAAAAAAAAATGTCAGTGTTGATGTTTGTTGCGGTAATGAGATTTTTTAGGACTAATTTTTTAAATTATGTTACAAAAAGTGTTAAATGATAAGTAAAAGTTTTTAAATTAATGTTCCCATTTACTCCAGACTTTGTTTTTCAATGTCTGGTGGGAAAAAAGTAAATTTAAGCAATTTTTACATTTTCATGCTTGACATTTTTAAAACCATGTTTTCGTGAGAATCACCCAATTAATCTCATTTGTAGTGTGTTAAAAAAAATAAAAGTAGGTTTATTTATACATCATCCTTCTCATACAATCTTCCATACAGCATTGCCGTCACAAGCCCTGTAGTCATCCCCCTCCGGCTAATGTAAAAACGACCTCCGCTCTCCCAGCCGGAATGATCCGGAATCTCCAGATTCATCCCGCTGCCCAGAATTCCAGGGAAAACATGAAGGGTCGAAAAGGTCCCGTCCAGCCTGAAGTCCACCAGCGTATGAGCGTATTCGGTTTCTCCTCCGCAGCTGCTGTGATGCAGACCCGTGCATCTTACCAGGGCACAAACCTCCAGGTAATACGTCCCATGCACTACATGCAGACCATTAAAAACTCCTAAAGCATAAAACTCATCTGTGTGTGACCTCTGAAACAGCAGATGGCAACACAGTGAGCCACTACAAATAATAAGATTCCCTTTATTTCCTTGTAAAGGCACCAATGTGAAATTATCGTACATCATTATGGAGGTGAAGGTTAAGGGACTATCTGCATTTTCTTTACATTCAGGGTCTTTATGGCAGTATTCAACATCACTCTGTTTGTAACTTGTAGGCCACACATGAGCCTTTCCTGGTTCTTCTGAGCTCAGATTATTTGTTGAATACACAGAAAACGGCACCAGGGTTGGCCTGGCATTGTCCAAACTTTTCCCAATGAAGGCTGGATCCAGCACCGGTACTCTGAGTACCAGAAGTTTCCCAGAATTCCCCTCTGTGTCGTGATGAACGATAGAGTCCCACGGCGTGAAGATCCCACTGCCCGTCATGCCGTACTCAGAGGCCTGGATGTTGGCGGCCAGCAGGGTGACACCAGCAGCGTGCGAGAATGCGCGCTGGAACTGCACTGCGGCCAGTAGGGGGAGCTGGTTCATCCACGCGGTTGGATAGACGATCTGTCTGATGCCCATGTCTTTCACCAGGGTCACTGCCGGCTCACGAAACAGAATATCGAAGCACGTAAACACCCCGAATCGACCAGCAAAAGGTGTGGTGAATGTGACGTACTCGGACTTGGGTGGCGCATCGAACGCCGCCTCAAAGTACAAGTTCTGTTTGTGATATCGAGCTACGATGGTGCCGTTGTCGCTGAACACCACGTTAGTGTTAAACTGATACCGTCCGTCTACAGGGCAGTGAAGATCTGTGGATCTGTCGCAGCTCTGACGGGAAGCCATGTTAGCCACAACAAAGATACGATTCTCATGTGCCATACAGCTGAGTCTCTGGAGGACCTGAGAAATAAATGACGTAAATATAAAATAAAGGGATTTAGGTTTTGTGTATGTGAAATCCAAGTAGCATATTGGAAGTTATACTTGTTATTTTCCCATCCTATCAGTTTTGTACCTCAGTGTCTGGAAATCGGTCTGGTTCAGCACATGGACACCACGTGACCTCGTTGGGGTCAGGAACCGTTTCCAGGTACCCAGCGATTGAAGCTCTGGTGTAGTTGAATCCGTGGATGGCATCTTCTGGAAATACTATGATCTGGGCGCCCTGTTTAACAAAATTACTTTAATGGTTTATTTCCCTCTCTAATAAAAATAAATATTTTAGAAATGTAAATTATGCAATAAGACTTTTATTGATCCTAAGGAATGGGATATAGCACAAGCATATTTTTTTCCGATTTTTAAGGATTAATCATATTTCAATTATTAAACATTATAGTTAATAAGCATATTTTAAAAGCATGTTTATTTAAGTGACGTTTTCTACAATAGCAAATGCAGAACCAGTACAAACATCTAACTTTAGATATTACTTCTGTAAGGTTTTTCTTGTTATTTTATGAATCATAGGCTCGATGTAAACTATGACTGACCCGATGACATCAAAATATCGCGAGAGCGATGCAAAAGTATACAGGACATTCTATTCTCGTGTCGCTCTCGCGGTACTTTGATGTCATCGCCTGTCTGTTTGCGCACAACATCAAGACGAACACAAAAAAAATCAAGACGAACACACCTAAAATGTATTCTAATCTGGTTTGTTTGTATTGTGTTCACCTGTCGTGCGGCCGCTGCGGCCTGTTCCTCAAATACGCGCAGGTTCCGGTCTATATGCTCCAGTGCAGATCTGCGCTCCAGCAGGACTCTGGGCTCCGGGTTGAGGAGCACACGGTGCTCGTACACAGCAGCTACATAAGACAGATAATCCTCGGCCCGGATGAGCTGCAGTCCGGTCAGACAGAGTAACACAAACCCGGCGGTCCGCAGAAACCGCGCCGACATGAGTCCAAAGTTCACACACCATTTACGTAAACATCACAAAAATAATTTATACTAAATAAAAATAAGTTAACTGCGTATGTACATCGCTTCAAATTAATACGCTAACATTTTAAAATATGTTAAAATATTTTTTTGGAAGGAAGACATAAACCCAATTTGTTGTTTGTCTCTTGCAATGTCGTCAAGAGTAAACTACTATGGAATATACTCGAGATACTATTGGTTGACGTGCGCCTCCTGCGATGCTATTGGTCAGTAGTGGAATTTATCAGACAGAAAATGACTGTTGTTCCTGATGCGTCCAGTAGGGGGAGATAAGAATATACGTACTGTACGTACGGCAAAACAACACCATTAAATACTATACATCATTGAAGTTATAAAGGTAGGTTACACAAACATCTTTATTATTAAATACTTGTACATTGAATTTATATTAATAATGTAATTATTGTTTATAAGGTTTGCAGTTATTACTTAATTTCTGTATCCAGTGACATTACGTGACAAAAGCCCAACGACTCTGACCCAAAGACTGAAGAGATAAACGAATCAAATCTATATAACACGAAATAACAAATAATCATATATTCAAATGAACGAAAAGAACGAATTACCCGGAAAAAGTTTTTGTTCATTTTGATGAACGAGAATCAAAGATCCGAACCAGAAAAATGATCCGAACTTCCCTTCACTAATCTGACTCTTTTCATAGGCACGGAGTGTGATGTCAAAAGTTCAGTGACTCTGTGATGAGTTTCTTCAATTTTTATGTCCCCTGTGTTGTTTAATGAAAACTATTTACAACTTTTACATTACAGTGGGTAATTATTTCACCCCACTTTGTTTTTGGGAGCTTGGGGGTCACTTATAAAAATCCTTTATACAATTTATCCCCCACCACCCCTGACCCAAAATTTGGTTTGTTGCCTCAGGACAACATGTGCTATAATGGAACAAAAACTCCAAGTTTTTTTTATATAAAAATTACACAAGGAAACAAGCAGTACATGCATTAGAAAAAAACAAACATAAATCACAGCCAAACATGCACACTACTACTAATTGAACACTGCATGTGTCAATTTTTTCCACATTTTAATATAAACATAAAGCAACAAATGTTTGTATGTGTGTGTAATGCATCATTTTCGCATGATATTGCCTGAACAAAAGTGGTCTAACTGCATAATGTTGCCCATAAAACTAATTAGTCTCATGTTTGTGATTAACTGGAATCATTTGTGATTGATGTTCAAGATTCAAGATTTTTTATTCATCACATACACGATTATATAGAGCATATATAACCAGCAGTGAAATGTCAGGGCCGCTCCATAGACAGTGCAATTATTAAAGAATACAACACAAATGAAAAATAAACATTAATGTAGATATAAAAAAGAATAAACAATAAAAAATATAAGAGTAATATATATGATGTTTGTTAGAGTAAAACTTTCTAATGCATATATTGCTTGTTACCTTGTAACTTATCAGATAAAAAACCTTAGTGTAAGTACCCTTATAGCACACCGCTGCCTTGGGGGCAACAAAAACACGGTCTAAAAAAAGTATTAAAAAAAAAAAGTCTTCAGACGATACTTATATATATACAAGGTATGTATATATTCAATTTATATTATATTATATAATACTCGGTATGTTGTCCGAGTTGAGCACTGAAGGCATGTGACTGAAGGCAAAGAGTGTCATGCTGTGAGCATCTGTTTATTACACAAATATGAATTTTGTGCAGTGAAAACACATTTGTAACATCATAATAACAAGACAAACATTGAGTATAAATATATACATTTACACTACACGAGTCCTCTATACATTAAACCTGTGGAGAAAAACTATGAGAAAAGTCTGAAATGGCAGAGGAACATTGACACATCATGTTAAAAAAATGAGTAAAAAACAAGTGCAGATATCTGATAAAACTGGCATCACCGTAATTTCTTATAACAATTATAAGCTTCATTCTTTCGTCATATAGAGAATCACTATGAACGAGTCTCTCTTAGCAGGTTGATGTTAACAAAAATCTTACTGCTAAGATATTGGCCTACAATTCAAAAGATAAAAATATCATTCAGTCACTGACAAACATCCAACATGAAAAAGATTTCAGAAAAATGTGACTAAAATGAAGTTGCCTTGAGTTTGTTAATTGGACGCCACAGCAGAAGACTAAAACATGAAGAACATTGACTCTGTGACGATTCCAGTCACGTCATAGCTGATGTGTCTACACGTCATAACACTGTTTTCTGGGTTCAGTCTGTTTTGAGATGATAATACTGAGACGATTATAAAAGTTTCACATACAACACTGGGTGGAGTTGAAAGTCTTAGATTTGAGTCTTTTGTGCTGAAGGTGTCAGATTTAAACCGTGTTTAGTAGCAGCACTGCAGATGTGTTGGAGGTGACCGTGTAAGAGATGTTGTCAGTTTCATTATCATCTGTAGTAGTTTGGAGTGATAATCTGCTCAGACTCTCCAGCTGTGAGCTCTTCTGACTCGTGATGATGTTGTTGTTGTTTGTAGATTCAGGTTTACCTTCAGCTCCATCTGCCCTTTCACCTGTACAAAAACAAATCTTTTAATTTACTAATTTTGAAATGCATTTATTTGGTGATTTTTCAGAGTGTCTTAGTAAACCTCAGTCTTAGCTTTAGACAACACACACAAGCTGCATTTCCATTAAGGATTTGCTCAAAACGTTTTTCTAAATGTCGACATTTGCGAAATGACCGGGTTTTCATTAAGTGATGTTATGCAACTAAAACGTTTTTTTTTGTCTCGGGATAAGTCATTAAAAAAACATGGCAACGGATGTGCTCAGCTTTATACGGTACTGCACACATACGGATGACGTTAAAATATAGCGAGAGCGACTCGAACGCATACAGAGCATTTCGACTCACGAATTACTCTCGCTGTATTTAGATGTTGGCGCTTGTGACGCTACATGAAGTCGAACACACCTCTTCTTGTCCTTTAACCTAACATATCGCGCCGTATTAAAAAAAATTAACACACATCAGGTGACCTGTAAATGCGAAAAAGAAAGAAACATTTCCATTATCATTTTGCAATGATATTCCTCTTTCGAAATTGCCGGAAAAAACACCAGAGCATCAAAATGGGGAGTTTATGCAAACTTTTCAATTCGTTTGTGCAATTTGAGGGGTAAAGGGCCATTCACACTGTAAAGGTGGAATATGTAGAATTTTTACCACTAGGTGGCGCCAAAACACAATAACAACAAATGACGTTGTTTAATGATGCTAAGTCATTTCAACTTACAATCTACAATGATTTTTCACATAATGTATTGACAGTACAAATCTTTTGTGATAACTAATCACATATTTGAAAACTACAATACTAATTTCTCGCTAGAAATGCAATTAAAATGTGTAAAAAGTGAAAATATACTTTCATTTACACTAAATTTGTGCTCCAGTCGCTTCCTTGGCCGCCATTTTATTTTTTCGAACTCGACCACTGTTGTCATGTGGTTTTTACGTCAGTTAAGGCGGTGACAAAGGGTCACATGGATATTAACGTCATTGACAGGAGACTGCACTGCCCCGTGTCAATGTTTTGAATGAAAATTTTCTCACGATTTACAAGTAGTTGAAAACATTACAGATATTGATAGTAATCAGCTGAACAAAATATATGGCCTAGTGGTTTTTGGACATTTTACTGCAAATATCTTACAAATTGCACCTTTAATGGTAACTATAACGATAGCTATATTAGCATCCACTCCAGACAACAATGATAACTTTGTTCAAATCGTGCAAATCATTTACCTTCAATGGCATTAACTAATTTAGCATATTTCCTATAATTAAAACTTTTGCAATTGTTTACGTGTCACTGAATATGTAAATATGCTATTCTTGTTGCATTTACTCAGCAGGTAACCAGCCGATGTCCTTAACACGCTGCGTTTCACGTAACAGTCAATCTAGTAGTTTCGAGGGCGCACAATGCTAAGATCGTCACAACATGTATTTAGCCCATCATGTGTGTGGCTCGTCATGTCAAAATATGTGTTCAGCGCTTCATGTAAACCTTTGTGCATCATGCGTTTTGTCAAAATACATACCTGCTGCACATGCGTCTAAAGGGTTTATGA
Organism: Misgurnus anguillicaudatus; assembly: GCF_027580225.2. NCBI lineage: Eukaryota > Metazoa > Chordata > Actinopteri > Cypriniformes > Cobitidae > Misgurnus > Misgurnus anguillicaudatus. Next base: position 36,986,652 of record NC_073356.2, on the reverse strand, counting down.
TAAAAGAGACGCACAAGTTTGCCAGATACTCGCTTAATCTCATGTGTAATGCTGAGTTTACACCAAACGCGTTTTGGCCGTCAAAATCGCGTCTACCGCACCTTGTTTGCCGCTTGAACACTTTGAATGCATTCGCGCATGTAGAGCGGAGTAGACGCGCGGAAAAAGCAAGCATTTGACTCGCGTCCGAGGCAAAATTCGCTACTTGTGGGAGGGGCAACTGCTGTGCGAGTGTCTGTTTGCAAGATGACTGATGTTGATTGTGCATTTATCAAGAGAGTTACCAGTTTGTATTTGGTAACCTTACTATAGGGGGAAAATAAACGGCGCGGGTCGATAAACGTCACGTGACTAAAAAATTAAGTGTGTATTACAACTTACCAGGTTGCCCAAAGTCTTTACTGACACTCTTCCAAGCGAGATCCTTTTAATTCCTGTCTCCTCTATAGAAATAAGAGTTGTATAACTTAGCTCCGTGTGACTGCGCACGGACAATATCAAGCCTTGGTTGAGAGAGTGACTCCGGGCAGGGCTGCCACCACAGCAGCAGGCAGGCTCCTGATTGGTTAACGCGACGCGAAATTCCGCAAAAGTTCAAATTTTTCAACTCGGGCGTCAGCCGCAAATTCGCGTGAACCGCAAAAAGCACCATTCGCGCGTACCGCGCACAACGCTCAATTCGCACCTTTCGCGCAAGCTTCACGCGCGAATGAGGCGGAAACGCGTCTTCCGCGCCGCGGGACCTCCTGACGTGCGTCAACGCGTCTGCACATCGACCCAACATTGAAATCACTCGCGCTCCACGCCTCCACCGCGGCTGGTGTAAACGCAGCACAAAAGAGTTTAGTTTTATGCTGCGTTCAGACCAGCCGCGGTAGAGGCGTCAAGCGCAAGCGACCCCAATGCCAAGCCAATATAAAGACGCGCTGATGAGTGTCTGGAGGTCTCGCTGCGCGAATGAGACGTTTAGCGTTTAGGGAAACATGCAAGTTGAAAAATGTGATCTTTGATGGGAAAATGCGCCGCGTTAACCAATCAGGAGCTTGCTCTAGTAGTGACGTGCTTACAGGAAGTGAGCGGAGTCCCAGAAGCCCCTCCCATGATGCAAATGTCTCAATTACTAGAATTTCACGTGCGGCTTTCACGCGCGAATGAAGCGAGTAAACTCAAAATGTTCAAGCGGCAAACTGGACGCAGTAGACGCGAATTTTCACGCCTGGTGTGAACCCAGTGTCTTGCGAGTATTTTGTGAACGTGAGCCTTATCCTTATAGTCGTGGTGTGAACTTCGCTATTTTCTTTAATATAAAACGATTTTTAAAACTATACTTTTTCTAGTGATACTTATCGTTATATTGTAAACGGCCCTTAATGGAAACGCAGATCAGGTCATCATTGGTTCTCACCTCTTTCCTGTTCACAGTCAGGCGATGATGCTCCACTGCACTCACTGCGAGGTCCCAGCACAGGTGACACCTGCTCAAAACCCTCCAGAGACCCGGAGCCCGGCAGCTGAAGAACATCCGGGCAGACCGACGGTGATGAAGGACAGGATGACGATGAAGGGTACGGACAGGAGGAGGAGCGCTTGGGATAGGAGTCAGGAGAGGGGGGATACGGGCAGCGCAGATCTACAGGAGCAGAAGTGGAGCTCAGACTGCAGGTGGATTGTGTCTCTGGGTCATCTTCTGATGTATAACCATTACAAGTATCATCCTCCTCAATGTTCACAGAGATCACTGTAGCACAAACACACACAATACACAAACATCATGTCTTATTGTATCCCTGATAATCTAGCACACTGTTTAAAACTTCACGCCTCTCTCTGATCCAACCTGCACACCACCCATTAAATCAGGCCTGTCCTTCACCTAGTTTTGGTATGCATGACGTCACTCACTAGATATGCCATCCGACTCCATTTTAAAGTTAGTGATGTCGTCATTATTGGCCCGGTCGTCTTCGGCCCCGACCCCTCGGCCCCTGGGCCCCATAGCAGAGAGTCGTCTCCGTGTGTGGATCTCATCTGAGATGGTCTCCAGGTTTTTAAGAGCGGTCCGGTATTCGCCTTTGGCTTGAGTCAGTTTCGCTTGGCACTCATCCACTCGTCTTCTAAGTTGCTGTAGGAGAGGTCACATATATTTATGATTAAAATGTAATATGCACGTTAGATTGTTTTCAGTAGAATAAAGAAACTGGCGTACCTCCAGCTGTAGGTAATATTTCGCCTTCAATTCAAAGTATGGCCTGCAGAGGGAGATAAAGAAATGTTGAAATAAAGCAAGTCTCATAGCGTCTCTATGGCAACAGCAAAACTCTTGGTCAGTAAAGAGGACGACCGCATTCCAGCTGGAGAAACACATCTGGAAAACATTAAAGACGATGAACTACATCTACAAATCCACCACCGACACAGAGCTGAGGTCTGGGGTGGGGCAGGAAAAACAAAACCATTACGATCTCCTAAAAACTGTACTGAGATTTTTGGTCTTACAAAATAGAGAAAAGAAAAATCTGTTTGTGTTTTTACAAAAAGGTTGTATTGTTTAACTTTAGTAAATGCATTAGCTAACATGAACTAATAATAAGCAATATAACTCTTCAACATTTATTTATCTTTGTTAGTTATGTCAATACAATTGTCTATGTTAGCTCATTCTCCACCACAGTAGATTTGACTAAAAGCATCCAAAATAAATCATATTTTATCATCTTCAGTGACGTCACCCACCTATTATTTGCAAAATCATATCCGGGTGATTCTCACGAAACCATTGAAACACCACGGCACTGATGGTTTTAGCTTTAAAATGTGTAATATAGTAACATTAAAAAGCATCAGAATTAACACAATACTGTGTTCTACCTTGCACAATGTGTGATTTCAACATAAGAATTTATAATTGTAAATTTGATCTCATTTTCTGCTGAAATTCTCATTACCGCAATGTGTCCGGCTGTGTTTGAACATGCGTTATGTTGTAATTTAATCAAATTAACACAAAAATATTAAGAAAAAAAATAAATGGATGTTTTGCTAGACTACTTTAGATGACAGAAAAAATATTTACTGAATATTCATGTATAATAATAATGAAGTAAAATTAGGAAAATGATGTGTCCATGCCTGATGTTTTCATCCTCCGCAACACTTTTTGAGAACAGTTTAAGCACACATACAGAATTTTAATAAAGTTTGATTTTGAGTGCCAAGCACATGAACCAGTTACTTCAAGATGGCTACCAGGTAAGATCATTTTTTTTACAGTTAATTTGAAATATTGTCTTGTCAGAATGCTTACACGACATTTTGATTATCATTACCGCAACAGATGCTTATTAAATGTTAATTTAATTAATAGAAGCATAATACTTTGATTTTAAATGCATGTGCAGAATCTCCAAATTATGTTCTTTCAGGTTTGTCATGTCATTTTGAAAATATGTCAGTGTTGATGTTTTCTGACTGTTGCGGAAATGAGATTTTTTAGGACTAATTTTTTAAATTATGTTACAAAAAGTGTTAAATGATAAGTAAACGTTTTTAAATTAATGTTCCCATTTACTCCAGACTTTGTTTTTCAATGTCTGGTGGGAAAAAAAGTAAATTTAAGCAATTTTTACATTTTCATGCTTGACATTTTTAAAGTTTTCGTGAGAATCACCCATCCGTGGCATTTTATCAAGCAGATTCTTGAGGTTTTACCCTGAGATGCATAGAGTTCACATCTATTGTGGATTGTCATGTGCGGTAGTGATGTTCGGTTCTTGAACAAATCGTTCTTTTGAGTCAGTTCTCAGAAGTAACCGGTCGCACCGGTTTACAAATCGAACAGAATTGAATCCGCGATTGAAACTGTGACCACAAACATTTTTAACTTAAGTGAACGAAAGGCAATGCGTTCACAAAAATAACTTTTTATTTGAATGTTTCAATGTGGTGTTGACACAAACGACTTTATTTGAATGCTTCATTGATACAAGTCATTAGAAAATGCATGCGTAGTGATGTCATTTCTTAATGACGTCTGGAACCAATAAATCTACTTTTTAAACCAGTTAAATGAGCCGAAAAGAACAGGTTCGTGGAAATGAATCAGACTTTATCACTAATCACTTTTGCACTAATGTGCAGGGGAGACAGAACCGAGTTGCAGACAGCTCTTAACCAATAAATGATCTTCAGAAACCTAAGGGTGACGTCACGGACACTACGTCCGTCTTTTTTACAGTCTATGCTCTCCACACAAAAACAAGGGCTGCCATGATCCTGTCACAAGAAGACATAAAAGGCTGACAGGATCATGACAGTGGACTCTTATTGGCTGCTTTTTCTTCAATATTCAGTATAAATCCTTCAGTAAAAAAAAGTTTAAGTATAACTTGTTTTCTTATGAAAGAAATTAATATGTTGGCACAACTTTATTTTTGTGTACAAAAGTCGTTTGAAAGTTACTTCCCCTCTAGTCGATTATTTTATCACTTAAAACTCATTTTCGAGCATCATAATATGTAAAAGTTTTTCTGTTATTAATTTCTTTATGCTTTAAAATGGCTTGTATGTAACGCTACACCCTTGTCTCATTTAGTATACAAGGATCTATGAATATGCAAATTAGTCCCTGCCTCTACTCTTTTTGCATCATTCTCCCATATTTTCACTTGGAACATAGATATATATGTGAATAGATGCTACATCCGGCAGTTTCAGACACATAACCAAGTCTGGTTTCACTAAATGTATATGTAAACTGCGCATTTGCAACAGTCATTTTTTAGTGCTAATGTTAAAGGCACACAAGGCAAGTCTGAGTATTATTCTCTACTAGCTCCCCCTAGTGTCTGGGAGTAAATGCTTTCTATATCTGAGACTTTACGAGACTGAAGGACACCGGGTCGGATACAGCGAACTTGCAAGTGGGGTATTCTTCCTACAGACAGTAGGGGCGGGCGAGAGAGTCTTCATTCGTCATGTAATGAGTCATTTAACCATAGACCGACTTACGAAGATGATTTATTAACATAAAAATGCTGCCTTGTGTCCGTTTAACAGGTTAGTTTGTGACCAGTGGCAAAACTAGAATTTTTTTAAAGGGGTGGCCAAGGCTACTTGGGGTCCATAGTCCATGAAAATAAAGCGATGTTTAACCATGTATCAAAAAAGCATGAATGAATCTCATGATCGCTGACTACTTCACATTACCCCACATTAGCTATATATTCCTATACTGCACTGCATTCATTACTAGATGTAAACATAACGTAAGAGTGAATTTTTAACCTTTTTATTCCTCAAATCTGATTTACTGCCTAATAATGAAGCAAAATATTTCATGTTAAGTGCAATAACTTTCAAAAAAGTTGTTAAGGGAATCTGAACTCCAAGAAAACTGCAATTTTATGGAGAAAATAATGGTGTTGAATGATGAATTTGCACATGGCTTGTCTTAAAGCATAAAAACACCACATAGACATAAACAACAATAAAAACTTGATTTTCACCTCGGGGGAATTTAAGCATACCGTCTTCAGTTTAAAAGATTTTAAGATCACGGGATACTTTTCAGTCAAGTGTTGCTGAACTATTGAACTATTTATTTTTGTAACTTTCTTGTTGTTATTTATTTGCATGTAATCCTCTTTAATGGGTTTGTGTAATCGAGTGGATTATGTTTACAGTTAAAGTTATTTGTGTGATTTCAGTGATGTCCTCTGACCTGGACTTGTTAATTGCGCGTTTGAGTTTCTTCTCCATTTGTCTCATGTGGCCGATGGCGTCGTTGTATTTGGCTGCCGTTTCTCTGTGCTCGATCTCGCTGCGTGTCCTGCTGTGCTCCGCCTCCATCACCTGCAAGAGCCAATCAGAGCGATTAGGCAAAATGACTCTGAATCTACGAGAAGCTTTTTGATTTTAAGGGATGTAACAAAGTCCCCAATGAGTTGCATATCTGCATTATAATACTGGATTATTGTATGTGTAGTTTGGTTATGATCAGTTATATAAACAGTTGTCTGTCTCGTTCTCACCCGCTGTGTGGCGTGGTTGAGCATCTCTTGCCATGCCGAGTCGAACTGTCTACTGTCCTCTTCCAGTAAACGCTCCTCGGCCAGCGCAATGGTTTCCTTTGCTGCCCGCAGGATCTCGATCGCCCGCTGGTACTCCTGTGTCGCTCGCTGAGCTTCTAACTGAGCCTAAAAAAACATATACAGCGGTTTTACACTGGACTCTATTTCAACACAGTTTTTCTTTACAAACCTATAGACAATTCACCACAATACAATAATAAAAGCCATGAAAATATATAAAATTGCATAAGATTTGTTTTCATCAAATTAAGTTCTTGAATCTTAAATTGTTTGATGACTGGTCTGTAAGTAACACAGCCTGCAGATTCGTCAGTCTTTTAAGAGGATATATTTTAGGTTTCATCATATAATTCACTTGTCTCTGCAGCACACATTCTTCCTATCAGCTCAGGACATGATATGCGTGTATGTGCATGTAAGACCCAAACCATGATTGAAATGTGAAAAACTTCACTGAGATGTCACATGAATACAGCTGCTGATAGTCACACAGCGGTGCTCATGAAGAAACACTTCAGATCCAAATCATAACACATCTGAGATTCCTGCTGTTTTATCTTGCATCAATGAACAACACTGTTATCCAGGATCAATGACTATAATGTCAAAATCCTCCCTTTTGAGGTTTAAACCGTCCTGATGCTCAATGACTGTCACCAGAGCCGAGACATTAACCAGATTAATATGAACTGTTTAATGACTGCCCCTCTCTCTCTCGTTGGTTTATCACTGATAGATACTGTATGGTATTAGACATCTTTGGCTTCAATTCATTACAATGGAAGGTTGCGACGTCCATCTTTTTTACAGTTTATGGTCTGGACTGACAGAGAATCCGGACTGAGAGAGAGACTGGACCGACCAAGAGTCTGGACTGACTGAAAGATTGATCGGGGTCTGGACCGGGTGTGCCTCATAAGCCTTGAAAAGTGAAGCCTCTGGCTCTTTGATCGCCCCCTGGTGGCTGGCTGCAGTACAAGTCATAAACCCCACCCTTTCCATTCAAACGAATGGGACTCTGCTCTAAATAAAAAAATTATTTACACTTCCAATAAAAGTTTCCGAAAGATGGTTTTGCTCCTTTCAAGTAGTTGTTATCATGCTGATATATGTTCAAGTGTTCATTATTGTGGTAAGTTTCATTTTAGCTTGTAATTCTATGCTATAGAAACGGGGCGTGTCATTAGGATTGGGACTGATTGAGAGACTGATCAAGAGTCTGGACTGTGTGAGAGTCTGGACTGATTGAGAGACTGACCGAGAGTCTGGACTGACCAAGAGACTGATCGAGTCTGGACTGTGTGAGAGTCTGGTCAAGAGTCTGGACTGATTAAGAGTCTGGACTAAGGGAGACTCTGGACTGAGGGAAAGTCTGGACTGTGTGAGAGTCTGGACTGACAGAAAGTCTGATCGAGGGTCTGGACTAATCAAGAGTCTGGACTGATCAAGATTCTGGATTGATTGAGAGACTGATCAAGAGTCTGGACTGATTAAGAGACTGATCGAGAGTCTGGACTAAGGAAAGTCTGGACTAAGGGAGAGTCTTGACTGACAGAGAGTCTGATTTAGAGTCTGAACTGATTGAGAGACTGATCGAGAGTCTGGACTAATCAAGAGTCTGGACTGTGTGAGAGTCTGGACTGCCCAAGAGACTAATCGAGTCTGGACTGTGTGAGAGTCTGAATTGATTGAGAGACTGATCAAGAGTCTGGACTGATTAAGAGACTGATTGAGAGTCTGGACTAAAGGAGGTGTCTGGACTAAGAGAGAGTCTGGACTGACCGAGAGTCTGGACTGAACGAGAGACTAATCGAGTCTGGACTGATCGAGAGACTGATTGAGAGTCTGGACTGATCGAGAATCTGGATTGATTGAGAGACTGATCAAGAGTCTGGATTGATTGAAAGACTGATCAAGAGTCTGGACTGATTGAGAGACTGATCAAGAGTCTGGACTGATTAAGAGACTGATCAAGAGTCTGGACTGATTAAGAGACTGATCGAGAGTCTGGACTGATTAAGAGACTGATCGAGAGTCTGGACTGATTAAGAGACTGATCGAGAGTCTGGACTGATCGAGAATCTGAAGTGATTGATAGACTGATCAAGAGTCTGGACTGATTAAGAGACTGATCGAGAGTCTGGACTTTTTAAGAGACTGATCGAGAGTCTGGACTGATTAAGAGACTGATCAAGAGTCTGGACTGATTAAGAGACTGATCGAGAGTCTGGACTAAGGGAGAGTCTGGACTAAGGGAGAGTCTGGACTAAGGGAGAGTCTGGACTAAGGGAGAGTCTGGACTAAGGGAGAGTCTGGACTGGACTAAGGGAGAGTCTGGACTAAGGGAGAGTCTGGACTAAGGGAGAGTCTGGACTAAGGGAAAGTCTGGACTGTGTGAGAGTCTTGACTGACCGAGAGTCTGGACTGACCGAGTGACTAATCGAGTCTGGACTGATCGAGAGACTGATCGAGAGTCTGGACTGATCGAGAATCTGGATTGATTAAGAGACTGATCGAGAGTCTGGACTGATTGAGAATCTGGATTGATTGAGAGACTGATCTAGAGTCTGGACTGATTAAGAGACTGATCGAGAGTCTGGACTGATTAAGAGACTGATCGAGGGTCTGGACTAAGGGAAAGTCTGGACTAAGGGAGAGTCTGGACTGCCCTGAGACTGAGAGTCTGGACCGTGTGAGAGTCTGAACTGCGTGAGATACAGAATAAATCTCTTTATTGGTAGATGACTAAAGCCTTTACTGTACAGAGACACACAATCCTTCAGACAGACTCATCCACTCAGATGACGTGAGTATCTGTAAGATGAAGGACGTGCTTGAGGTCATGACCAAACAAGGTAACGCGTCACATCCAACATGTCCAAAACTGACCTTTCAGTCCATCGTCTAAGCTGACCATTCAACTGCCCCAAACAATGCATGTACTGCACCAACACAATAGCTGCATTTAGTTCACTGCTGTCGCAATTTTCTGATGGCATGTTGATGTGGGCACAAAACTGGGCATTGAATCTTTCGACTGTCTTAATAACAGTAGTTGCAGATCCTACAACTCAATGAAGAGTTTCAAAATGTATTTTGGGTAAAAAGGTTTGAATTCTTACTTAATTCTAGATCTATATTATTATATTCTGTAAATAATCTTTTTATTAGCTGCCACACAAACTGTCGCTATGATTAGTGTTCATCATACATCACGAGACCACAGCTTTAGCTACCTACACTAAAAATGATGACAGCAATCTGAGTGTTGATCAATGACCTGCTGACATTTTAGGACTCAGCTGGTGAAACACAAAGAGCTACAGAATACAGCGAGGACTCCAGCAATTACAAGCACAAAGCCGTCACTGTTTTTCCATAACCCCTAAAGACCCGTCCAGACCCAGTGCAGACACTTACTGTAGACTAGTGGACAGTTACACTTAAACTAGAGAGATTAGCAATGCAGTGTTTGAAAAAATAAATAAAAGTCACAATACTACTATTACTTTTAGTAGTGTAACACATGATCTGTTGAACTCAAAACTGTATATTTTTTTTAATTTACAAGCTGCTGTTTCCAAATAACAGTCACTGGTAATGGGTCAATCAATCTCGCAAAACGCACACCTAACCTGTGAAATGTCTTAAAATAACCACCAGAGCATTGTCTGTGTCCATTGATGCTTCGCATCGTGCCGCATTACCACCTCGGTGTGCATTATTTTCGAATAATTCAACAGCCCATCATGAAATATTCCTTAAGGGCTCATTATAGTTGTGCATACGTCCTACGGCATAGCCGCGAAAGCGCAGGATACGTGGCGATTTCATATATACTTCTGCATCTTCATCCGCGTCAACGTGCAAACACAACGTGCTGGTAGGCAGTATCCACGCTGTAAAAAATTTGCAGAGGTGCACGTCAAGCTTTGTTTATACTCGTGTTTTGATAAGCTGATCGCGCACGCATTTTAACAAGCTGATTGCGCGCTATTCACGCGCACATTTTAAAAAACGAACGAGGTGTTTATAGTTGACGCGCTCGCTGTTGCACAATTCTTTGAACCGCCAGGGGGCGACGCGAGCAATCGAGTGCAAAAACAAACCGAAAGAAGAAGATAGAAGTTGTCGTCCGCTGGAACAATTCTGGTGCTTGTAACATCAGAGCTTGATATATAAATATGAGAACATGAATAAAACAACAATCTCTTAAATATGTAGTTATTAAAAATTATCATTTCATTAACTAAACAAACAGTACAGAAATCTCAAGGTTTGTATTTTATTCCTTATCCAGTGGTACATTTACTACAAATAAAAGGCAATAATTCTCAATCATAGGTAAAACTTTTGTGTTTTAAATGGTAAGGTTTCCATACTTTACTTTAAGAGTGTCAGATAAATAGTATATGATGCATTGTTGTTCCTGTATTGATCAAAGAGATACGTCACAGGCTTGCCTCTTCGGCCAGAATCGCCTCGGTCGGTCATTTTCGGATGCGGAGCCGCGCACGCAGTTACAAAAATTGCTGTGCACCCAACGCGCACGACCACCCACTCCACGTTGACGTAATTTTGCCGCGTGCACCAACACGCTTATGCGGACGCGTCAAGTATAAACAAAGCTTCAGGCTACGCAGGGCTACGGATAACTTACGGCGTAGCTAAGGCATAGACCTTACAATACACACGACTATAAATTAGACTTTACATTTGTGACATTTACAGATCAAACTACATAGTTGCATCATTTTCCGTGCCTCTGATGTATTTATTAATATGTTTTTATTGTAGAGCTGCTTTGCAATATTGCAAAATTCTCTAATAAATGAGATTTTATCAATTGTATTTAGTGCAAATGTGTGGCTTCAACCCGTTTATTCACACACATTTATTTTCTGCTGTGTGTTGAGGAATGAATGCATGATTTTTCTTCAGTCTGAGCGTTGAATGTCCTCTGCTTTTCTGACCTATTTCTCTCCGGCAGCTGTGATTCAGATGGATTTTTTATGAGAAGTTCACTGTAAACTCAAATCCGGCTAAATAAACATTTAATCACTTCAGAAGGCACAGAATCGCTTCGATACGCCCTAAACTCTCTCTAACCCGCTGAAGTGAGTGACCCAGTTTACTGACAGTCATATAATGTACACACAGGAAGAGGAAACTAGCGGCTCCACCAGCACAATAACTCTCCCTTCAGAGGATTGTGTTTACAGGAATTCTTCATCCAAAATAAACATTTATTTACTAACCCTCACGCTCTTTCACAACCGCATGCTTTTCTCTGTTAACAAAAAGTACAAATGTATTTTATGGACTGAAAAGTAAACTATTCATAGATTTAAAGCTCTCGAGAATAATACGTGATTTAATCCTGTTTTTTTTTTGTTTTCCAGCCTTTGAAAAACAAAGTAATTGCAAGTAGAGGTCTTCTTGGGTCTAAAGAAATGTACCCGACCCAAAATGACCCCGAATCACTTTATACCTGAACCTGACATGCATAAATCTTTATTTTTTAAAAAGAAAGACCCAACCTGAGACAATCCCCAAAAAAATTAGGAAAAGGACTCGATGCATCTTATTTTTGGTAAATTATTCCTCTAATCTCTTACTTTAAATGTGGGAATATCTCTCTCTATCTCTCTCTTTCTCCTTGCACTGTAAAAAAAGCAGCATGAAGTTAATTCAATCTAGTATTTTAAGTTTTGACCTGTGATAAGTTGACATAACTTATAAAACAAGTTGAAATTGTTTAATTTTTTAAGTTAAAGTAACACAAAAATATGTTGATTTGACAAATACGCTGCATTTTTTACAGTGTGCATAATTCATCTGACAGATCAATTTAATTATCTTTTTTTTTAAATTGGCAATTTTAAAGTGCAAAACAAAACATCACATGAGATGCTGTTTCGTACCGTGTCCAGTCTGATTGTATTTGTGGTTTTGCAAAATTACTTCAAAACGTGCATCCTGTAATATACACAATGAGTAAGATTAGCATGTTCGAATGTTTACAATTATTTAAATATTTTTATGTGCGCTGAAGAGATTTATTAAAATGATTACACATTTGCATATGAGATGATGTCACTGTCGGTGCTCAAGTGATGCTTTGCAACAGCAGTTTCACAAAATCGTTTAGCCAATCGAATGCTGCCTCAGCCTGGATACAATCTCTGCATGTTTGAGCCATGACCTTCACAGAGGTCACGTGTGTTCCTCTTGCTCACTTGGTAGAGCATTAATGATATCTTAAAGGGATAGTTCACCCAAAAATAAAAATTGTGTCATAATTGATTCACTCATGTGTTGTTACAAACTTGTATTATTTTCTTTGTTCTGATGACCACAAAGGTAGATATTTTGAGGAATGTTTGATACTAAACTGATCATGAGCCCCATTCACTTCCATAGCATTCTTTTGTCCTACTATATAAGGCAATGGTGCCCCAGATCTGATTGTTTGCAAACATTTTTCAAAATTTGTGTTCATCATATTTATACAGGTTTGTAACAACATGAGAGTGAGAAAATAATGACAGAATTTTCATTTTTAGTCCCTTTAATCACTTTGGATTGAAGCATCTGCCAAATGCATAAAATGCAAATCCAAATGTATGAGCGCAGGACACATGTCTCTGTGATAGTATGTGTATGATGTCTAAAAAATGCTCTTTAAAAATCTCTGCCCTAACAGGATGAAACAGACACCGAGGTGAGGTCAGCCGTCACATGTTGCAGTCGTCTCTCATTGACGGCTGAGATCTGATGCCCACGTGCGGGACAGAACAGATGCCCCTGAATGAGGTGAGAGACGCACTGCAAACACCAACATGCTGAGGTGTTAAACACAGACACACAAAATAAAAGCGCAAACGGATTCTCTTTTATCATTTCTCTGGAAATCTGTCCGACTCGTGATCGAGCACAAACATCTCATTTATTTCTCCTCTAGACAGCAGTGAGATTCAATGAAAAGAAGAAAGAGATGACAGCAGGTGTTACTGTATCATGCGCTGTGATTGGCTGAATGAGGGGTGTTGCTGTGTAAGACAGCTGGTCATTTTCCTGTCTCACCTACAGTAGGGGATAGCAGGACACAACCTAATGCTTTTTGACTTTGGCTTTCATTCAAAAAATATTTAATTCAATTTTATTTATATAACGCTTTTCACAATTGTTAATTGTTGCAAAGCAGCTTTACATGAGTAAATGTAGGGGAGAAATCACAGAAAATCAATAGATAATATAAGAACTAGAATATTACGGCTAAGGATAAACCGTACAAGCGAGCGTAGTAATAATGTAACGTATACAGTAAAGTGCTTAAGTTAAGCCAAAGTTGGCTGACTGTCTATATACTAAAGGTGGATAATTGTTTCTGCCTATAATAGATAGATACACATTCATCCATCCATCATCCTTCATCTAAACATTCTTGTATTATGCTTAAATATTTTTTTTTGAAAGGGCTGCACAATTAATACAAAAAAAAGTTATTTCGTCTGATATTTCGTCTCTGTCTGTGTGTATTTGAGGTCGACTTTCTCTCTGTGACACTTAAAACTGATCTGTAATTACATTGAGTTATGAGAAGTAAAAATAGGATGGACGTTGTCTGTCTGTCAGTCTGATCTCAGTTATTTTGTCAATATAGATTTAGTAGTGACTCATGGCTTGTACATTATGTTACTACTTTAAGTTATGAGTATCTTGTATCTTGGTGAGCTATGGTTACAGAACAACTTCCCCAAACCCGACTCACGCTCAAACCAAACGACCCAGTCTCCAAACTTACCTCCTGCATATAAAAGCTCTTTAATGACTGTGAGGGTCAACGTTTGAGTTCATTTACTGCTGTCACACGGTGACATTAAGGAAAATTTTGGACTGTTTGCAAACAATTGACTCTGTATTGGAGACACCCGGTAATTCATTACTAAAAACTGACTAAAGTCAAGTCACATTTATTTATATAGCGCTTCTTTAAATGTTGCATTGTGTCATATCTGCTTTTTGCAAAAGAAGAAAAGATACTTCAGAAAGCATAAAAAAATATATGCAAGAGTTGAAAATATGGTATTATTGCAAATTTGTCTTTATAAAAAGATTTTAATCTAATACAATTATACAGGCCAGCTGACAGTCTTGCCTGGGCCCGGGACAAGATAATCTTGGAGGGCCCCTCGGCCCCCCTACTTTTAACTGGTAACAAGACATTTGGCATTATCAGATTCATGGCCCACGAATATTGCATTATTATACATTGTATTCAACATTTATATAGTAGTTAAATGTAGTACTGACACAAAATAACTTTTAATTTATATACTGTAACATCAACCCCCTCTTTTGAAAACCTCTATTTTCTTCTTCTCTTTTCTTTTCTTTTCTGAGCACCGGACTTGTGCTGAGTCTGACCAGATATTTTGAGCGTACTGAACTTCAAATCAAATGACATCATAAAATTCTGATCAGTGGCCAAACCATTTTTGTGTTGGGCGGGGGGTTTCTTGACCACTATTTCAAGTATAGGAAGAAAACAAATAAAACGTTTTTTATCTCAAATAGAGTCACCTCCATAAATATGGGAACAGAAGCACATTTTTTGTTATTTTAGCTGTTTACCAAAATGTATTCCAGTTACAGTCATATTATGAATATTGGCTTACAGTGCACACTCTCAGCTATATTTTGAGGATATTCACATCCATATGGCTAAAGGATTTAGGAATTACAGCCATTTAATATGTAGCTCCCCCTTTTTAAAGGGGTCAAAAGTAATGGAACAGTTGACTTAAAAGCTGTTTTATGGACAGGTATTGTCTATTTGTTAAATAATTTCCTCATGAATGACAGATGTTAAAGGTCTGGAGTTGATTTTAAGTGTGGTATTTGCATTTGGAAGCTGTGGCTGTGAACCCAAATCATTTGATTCAGGGACATCTCCATGCAAGTGATACAGACCATAATTAGGTTTCAAAAACACAACAAATCCATCAGAGAGATGGCAGGAACATTAAGAGTGGCCACATCAACGGTTTGGCGCATCCAGATAGGAAAACAGCGACACAGTGGTGAGCTTGGTAACGTTAAAGTCCTGTGTGTCTAAATGGGATAACAGTGGTGGATGATCGCATTGTCCTCTCCATTATAAAGAAAAAACCCTTCACAATGTCCAGAGAATTGAAAAATAAATCTGAATGCTTCTGTCTTCTGATACATCACAGAAAAACAGCAGTGATCCAGTGCTTTAGGAAACCATGCATGGAAATCCAATCCCACTGCCTGAAGACTATTTTACTGAAAATGTTGTCTGTTGATATCAAGATGTTCTTGGCCTTCTCCATCATTTTTATTCTCATTAGTCTTATACAGATTGATTTTAGTTTTATCTCTCCAAATAAAGCTTTTTGAAAGCTTGTCTGACTTTTTTTGGAGTCTAATCTCCCCTTCCTATTCTTGTGGCTTTTGTATCTTGTGGTGAACCCTCTGTATTTCTCCTCGTAATATTTTCTCTTTATTGTTTTAATTGACAATGACATCTTTACCTCTTGTAGAGTGTTCTTCGTTTGTCTGGACATTGTAAAGGTGTCCCTCTCTATCATGGAGAGGACCATGCGATCATCCACCACTGTTATCCTATATAGACATACAGGATTGTTATGTTGCTAAGCTCACCAGTGTGTTGTTTTTTTATCTGGATGTACCAAATTGTTGATGTGGCCACTTTTAATGTTCCTGCTATCTCTCTGATGGATTTGTTGTGTTTTTTAAACCTAAATATGGTCTGTATCACTTGCATGGAGACATCCCTGAACAGAATGATTTGGGTTCACACTTCACAGCCACAGCTTTCAAATACAATTGCCACACTTAAAATCAACTCCAGACCTTTGGCATCTGTCATTCATGAGGAAATTGTTTAACAAGTGGACAAATGACACCTGACCCCTTGAAAAAGGGGGAGCTACATATTAAATGGCTGTAAATTCAAAATCTTTCAGCCAATTGGGATGTGAATACCCTCAAAATAAAGCTGAAAGTGTGCACTGTAAGCCAATATTCATAATATGACTGTAACTGGAATACATTTTGGTAAACAGCTAAAATAACACAGAATGTGCTTCTGTTCCAGTATTTATGGAGGTGACTGTATTAGATTTTTTCCACAAATATGCCTATTTTCTTTATTTTTTAACAATTGCAGTGTTTCCCACAGGATTTTGAGAGACTGTGGCGGCGATGACATCACACGCCAATTAGCATATATGTGGCGTCATTGCGTCATGTTTTACTCTTTAATCTGTCAGATTATATTGCATTTTAACACAACTGAATGCTATTTTTACATATTATTTGTTCTGTTGTCTATAAAATAGTGACTAAACAGGACCCAGTAACTCATTGTTAATGTATGTTAATGTCAATGTAAATCCAATCAGCTCTTTCTTTAACTGCTGCTAAAAACGCGTCCTCATCTGACAAAATCATCATACATTTACATTGAGGCAGTACTGATGTTGCTCTTCAGTGTTGTTGCGTTATGAGCGCTTTTTTATTGTAAACACGAGTGGTAGTTTTATTGTATATAGCGTATAGCGCAGACAATTTGTTGCAAATTCAGAATATGAGAGAATACACGGTTAGTGTTACTACAGAACACGTGCACGAGCATACCGCATCATAGGTAGGGAGAGAGCTCGGACACAGACTCACACCAGAACGGGTATGTGTGGTAATGCTGACCTTTTTTTAAGTCACTCATGATAAACTCAATCAGCTATCTTCTCTATCAGTGACATCCGTGACTGTTGACGTTTACGCGAAAAAGAAAGTAAAAGGAACGCGGAGTTAAAATACTTTTGACTGTAGAGAGAGCCGCGCAGCTTGCAACAGGAGAGAGAGGGGAGGGGCGCGCGCTGTTGAGGCGCTGCATGCAACAAGAGAGGGAGGAGGGAGGCGCGCTGAGCGCTCACTACAATGAATATAGTAAAATTAAAATGTAAATGGTAATCAGGAAAAATCTATTTGTGGCGGCCAGTGTTGATTCTGTGACAGATAAATCAATGTATGGGAAACACTGAATTATTCCATAGGTTCCAGTTCTGGGCCCCCCCTCATCCTGGGCCCGGGGCAACAGACCCGTTTGTCCCCCCCTGTCGGCGGGCGTGCAATTATATATACTATTCTAATGCTACGAACACAACAAACGCGGGGCATCGCGTTACTCGCTCTAGATTACTCGCGGGATTTAACTTTTGCCATGCAATTTTTTTGCTCGAAATCAAAATCTTTAACTTGGGCAAAGGCACGTTTGAGGCGAATAGCGCGTGTTTTTCGCAGCAATCGCACCACCCATATTGCGTCATTCGCAGCGTCCCCGGTGAGGATGCGTCTAATCGCGTCTTTGCATTGACTTTGAATGTAATCTACTCACGCAAATCGTTGAACACGCGTTTGGTCTGTATGCCCTATTAGATTATCATGGTGCGTTCACAACAGAAGCGAATAAAGCGTTTAACGTGAGTGCAACACAAAACACTGAGGCAGCAACTCAAAACTCACATTCAACACCGACTCGCATTCAAGCCAAACATCTTGTGAAAAATCAATGGAGACCCAGTGTGGAAAATCATCTCCTGCATATAAAAGCTCTTTAATGACTGTGAGGGTCAACGTTTGAGTTCATTTACTGCTGTCACAAGGTGACATTAAGGAGAATTTTGGACTGTTTGCAAACAATTGACTCTGTATAGAAGACATCCGGTAATTCATTACTAAACACTGACTGAAGTCAAGTCAAATTTATTTATATAGCGCTACTTTAAATGTTGCATTGTGTCATATCGAAATATAGAAAAGATAATCCTTAAAAAAAGCATTAAAAAATTATATACAAGAGTTGAAAATATGGTATTACTGCAAATTTGTCTTTATAAAAAGATTTTAATCTAATAAAATCATATATATACTATTCTAATGCTACGTACACAACAAACACGGGGCATCGCGTTACTCGCTCTAGATTACTTGCGGGATTTACTTCATGTCATGCGAATTTTTCGCTCTAGATCAATATCTTCAACTTGGGCAAAGACACGTTTGAGGCTATAGCGCGTGTTTTCGTGGCAATCGCACACTCATATTGCGTCATTCGCATCACCCCGCGCGAGGACGCGTCTGATTTGCATTTACTTTCTTTGTAATCTACTCGCGCAAATCGTTGAACACGTGTTTGGTGTGTATGCCCTATTAGATTATCATGGTGCGTTCACACCAGAAGCAAATGAAGCGTTAAGTGCGAGTGCAACACAAAACACTGAGGCAGCAACTCAAAACAACAATGGAGGACAAAATCATCGTTGCTGTATGTGGACACCCGGAGCTGTACGACACATCTTCGTCTTTTTATAGAAACAGGAATAAAAAAGGATCTTGTTTGGAGGAGAGTGAGTAAGGAGATCGGACAATCTGGTAAGTTGTAAAAAACGCTCTTTACTCAAGTGAAGCTCTGTATCTTTAAATAGTGAGACTACAAACTAGCTAAAACCGGCAAATTGAGCGTATTCGTGTCTGATTTTCACGCACAAATGAAGCGAGTTAATTCAAAGTGTTCAAGCGTCCAACTACGTGCAATTTATTCGCTTCATTCGCGTCTGGTGTGAACGCACAGACAATGTCAATAAATATGATAAATAATAGGTGTTACATACGGACTGTATTGGGGGGAAGGTGGTCATGGGATTTTGAGGAATTAAACTGGCACATGTGTGTCTTACTAACTAATCTTGCTGGTTGAGTCTCTTAAAAAGTATAAATACTGTGACTCCTATTTGTTTATTCCAGACCAGTCAGACATGGCAACAGGTTTGGGAAACCTCTCAAAATAACCACTATTTTTGAAATTTTATTTGGTGATGCTCATGGTAGAGGACCATTTTCTCTTATGACCACAACATGGCAACGACATCCATAGCTACAGCCAAATCATTGTTGCATAACTGCAGTCTCCTTTCCTGTTGGTGGAGGCAGACAGCAATGTTTCCTAAATGTGAAGGTCTAGACGTGCGTTCCCTAAACATTCATTTCCTAGATAAGTTTCCATTCAACTCTTTCAAGAGAGACTGCAAACCTTTCGACAGCGATTCTCAGGGCTCAATGAAAGTCTGTTGGATATTCTTGGAAAGCTGTAGTTTATGAATTGTTACGAAGACATCAGCTTCGCAGAGTGATGCTATGAATGCTGGGTAATTACAGCAACTCACATGACGTGCGGCCCGTCTGGCTTCCCAGTATGGTTTTGACTCATCAACAGCTTTACCGATCTTCTTCGCCTGCCCGTCCAGCTTGACGGTCGCCTCCATGAGAACAGTCCGAAACTTCTGTCTGGAGTCCTGAAGTAAAAAAGTATGAAAAGGACTTGAATTACAAGTAAATCTGCATAGTTTCTATTGCTCTTTATTCCTGAATAGACAGAAAGGTTTCTAATGTCCAGGTGGTTGGATATGACATCCACATAACTATCTTTCACTATAAAAGCACTAAACTCAGTCAACTTTAACATAAACACACAGCTTTCTAAACAAAACCTCTTTATCAGAAAGAATTCATGTGCATGTTTGTTGTATAACATGACCATGAGGGACGGTGAGTAATGTTGTGCCTGCGATCAATCTGTCATTTGATGGGTTTGGTCACAAACATTGACATTTACATCCTTCCACACAGGAGCTCAATGACAAAAGAGACGTCAGGCGGATTCAAACTTCCTCCGTCAGGACACATCCTACATCATGCCGGTGAATCAGAGGCCAAATACAGTCAAAATAATAGGAAGTGCTGGTGAGTCTTATGTAATATATTTATAGATACAGAGCAAGAAAACTGAAATCTGAAATTAGACTAACGGCTGATTCACACTGACCACATCTTAGTTCCTTGTTATGACGTTTTACAACAAAGCCCGACAGAGTTAAAGGGGACAAGACTTTAAAGATATCAAATAAATCTTTGGTGTTCACAGAGTAGATAAGTGAAGTTCTAGCTCAAAATATCACATAGATCATTTATTATAACATGTTAAAATTATCACAGGTGTGCCGTTTTTGGATCTGTCCTTTTAAATGCAAATGAGTTGATCTCTGCACAAAATGTCAGTGCTGTGGTTGGACAGTGCAGATTAAGAGGCGGTATTATCCCCTTCTGACATCACAAGTGGAGCCAAATTTCAACGAGCTATTTTTTCACATGCTTGCAGAGAATGGTTTACCAAAATGAAGTTACTGGGTTGTTCTTTTCAAATTTTCTAAGTTGATAAAAGCAATTATAGCACTTAAACATGGAATAAGTGAAATTTTTATGATATGTCCCCTTTAACTTTGAACTTATATTACAATACAATCCGTTGTTAATTTGCATTATTTGTGCAAAGTCTTACTAACAAGTCTTATGAAATGTCTTTCACGTTTTCCTCCATTATCCGTTTTTACTCACTAGGTAAGTTTCCATCATCATGATTTTATCCGCATTATGTGCAAGTATCGCATAAGAAACGAGTGATGCAAATTCGAATTCCTTAATTCGCAAGTTTTTGGGTTGTTTGAGGTGGTTTTGACTTGTGCGAATAATGGGAGATGTAAATTTTGACATAGCGAACATTAAACCCACAGGACTGATCGTCTAGCTGTTTTTGCTGTTGTTGTCTTTACCATATATGGGGCTCGACGTCGTCTTAATGCCCTTGCTGTTAGTGCCTGCATCAAAAATGCTCCATTCCTTCTTCTGTGCACAGCATTCAGTTTAGCAATTACAAGCTGCACTGCTAATAAATTAATAACTAAATGCAGTCCTGTCTCCATTTTCCAAGCGTGCCTTGTTTTATGTACTGTTGGTTACTACTAGGTTACCATCATTATTCGCTCTAACAGCTTGATGGAAACGCTCTTAATTTGCATTTGTTTGTTTTTCTTTTTTGGGAATTTTTAAAAGATTCGCGTCAAGTTGATTGTTGTGCGAGAGCGTGATACCTTTTAAGATACATTGTTACAGTTCCCTTTCGAGGGAACTCGCGCTGCGTCACTGCGGTGACACTTTGGGGGCGCCTCCAGGGGTAAGTGCATCTGAATGTGTGTATCAAATTCAACCAATAGTGAGGCTTAACAACAAAGACAGGGTGAAGCAGGAGCCAGGAAGTATATCGCTATCTGAAATATTGACAAAGACAGCGTTACAGGGACGCAGGAAGTATGGCAAGGAAGACGCAGCGTCTCATTCCCTTCTCAGGGAACAACAGTTACATACATAACCCGAGACATTTTTATGTGTCAAACACAACTATGAAAAAAAGCATTTTGGTATGAATCAACATTCGCATACAGAAGGTATAAGCATTTTAAGCGAACAGTTTAGCACGTGTGCTTAAAAGGCTAGAATTTTTATGACTACACAGGGAATGTTATAGATTTTTTTCCAGAAAATGTATTTCATAAAAGAGATTCAAGCACTTTCAAAGACCTGCATCTATGTATTTATTTATTTTTTTTAACTTCCCAGGGCCTTGAATTTTATCCCCCAGATTCACAAACTTTCAAGGATTTCAAGGACCCGTGGTGTGCTGATAACGAAACAGCGCCAGTACAGTGGCGTAATGCGTCAACTGCAGTTACAAATGACAATTCGCAGTGCAACGATTGTTCATGTTTTTCGAAACACATGAAATTTGGTGGAGGTGGCCGCCTCAAAATTCTCTAAACCCTGGATATAAAAGATAAGCTAGATTATTAGCTTTATATCTCACCCTATCTACAGGTACTATGATACTTATCCATATTATCATCTAACACTATTACTGTATCATAGTACCACCACAGTGTTTTTGTAAAGGCTATTTTTTTAACTGGCGTTGGTTGGATCATTGTGAATTTCCCTTACATGCTACATAAAAAAAAACATCCAGAGTAGATATATCTCATTTAAATATAGCCGTGAAATAAATGAGTGCAGTGAACTCATGGCTATCAGAACAGGAATTCCGACAGGGGAGATTTCCTGGCTGCTCGACAGATATGTGAAGGATTTCAGTCACGTGTAAGACACTTCCTATTGGTCGTGAAGGTCGGGGGGGAGGTGCCGTAAGCTTTTCCACTCGGGAATTCCATCCACAACATTCCAGCAAACACAGTCACACCACCAAGAAAGCATGAGATTCGTACCTCCAGTTCTGTCTCCCAGCGGTTGATGTTATCTGTGGACTGATTCAGTCTCTCCAGTTCACCCTGTTGAAGAGATCAAATCATACACAGAGAGTTGAAATCGCAGCCGGATCTTTTGCGGTGTCAGCACAGCTGGAACAAGTTATCCACAACATGTAACCTAACACTGAAATAAAGCTCATGTTTATGTTTCCTCCAACACACATAATGTTTCAGGCTCATGAGTTTAAGAAAAGAATGAATGTATTAACTTGCACATGCCAAAAAATATAGATTTATACCACTGACCTATTTTCCATAGATATTTAATAAATATGACATTGATATTAAACACGCTAGAAAAGAAAAATGACACAAGCTTTGGTTATAAAACTAAAGATTCTGTTCAAAATGAAGAGAAAATATTAATGTCATACATATTTGACCCTGAACCACAAAAGTAAGGATGGATATATTTGTAGCAATAGCCAACAAACATTGTATGGGTCAAAATTATCAATGTTTTTTAAGCTAGACATTATTAGTATATTAAGTAAAGATCATGTTTCATGAGGATATTTTGTAAATGTTCTACCATAAATATATATAAAAAAAATATTTATCATTAATAATAAGTGTTCAATAATGAGGACTTAATTTGGACAACTTTAAAGGAGATTTTTTTCAATACTTCGAGATACCCTTAGATTTTAAAATAGTTTATTTTTGACCAAATAACGTCATTTAAAAAACCATAAAGGATGGACAGCTTATTTATTATGACTGGTTTTGTGGTCTATCAAATGACATTAATATTACAAACGCTCTTGTTAACCCAGACTAGAAAATAAAAATGGCTTAAGCTTCAATTATAAAACTAAAGATTCTGTTCAAAATGAAGAGAAAATATTAATGTCATACATATTACAGTAACGAAATATCAAAGCAGTTTAATATTGCGGGTTATGGTTGAATTAATTTCATATTTTTGCAGATAGTTATAAATTATGTATGACATTAATATTTTTTTTATTATTGTTTTTAATGTGATTTAAGCTTAGAAATAGCAAGTAAGATTAGAGTTTTTTAAATTAAAGGGATAGGTCACCCCAAAATGATAATTTTTATTATAAATCACTTACCCCTGTATCATTCTAAACCAATAATGTTTCACAGATTGTGTCTGAATAATTTTTTATCATTATTTCTATTGCATTATAGTTTAATTTTGTAATATTTTGCAATGTGTGCTTGTGCCATTATTTAAACCTTATTTAAAACATACATTAGATAAATGAAATGTGGTGTTATATTGTGTTATACTACATTATTGGGGTCGATGTAGATTTAAATGGCTAATTAAATGATATATTGAACTTTATACAGTTCTGCTATTTTTGGTTTTAATTGAACCTCGTATATGAAAGGCAGGAACTTCTGCTGTATGCATTGAATTGAATGTAACAATGAAACATTTTTAAACAAATGATGTCATTGGGGTTTCCCTAAAACAACCCAAACATCAATCTGATCTACACAAATATTAATTTAAACAAACCAAATAGTTTTTAATTTAAGTTCATATTGTGGGAACTGACATTGCGATGTTTTATGCGTTTTGTTTCTCTGCGATACTTGATGACGTCACCAGATGATATAAGCTCTGAGAGGTTTTAACTTCTGCCCTGCATTTCTTTACAGATTTTTTTTACTGAGAATTTTGTGATTTCTTTTTATCGTTTGAAACCGTTTTCATATCTTGTAACACTGGCAAAGGCGTCAAAAATCGTTTTCCATTTGTTCTGCGATGTAACTCTGTTGCATATGCGCACACCGCGATGTCGACGCTGAAACGATATATTGTGCAGCCCTAGTTTAACTTAAGTTCTGGGCTCTACAAGTACAACTAAAGCCCAAGTTATAAAAACAAACCTTTAAAAATCATATAACATGCCGCAAATCCCACCTATAAGTAAACCTAAGGATTTGCTTGTAATCCGATTTAAATAAATCGTTCAGACTACAGGACTCCGTTAACTTGTAATGTTATTTTTAGTTGTCGTACTCTACCTGAACCCTGGGATCGAGCTCCTCTTCTTCTAAACAATCTTCATCACACTGATTCTCTTTCTCTGTGTTGTTCATCTTGATGGTAAACTCGTTTCGGGTGTTGATGTGGGTTTCTCCGGGATAACGGACTCAGATCCGTCGGTCCCTCGATCCGTCCACATACAGATCCACGGGTCACTCCATCAGAACCAACAGCACATCGCCATTATCACACCATTTTACAGACGAAAATAATATTTCATCTGCTAAAGATCCGAATCCAACACAACAGGAGAATCTCCTGAGGAAAGAGAGAAGGAATGTGAACCCAGCCGCTCGCGATCCAAAAGACAAAAGTGATCGTGCCCGCCCCCCACTGTCTGTCTGCTAAAAGAGAGTCACTGCAGTTCACAGAGAGAGAGAGAGAGAGAGAGAGAGAGAGAGAGAGAGATGATTTTAATTTTGCACTGCATATGTTACCTCATGAAACATTGTCACTTGAAATCCTGGCACAAAAATTAAAACAAAAGTTGTGACTACACTTAAACTGATAAAAAAGTTCCCATATGGCAAAAATACATTTATCTGGCCAAAAATGTATTTTAAATATACCCTAAATCCATTTTGTAGAAAGTAATGCTCAATTGAATATATTTTTTAATTAGAAAATATTAATTTTCATATCAACATATATTTCAAAATGTATTTCAAGGGCAAGCAAATGCATTTTTAATTTTACATGTCATATGGAAAAAACATTATAATTCGCCAAAATATATTTTAAATATATGCTAAATACAAGATATAATTTATAAAGTATATTTTTAAAGTTGAACATATATTTAATTTTAACCTTTTTAAAACTGTAATCTTTACAGGTTCGTAACATAAAGGTTTTTTTCCAATGCAACATGAATTTCCTTGGATTGAAATATATGGAGGGCTAAATATATTTTTTTAATGCTTAACAATGTATTTATTTTTATATACCTTTCAAAATATGCAAAAAATGGAATTGTAAACATTCTAAATATATTTCAGCAAATATATTTTTGGGCATTTTTGTAGATTTTAGATTTTTTTGTTATTTCTTAAAGGATTACTCAACTTTCTTTAAAACAATCCAGATAATTTTAAAATGTTGATGCTTTTCTTTGTTCAGTCGAGAAGAAATTCAGTTTTTTTTCAGAATTTTTTGGACCCCAACAGTTTACAGTTTCTATGCAACTTCAAAGGGCTCTAAACAATCCCAAACGAGGCATAAGGGTCTTATCTAGCAACATGATTGTTATTTTTGGCAAGAAAAATAAAAAATATGCACTTTTAAATCACAACAACTCGTCTTGCACCAGTCGTGTGACGCGCGCCAGCGGGACCTCACATATTTACACACATTCTAAAAAAAATGGTGCTGAATAACACTAAAAGCTTGTAATCATATAGGGGAACCATTTTCAGTGCTATATAGCACCTGTAAAGCACCTATGTAGAACCATCCGGGGTGATATAGCACCACTATAGCACCTTCATATGGTTCTACATAGCACAATATGGTTCTACACAGGTGCTAAATGTTACTTAAAATGGTTCCCCTATATGATTACGAGCCAGTGAACCACTTTTAGTGCTTTTAAGCATTGTTTGTTTTTAGAGTGTAAGCACGTCGAAGGTCACGCATTACATATATGAAACGCACATTTGCGAACCATTTTAACAATAAACTGACACAAGGCTATTAATTAGTATCATTCCACATACAACAACATCAGAATGGTCCTTTTTCTCCACACTTCACTTGTACACATACGTCACGCGTGACCTTTTGACATGATGACGCATTATGTGAGGTGGCAGGTGCAAGACGAGAAGTTGTGGTCATTTTCTTGCCGAAAATGACAATTGTTTTGCTAAATAAGACCCTTATGCCTCATTTGGGATTGTTTAGAACCCTTGAAACAGCAATTTTAAACTGCATTTAAACTGTAAACTGTTGGGGTCCAATAAAGTCTATTAAAATGAGAAAAATCATGCAATGTTTTTTTCTAAAAAAACATAATTTCTTCTCGACTGAACAAAGAAAGACATAAACATTTTGGATGACATGGGAGTGAGTAAATTATCTGGATTTTGTTTTAAAGAAAATTAAGTTGTCTAATCCTTTAATTCTGAAGATCCCAGCATTTTGGGTTGAATCAACCCACCATACAACACAGTGGGTTGGTATCGTCTCTTTTTGATTCAACACTGGGTTGAAAATAATATTTTTTAAAGTGTACTGATACTAAATGTATAATTTAAGTGATTTTGGATAAATACGTGTGCCAAATGCATAAATGTCATTCTACAATGTTGATGAATATATTTCTCTAAAATGTTTAGTGACCCTAAACATTTCATTTGTACAGATAAATGCCAAACATCAGGTTTTGGTGCAATACATTTCCACTTGCCAACAATAGGCAAAGTTAAAAAGACTTACATAAGTCTGATGGCGCCATCTAGTGGAAGTACGCAACTACATTTCAAACACACACATATACACACGTTTCTGTTATATTAAAGTGAATCTGTAGAGTTTTTGTTATTGTCATTGACACACTTATTTACATTATTTAGCACAAGTGTTGAAATATGACGTTAGATTGATGAATAACTAATAAACATTTCTTTGTGAAGACGGAGACGTGAGTGTCTTTTTAGAGACGGCCCCTTAATGACGCTGCTCGGCGCATGTGTTGTCATGTGACGTCATCTTGCTGGACGACAGGCGTTGTTCTCCGCACAAGAAATCTGAACCGGGTCCGGTCCTTTAGGTCCAGTTCTCAAAAGCTCAAAAACACACCGTTATGAGACAGTGATATCACTTTAGAAAGATAATCATCGGTAATCACCATGACGACGCAGCGCTAGTGCTCAGCATCAGGACCAGCAGCAGCAGCATCATCAGCGGCGGCGCGCAGGTGCGCTGCATCCCTCTGAAAGGATGGAGTTCAAGCAGCTCGTGGACACCGCGGAGAAATGGTGCTCGGGAAACCCGTTCGACCTGATCTTCGCCGAGGACGTGGACGAAAGACGACTGGACTTCTACGCCGAGCCCGGTATATCGTTCTACGTGCTCTGCCCGGACAATCTTACCGGTGGAACCGAGAATTTTGTAAGTATGACATAATCGAGTAAGATGAACGGGGGGAGGGGGAGCGGTGTGTGTGCGCGTGTCTGTGTAATAGGCCTATTGTGAATATTAATTTTGCTTTGCATGGTTTTAGTCACTATCATTATGGTAATACCACAGTATTAATATACTTAATAAATGTTAATTATACGCTTTCATGTAGCCTAATATAATTTGCTACCATCAATGGTACCATCACAGTAGGCCTACATGACTGTTTGCTTGTTTGTTTTTGTCTTTAAGCTAATGATGTCACTGGTTCTCATTGTCTGACTGCAGTATTTTATAAGACACCTATAAACACACTATAAACAGATGCATATGACCTAAGGCATGTTAGCATGTAATGTGTATAATTATATCTTCTGCACAGATGCTATCAACTGCATAGTTATGAAAAAGGAGAGCTGATTTGTGCACGTCAGTTTGGGTTTACAGGTGTGAATGAACCACAAAAGTGTCGCTCCGCCCCATAAATCCCTGATCGATGTATCCCTACATCACCTCGCACATAATCGGACCATCATTCTGTACAAGAGCCTCTCAGGAGATGTCTCAGCAGGACAGAGATCCAGTTATTCTCCCGTCTCAATATCAGGTTGAGCGGGGACGTGGTGAAAGAGATTTTATTACAGTACAGGGGAATCCAAAGATCCGAGACCACAATGAAAAAAATGAGCACTGAGCTACAGCAAAACTTAACATTTTAAATTCATCACATGCTTACATTTACATAAAAAAATTAAATAAAGAAATAGTAAAAAATAGAGAGATTGCTGTCCGCTCTTCTGATTTGGTGTGCAGTGTTTTTTTCTTTCACTACTGCATAAATAAACGTTTCATCATAGCACAGATTGTACTTTACCTGATTGTCAATCACTGATGGATGGATGGATCCGGCTATAGAGACTCTTTATAGAAACACCTGATCAGCATCTTTATCTCAGAACATCACAATCTGCCATCTTCAGTCTTAAAGGCCCAATGAATGCACTTTTCTTTTGTCTTGATGTATTTTCTTGTTGAAACAAGAGATGTTGGTGTGTTCTTCAAAGGCTTGTTCTACAGTTTAGAAACTTTTAGTTTACAGTCACTGCCCTGCAAAACCCTGATTTGCTATTTGCTTTTGTTAGTCAGGTATGCTATTGAGGAATTCCAGTGTTATGGATGACGTTTGCAATATAAATTCTTAGGAATGCATTATATAATCATGTTTTCTATTTTAGATGAGGGAAACATGCATGCACTGTAAAAAAACAAAACGCAGCATTTTTATCAAATCAAAATCAATTTTTATGTTACTTTAACTTAATTTTAACAATTTCAACATGTTTTTATGAGTTATGTCAACATATCAATTCAAAACTTAATATAGTACGTTGAATTGACTTGAACCAAGTCACAAAAAAGACACAAGTTTGTTTACAGGATGTAGCACATGCACAATATTGTTGTGATTTATAACTGCTTAAAACTGTAAATCAATAAAACCCCAAATCAAATAAAACGCATTTGCTTCTGCTAATGAACACTTTACTTTGGCTGTGTTCAAAACGGGATATTTCCCCATCCGGAGAGCACTTCCAGAAGGGGATGTTACATAAACAATTGCTTCGAAAAAAGAGAAATGACATTTTTTCATTACTCTGTCAAGTGTATTTTAATCAGACACAATTGTACAACTCTCTAGTTTTTACATTAAATGTTTTGGTTTTCAAAGGGAATAGGGCATAGAAGGGATCACATCCGATTGGTATTCGCCCCCATCCTGTAATATGTAACACAACATGTAAACATATCGTAGGATTGTGTATTCTCTTCTCACATTAAACATGTGGACTGAATTGAATAGGTGTGGGAGGAGAAGATTATTTGGGGCATCTGCTGAACAACAGTCGCTCTCGCTCGGATAAATATAGCAGGACAAAGAGTCTCTGTGTCACAGATTTTCTGTTTGAAGCAAACTTTGAGTCGTTCTTTTACTATAAATGAAGTAATCAAAGTAAAATATCAGAAATCAGACATTTTTTGTGTTAATATATTTGACCTAAACATTATCTCCCAGACAGGGATTATGAAAGATCTAGACTAAAATAAATGTAAGAGCTGTGTAAACTGAAAACAACTTTCACTGACATATCTTAAAATACATCAGTGCCTCAAAATGCACACAAGTTATGTTTTTAGTAAGGCATGTTTGTTAAAACTAGTTGAAATCTTTGAAAGTTTGTGAATCAGGGGAAATAATTCAAGGCGCTGGAAAGTTTTTGAAAATATACGTACATAGATACAGGTCATTGAAAGTGCTTGAATCTATTTTATTTAAGAAGTTTTCTGGAAAAAATCCATATTATTCCCTGTGTAGTTTAGGATAATATCATAAAAATTCTAGACTTTTTAAATGCTTATATCTTCTGTATGCGAATCTTGATTAATACAAAAAACTTTTTTTGCATATTTTGTGTTTGACACTTAAAAATGTCTCGGGTTAAGTATGTAACTGTTGTTCCCTGAGAAGGGAACCAGACGCTGTGTCTCCCTTGCCATACTTATGCGTCCCTGTAACACCATCTTTGGCAATATTTCAGATAGCGATATACTTCCTGGCTCCCGCGTCACCCTATCTTTGTCATTAAGCCTTACCATTGGTTGAATTTGATATACACATTCAGACACACTTACCCCTGGAGGCGTCCCCAAAGTGTCACCGCAGTGATGCAGCTCGAGTTCCCTCGAAAGGGAACTGTAACAATGTATCTTGTAACTTTGCTCTCACTTGAAATGTGTCCCCACATTTAGTCCTTGAATTTGAGGGTATTGCAAATGCGAAGTCTTTGAAATTTAAAGTTAACTAAGGTGTGGGAACCCTGTAACTAAGGCCTAGTCCTGGCTTAAGCTAATCCCTGTCCGGGAAACTACCCCTATTTGATTATCTTTCATATAAGAGGGTCTGTGCAGATAAGTTTTCTACTTTGTTAATGCACTTTTAGATGTCTGTATTCTCGTTTAATCTGCTCAATATTTACTCCTGACTTATTTTTATGTAATTTCTAACCATTTAGATGTAAAATAAATATTTAGAGATCTGTGAAGCTGCTGTTGGTATAAAGTGTGTAAATGAATTGTGTGTTTGTGTGTTCAGCACGTGTGGAGCGAAAGTGAAGACTGTCTGCCGTTCCTACAGCTGGCACAGGACTACATCTCCTCCTGTGGTAAAAAGACACTGCTGGAGGTGCTGGACAAAGTCTTCAGATCCTTCAGACCTGTATGTTCCTCCTCACACACACACACACAACACATGTACCTTACATTAACATGTTTTTTATCCATGCAATATGGATGGTAAATGGTACATTTCAGTACCTTGATGTAAATAATGAAAGACTCTGATCTGTTCTGCAGCTCCTGGGTCTTCCAGATATCGATGACGACACGTTCGATCAGTATCATGCAGATGTAGAGGAAGAACAAGAGCCAGACCACCAGCAGATGGGTGTGAGCCAGCAATAATGCCCATTAGAGAGACTCCACGCTTGGGCCACAATCTCGGAATCAATCCCTACTCACCTGACTCTTCTTAAACACGCCGACTGCATCATCTCACCCTTTAATATCCGGATAGCTTTTCCTTCACTATAATCTTAACCCAAAGGATCGTTTCGCTTTTTAACTCTTAGTTCTCCTGTCATATTTAACCAAAAAAATCTCATTCCAGACGTGACAGGAAGTGACATCACATGGTAGCAGATGTTTAGAATGGAAGTGCAGTACACGCTGAATACTGACGACCACTATTAAGAAATAGTGTGTGGTGTGTATTATGCAGCGATACACGTTTCAAACGCCGTGCTATCAACTCGTCAGCATCATGTTGCATGTTTATTTAGTGAGGGATGTCCGGTTACAGTAGCCTATCTTTTAAGAGATGAAAAGCAGGTGACATTGTTTGGCAGTTTAATGAAAAACGAAAAGAGAAAATGTCAACTGGTATTACTTCAGTTCATATTTTAGTGTAAAGTCAAGTCGATCTCATTATTATGGTGTTCCATCCATAGCGTGCACAGTATACATAGCGTATACTTAGAAAGTCATACTATTGTGTAGTACTCAAAGTTCTTGGTTGAAGTGACAGATGTAATTTGACATTTTAAAATGAAACGGGATATTTTCTTATGTGAGTCGGACGTTGATTTATCCATTAGTAATTCATTGGATGATGTAATGTCGTTTGCTAGATGATAGATGGTTGAGGGAGGAGTTGTAAAAATAAGGTGACTTTGTGATTTCATCTGGAAAAAAAGGCATTTAGTATCATATTTTGATTATAAAAAACAATTATTTAAACGGAAGTGCATGTGCTTATAAATTAAAAACGTGCATTAAGAAATTGAATAGGGTAAATTCTTGATTTTATGTTGACTATTATGTGTTAATGAATAACCCCAGATCTCTTTAATGAGATTGTGCTCATATATATAAATATTTAAGTCGATCCAAAATGTCTGATATGTAACCAAAAATCGTGCATACAAACCCAGCAAGCAATTTTGCGTTTAAAAGACATCTAGCCGTCCAAACACAGTCCAGATGTCTAAGCACCCTTATGAAAATTAACCAGTTAAAACCAATAAACCATTGTTACTGTAGTAAAACCATGGTTACCACAAAATGACCATGGTTTTGACAATCCATGTTTTTTGACACTATGGTTACTGTAGTAAAACCATGGTTTTGCTGATAGTAATCAATACACCAAAAAAACATGGTTACTACACTTTTACCACAAAAAACATGGTTAATTTTTGTAAGGGCAAAATTTGAGCTGTCAGTGACTTCTAACCATAGCCCAAAAATGGATGAAATAAAATAACAGCTTGGTACAGCAAGGTATTTTAGCAAAAACATAATTTAACCAAATGTAATTTTATTTTGGCTATGGGTCACTTATAGCCGGTCTATATGAGGTTAATCTAGACCAGTGGTTTTCAAACTGGGGGCCGGGGCCCCCAGGGGGGCCACGAGATGGTGCCAGGGGGGCCCCAGTTTTATGACATTTTATGAAATACATTAATTTATCATGAATTCTGTGTAATTAAACCTAAAAAATAGGCTACTAACCAAAAGCACTACTTTTTTGTATAATTTAATTTAATTTTTTTACTTAAAATGTTGAGTTTTAGAACAGTTTTTTGTCACAAATTTTCTTTGGGGGGGCCGCGAAGGAATGCACTGTACACAAGGGGGGCCGCACGCTGAAAAAGATTGGGAACCACTGATCTAGACTAAGCTATTGCTTGCTGGGAAGTGTATTTAGATTGAATCAAGAGATGAGAAGGTAAAGTCTTTGTGTGGTTTGTGATAGAGCTGATTTTGTTGTTGTGTTTTGTGCTGGGTGAGAGCGCTTTCATTCAGTCTTGATCAGTCTTTTGTCTTTATTCATTGTGTTTTTAATTCGACACATCATTGATTGTGCTTTATATGTTAATTTGAGTGGTGATTCTGTCAGCTGAGAGGTTAACTAGACAAAGATTGGATCGATTTAAAGAAGACAATTCCTCATCAGGAATCATTATATGGTTCCTAAGATGTAGTTTCCAAAAATGACACTGTATGTTTTTTTAGATGGTTTTCTTTATGGCTGTTTTACGACATCAGGTTGTAAAACCCTTCTAACCGGAGCTTTGATTTGATAAGGCGGCTGTAGTTCACAATGTTCCAGAATGTAAAGGCTTGTAAGGTGTTATTGTTGAATGGTTTATATGGCATGTGCGAATTATCTTAAGCATGTAGGTGACGCCTAAGTGATGGTCATGTGACCTGATGGGAAGGTTTGGATTATGATCATGACATGAGAAGCAGTGACAGAACAGGTTATACAGTATATGAATGTGCTCTTTTGCTTCAGTGGTGTCTTCCTGCATACGCTCGAGCGTAGAGATGATGTTACATCTGTGTGTTACTGAGATTAAAGCTCCTGATTGTCTCTATGTAACTCAGTTATGTAAACTTTGTGCTGGACTTGTGTTTCATTTCTATTTCGTTTATTTATTTATTTAGTTTGTGGGTAATAATTTGACACTAAAAAGTAAAAACTTTTTGGCTTAACCGTGTAAGTTTTGCATATAGCTAAAATATTTATTTATTCATTTATTTATTTGTGTATGTAAAACGATTTGTGGACGACCTTTTAACCAAATATTTTATTTCCAAGAAGAATGTTAAAATCTGTGCTTATTAAAAAGTAATTGTTTAGATGAATATTAAACAGCCTGTTGTCTAAAGTCATTAAAGATTAATCTGTAAAGTAAAACCTGTTTGGATCAGCATGTACTGTAAACCTAAAAATTAAATTTGAACCTCATAACAGCACTGTGTATTTCTCATGTGTAATCATAATATAATGATTGTCCAGGTAATATCACCTGTGCGCGTCACTGCTGCGCGTCTGCGTCGGCACGAGTGACGTCACCATGTCAATCCCTGGTTTTCGACCACACACACACACACACACACACACCAATAAGCTTTCAGCTGTGTAAGTGCGTGTCAGTGGAGTTACACAAGCTACCAGAAGTGTGTGAGACTAAAGTTTAAATCAGATATTTTCGTTTTAAATCGTTTTTCGGCAATATTTTGCTTGAATAGAATAGAAATAGTAGTTTTGAATAAGTGTTTTAAAGACTGATGGGACTCAAACAGAGCAGTCCAGCCGCGGGGGTTCGGGTCAGGAGTTACTCCAGCTCGGATGCGGCCACCGGGTCCGGTCGGGCTACGGTTCTGCGCTATTACGCGGGAGGTCCGACTGGAGAGATCCGGTATTCATCAGACAGATCCGAGTCATTTATCCAGAGCAGCATGATACCGAGCGGGGGCCGGAGATCTGAGACAGACGGACAGAGAGAACTTCTGATCGGATCTTTACCTGCACACCTGTCACCTCACCTGCTGGCCGGTAAGACAACGCGCGAGCGCAGAATAATAATGAAATATGCCCAAATAATACTAACCAATGGTCAGTGACCATAGCTCATTGACCACATTTTCTAACTTTATCATCACATGGTCACGTGGGCAATGCATTATCACATATTTTGTAGGTTAATTACCCTGTTATTACATGTGCTTACTGTAATCAAGGTCATGGCAAAATAGTTTTGTGTAACTTTCTAATCTCATACTTTATTTGATCTTATACCACGGGGATGTTGAATGCTTTATTCTGATTGGTTAAAATGTTCAACAGGTATGCATTATTTTTCTATAAACGCACACCTGACCTGTCAAATATCTTAACAACCAAAGCAATGGTAGTTGTGGTATAAGCTGAATAATTGACTCCATGTGGTCATTATAAAATAATGCACACATTGCCACCTTGGGTGTGCATTATTTTGGAATAATTCAACGGCCAGTCTTCAATTATTTCTTACTTATTTATGACCACATTATAAATTCATTGATACTATAGTTAAGGTTTCTGAGCTTATCATATGATTATTAATCTCAAGATGTATGTACAGTATAATATTTATTATTTAATGCAGCTTAGTACATTTACATGTATTCATTTGACAGAAGCTTTTATCCGAAGCGACTTACAGTGCAGTACATTGTTTTTCCTGTTTGAACCCATGGCCTTTTGCGTTGCTCTCACATTGAGCTACACAGGAACACTGTAAGTAGGCTAACTGTGTTAAATTTTGAAACAAGGTTTGAATGTGAGTTGATTATTAATACTGTATTAAACCAAGAAATTTGATAAAAGTAAAAGCTGGTATGCATGAAAGGATCTAGGGGTGCACGATATACCGAAGTCGTTGAAACCTTGCAGATGTGCATATCGCAATAGTTTGCCGTAACACATTAATTTTAACACTTAAAAAGGTTACGTGGGTAATTCTCACAAAAACTTGGTTTTAAAAATGTCAAGCATGAAAATGTAAAAATTGCTTAAATTTACTTTTTTTCCCACCAGACATTGAAAAACAAAGTCTGGAGTAAATGGGAACATTAATTTAAAAACTTTTACTTATCATTTAACACTTTTTGTAACATAATTTAAAAAATTAGTCCTAAAAAATCTCATTACCGCAACAGTCAGAAAACATCAACACTGACATATTTTCAAAATGACATGACAAACCTGAAAGAACATAATTTGGAGATTCTGCACATGCATTTAAAAAAAAGTATTATGCTTCTATTAATTAAATTAACATTTAATAAGCATCTGTTGCTGTAATGATAATCAAAATGTCGTGTAAGCATTCTGACAAGACAATATTTCAAATTAACTGTAAAAAAAATGATCTTACCTGGTAGCCATCTTGAAGTAACTGGTCCATGTGCTTGGTCACTCAAAATCAAACTTTATTAAAATTCTGTATGTGTGCTTATCAAAAAGTGTTGCGGAGGATGAGAACATCAGGCATGGACACATCATTTTCCTAATTTTTCTTCATTATTATTATACATGAATATTCAGTAAATATTTTTTCTCTCATCTAAAGTAGTCTAGCAAAACATCCATTTATTTTTTTTCATAATATTTTTGCGTTAATTTGATTAAATTACAACATAACGCATGTTCAAACACAGCCGGACACATTGCGGTAATGAGAATTTCAGCAGAAAATGAGATAAAATTTACAATTATAAAGTCTTATGTTGAAATCACACATTGTGCAAGGTAGAACACAGTATTGTGTTAATTCTGATGCTTTTTAATGTTACTATATTACACATTTTAAAGCTAAAATCATTAGTGCCGTGGTGTTTCAATGGTTTCGTGAGAATCACCCACGTATATCCAAAGTTTTAGCAAAAAGAAAATGATTGCTTGTGTGTTTTGATGCGTGAAAGATAATCAGAAACGTATGTTTGTTATATCATTTTTAGTTTTTAAATATTTTTAACAAGTTAAAGATTTTACAAACTTAAAGCATTATTATCATACAACATTTTTTGTCAATGCCGTGCAGCCCTAATCTGGAGCAGTCCTCTTCTCTGTAGTGATTGTTGAAGGTTTTGTTGTGGATCTGTTATGGTAACACAGACAGCCTGATGACAAAAGAGAAAATAAAACTTTTCCTTAAAGAGGTTGAATGAGACTGAATCATATTTGGATTATTTCTGGAACCGATTCTTATAAAAGATTTGACTGAAAGAGAAATAGTTACTGTGTTCTTCAAGGTCAGACATTACAGTGTTTGTGTGACCTTTGACTGGTAATAAACATCAAACGTTAAATATTTCTGGCTGGGAAAGTTTGCAGAAATGATTTGATTAGAGATTATGGTAACTTAATTTTTCCGGATGTTTGAAAAGAAATCTTGCTAATCGTAAATCAAACACAGGAGCACTTGGAAATTTCCACTTTAATCTCTTTACTACTTTTCATTCCTTGAAATTTATTGTATGTGTTAATGATCTATGTCTGAGTCACAGTCCCTGTAGTTCCTGTTTTGTGTCGGCCGGTATTTGATTTTTAGCTTTAGTATGCAAGAAACAGACTGAAGTTATTCACAAACAACATAATATTGACAGATGTGTTAAACTCTTTCATCTTTTTGAAAATAATAAACAGTTGTTGCCTAAGAAATGAATGCAAGGTCACTGTTTTATGTAAACACACACTGCACAATGTATTTGTTTAGATGACTGTGATCTTTGACCTTTAACCCCATCTGTAAGTGTTATATCAGAAAACTCCTCCTCCTGACTACACTCACAAACAAACAAACACAGTGTCTGTTATATAAATGAACTAACTGTAGTCTATGGTTGTGTCAGTAACTAGTCTCGAGATAATTTTCCCAGACGTTACCGACCCACACAGCTAACCTGTTTCTTACTTCCTGTTAATATTTGGTCAGGACAGAGAAACGCTGATAACTGGTGCAGTTATGTGTGTGTGAGAGAGATTAACATTGACACATTGAAATATGAGTTATAACATACACCCTGTATATATGGCCAGTCTATCACAGGGTTTATATTCATTTAAATGTTCAAGATACTGAATTACAAGAATGAGGTATTGTTCATAGTTTGACTCAGATAACCAGGAATACCAGGATGTGATAAACTCACTGTTGCTATCCAGGAGAACAGAGATGTGTGGTTTTTATAGACTTGTCATTTTATAATTCACAGAGGAACCCAACAGATGGTACTCTTAACTTGACCCAAATCATTTCATACTAGGTTGATTTTGAGTGAATTTTGTCTGCTCTGTGTGTTTCAGCTGGATTTCATTGTCCTGCTTGCATGAAGTTTGTGTGCTCTGATGAAATAGACATTCATTTGCAAATGTGTTTCTCCAAACCCAGACTCAATTATAACGGTAAGACAAACCTTTAATTAAAGGGATAGTTTATCAAAAAATGAAAATTCTTTCATCATGTAAATATTAGGGGTGTAACGATTAACAAAAGCGCGTTTTCTCAATGAATGAATTTGAATGAATTACGGTGAAATCCCGGCACATCCCAAAGTCAGGGGGCGCTCTCCTGCAGAAAATTCCTTTTATGCCACAGAAATAGTATTACAAACGCTATTCCAGGAAATGTCTACAGGAATATTTATATCGCTGTTCTTCAAATTGTTTCCGGTATTTTCATGATAATAATGCTGTAGTACACGCACAAGCTGTGCATGAAACAAAGAATCGCAGCCTTGTGATTCAGAATCGAATTCCGACATTTAATGGGGCACACGATTAATCGTTACATCCCTAGTAAATATTTTGAAAAAATGTTAAAGGAAAACACCACAGTTTTTCAATATTGTACTATGTTCTTTCCTCAACTTAGATGAATTAATGCATACCTATCTTTTTCAATGCACTTTTAATCTTTGTACAGCGCCTTGTGAATGTGTTAGCATTTAGCCTAGCACCATTCATTCTTATGGCTCCAAACAAAAGTTTTATTTTGTGCCACCATACTTACTGGTGTAACTACTCATGTAACAGTCTTTAAATAGGGAAAACATGGAAGTGTTTGGTGGATTCTAAATTCATCCCTGTTTGGAGCCATAGGAATGAATGGGGCTAGGATAAATGCTAACACATTCATGAGGTGCTATACAAAGATTAAAGTGCACGCATTGATTAAAGATAGGTATGTATTAATTTGCCTAAGTTGAGGTAAGAACATAGTTAAATAAAAAAAAAACAGTGGTGTTTTCCTTTAATAGATCTGGGGCACCATTCACTTTTTTGTTACACACAATTTTTTTGGTTACACACAACCTTTATAATATTTTTATTTATTTTCCCTTTAAAGTATTTTCATGTGACTTAACAAACATTTGATCAAATAATTTTTAAAAACATAAACGGTCAGACATTTTCTTAAAGGTGCCGTAGAATGTAAAACTGTATTTATTTAAGCATAAATTAATAATAAGAGTTCTGTACATGGTAATGATATATCATGAGCCTCAAACACAATTGTTTCCTTCTTCTTATGTAAACCACGTGCATGCAAAAGACTGTGGAAAAAACAGGCCAATCTCAACATAACACAGACTGACTTTAAGGACGAGATGTACACCCCAACATTAAATTAAACATTAAATTAATTACAATGTTGTTGCAATGCTAAAAACAAAGTTGAGACTGCCGAGTTAGTGTTTAGGCTAAAGTTCTACTATTGACGTTACAGTTACGTTTTGCTGATCCATACTGAAAAAAACACAAACTTACCACTCAGAAACGTCAATTAACAATCTCCAAACTCAAAACTGATTATTTCTCAAATTCTGTATCTTCATCTGATACAGACTGTTCACACACACACACACACACACACACACACACACACACACACAGAGCTACTGAAGGAGCTGCTCTGAGAAACAGCCAATCAGAGCAGAGCTCAACATTGTTATTTATGATATCCTTTCAAATAAGGTAATAATTGACCATTTCATTATAAAGGCAAATCCTAGGGTTGTACACCATCTCTGTATAATTTTTGCACTTGTTAAAGCCACAAACCTTCTATGTAGACATCAGAGAACAATGTAATTATTTCAAGGCATTCTTTGGCACCTTTAATAATCTGTTGGGACTCGAGGACATGACAGTTCTGCATAAACTTGGGTGTCTGTTCACTGTACAAAGAAAGGCAATCTGCACATTTGCATCACTCAATGTTGATATTACTAAACACATTTACAATATTAAGCCTACTCATAATCTTTCATAATACTATTTACTGATGTTTTGGCTTTCTGTAGAGGACGTTTTGTCCCAGGACCGTGGTGAATGTTCGATATGCCTGGATGACATGGTTCAGGGTGACACAATCGCACGCCTGCCCTGCCTCTGCATCTATCACAAAGAGTACGAGAGACGGTTATTAATTACAATCATGAAACACAATTTTTTCTCTGGCTGTGAAACTCATGTCTTCATCTGCTCTTACAGGTGTATCGATGAATGGTTCGAGATCAACAGGTCGTGTCCAGAACATCCTACTGATTAACTCAGGATAGATTAGAAAAGGTCAGGCATCACTCAATACTCACTGAGCTGTGCAAGAAGTAACACAAAAATATAAATTTATGATGAGTAATCGATAAGTAATTTGTTTAACAGACAGGAAAGCAGAATATACATTGCAAACAACTCCAGGCCGGATCCGCGCCAGATACAAACCGAAGTCAGCAGCTCCGGTGCGGATCTGGCTCGGAGTCGTTTGGAACTAATAATTTTAAACGGGGTTGTGCATTTGATACTTTTATTGCAGTATACATAATATTACTCTTTAACTGTATTTTCAGTAAAGGGACCCTGCCTTCAATACCTGCAGAAAAGCACCTCTCTGCATCAGGAGCATTGAGACTAAACAATGACTCCATCACCATCCGAGACCTGCATGGACCCTGCTGTCAAATCTAAATGAAAGCTTATATACTTCATAGTTGTGTTTGCAGACCTGAAGGCTGGTAAATGTTACTTCAGTTGTCAAATGTATCCATGATTATCTCTGGAGGCCAGGGATCTAATTTATAAAACTGTGCGTAGGATCCTTACTAAAAGTCTACGTACGCACAAAAGCCAAAAAATATTAAGACTTATAAAATAAAGCAAGGATCCCTTTCTAAATCACAGATCACCTGCAAGTGTGCGTACATGAATCATCTGCGAGCCCATTCTCCCGTCAAGTTTCTTTTTTTATAGATCACAACCTTTGCATGGGAACTGGCGTACGCACGTTTCCAGTCCCGTTTTATGCGTACAGACGCTTTATAAATGAGACCCCTGGTCTGTAGTATAACTACTTAACATGCAACTTTTATGTTTGATAAAATGGGGTATATAATGCTTTCTACCCAAGGATGACTTTTTAGCTGTATATATGCACCAGCGCAATGATGTGAATATAGGGGATTATGATCTTGAGAAATTTGTTTATATGTATACTTTTTTTTTTTACTTGAGAAAATCTCAGGATTGAGGCCTGTGCTTTAGTCAAAGGCGATGAGTATTTGTGAGGGTTTGAAGTTATATCTTATAGATTTTGAAGATATCTCACAAGTGCTCTTTGTCTAATGTGCTGCTATGTATAGAACCTGTAAACGTGAAAATTTTAATGTTTTTATTTTTTTGCTTTAAAAACTGTGCAACAGCAAATTTTTCTAAAACATCTCTAGTATCTTTTAAAGCAACACTAAAGAGTTTTTTTTACCTTAAAATAATGTTTCCAAAAAAGTTTGTTGTTCATCCACTCGAAACAGGGTGAACGGCACTTTCACATTCGCTTTGCAGCCCTCTATCGGCCAAAACCGCACTAAAGAAGTTTCCAACCGTCGGGTCGCGGTCCTGTAGTTTGAGTGAAAACTACAAAAACTTGCTTTACGGCAGACCTACAATCCAATCAGAGCCAGCTTTGCTGCAGTAGGCTAAATTATTTACGACAGTGTTAATGGACAATTCCGCTTCCAACCTGTAGGGGGAGCAAAGAGCAAAAACTCTTTAGTGTTGCTTTAATGGTTTGTGCCTGGATGATCAGACTATTCCGGGCACTATCTAAAGCTACATTAGACACTTTGGGAAAGTTTCCCGGACAGGGCTTATCCTAGTCCCAGATTAAAATGAATGTTTCAAGATGCCTTAATTTAAAAACACCTTGCACTGGCATATCTTAACATATGAAGAGTTTCGTTGCAAAACAAGATAACCACCGTTTTTTTTAATTGTTCAGAAATCTTGTTTTTTGGTTGTGCATTCCAATTAATATCAATTCAACTGCAGTTGGTTTGTTTTGATTTAAACCTTTATAACTTAAAAAATACAGCTAAGTAGCACCATAAAACAAAATAACAACATGATAACATACTAATAAACATGTTTTGACAAAAATTTAAAAAAATGGATTTATCTCGTTTTGCAACGAAACTCTTCATATATTAATGCAATGTTTTGTCTCAAGAGATGCACACCAGTATCATTTATTTGTAAGGTTTGGATTAAAATGTCCTAATATAACTCAGGCCTTGTCCTGGATTAGTCCTTAAAAGCCTGTCTGTGAAACTGCCCATTAATCTTTAAACACTTTCTCTTGCCTACCTGTACAAACACAGCAGAATCATCTGGATGATATGAACATTACATTATCATAAACATTGCTCTTGTATTCTGTTTTCTTTATTATGTATATAACAGCTTTTTCTGCAAAGTCTTGTGTCCGGTTGCATAAAAAAATCACTAACACTAGTGAGACCAACTAGTATATACTTAGGGCTAATTACTTGTACTTTTTTGGATTAAAAGTAGACCAGTCTACATTTTGATGTAACCGTCTCAAAAAGTTATAATCAGTGTTGAAGAAAAATAGATGACTAACTTGTAAGACTAGTCTAAGCAGTTATGCAACTGATCACTAGTCTTCTGATAACATGCATTGCATTTATATGAGAGTAAAGAGATGACGAGATTTGTGCCTGTAACTTTATTTACTTTCTTTGTTGGTCAACATAAAGACAATCATGAATGAGGGTTGGATGCAAAGAAACTTTGTTTAAAATGAAATGACGACACATTATAACAATAAAGTTTATAATGATTTAATACAACATCTGGCTGTATTATCAGCATGATTTAATTGGTTTTAACATTAAAGATCAATTTGTTGCACTTTAGGTGGACTCATACAAAACTTTATCACAAATAATCACAGATTATACATATCATATTTGAATGCATTATCTTAAATGGACAATCAGTGAGCAATAATGTTACAGCATTTATCAGTCTTTCTTAATGTTATTTAATACCAATGTACATCTTTTTATTTAAAAAAATATTAGTAAATATTGAAATTAAGATAAATGTTGTTGGTTGATTTTTTCCCAGTTTGTTCCTAATGATAATTTAGGCTGTTGCTGATTTAAAGGTGCAGTGTGTAATTTTTTGAAGGATCTATTGACAGAAATGCAAAATAATATACAAAACTATATGATTAGGGGTGTATAAAGACCTTTCTTTATAAACCGTTATGCTTTTATTACCTTAGAATGAGACGTTTTATCTACATACCGAGGGTCCCCACACAGAAGTCGCCATTTTGTGCCACCATGTTTCTACAGAAGCCCTTAAAGGACAAACTTTTTTTACTAAGTTGTCTATGGCGATGAAATGTTTGTCCGGTGGCGACTGGCGTATGCGTTTCAAAAGCGAGGGGTGAGCAGTGGACTGAGCCATTGGTTGCAATTCACAACCTCACCACTAGATGCCGCTAAAATTTACACACTGCACCTTTAAAGCTAAGTTAAATAATGTTAGCAAATTGAACCTTTTTTGGAAAGTGTTACCCATTTATGAAACTGTTGCCAAATATCATAGATTGACAATATAAGATGAGTGAGTAAAGACAAAAGTTAATTAATTTACTTTATAATTTACTTGGTTATCACTGGTGAGAATTTTTTTAGACACAAATATCGTGGAGATTTGTTGGAATATTGTAACAAATAAGAGCACCACAGCATCCCACTGGTGTCTCCTGCAGGTCATTTCTCGATGGTAATCTGATCTAATACTGAAGGGCCGCTGTAGTCATTTGTCTTCAGTGCCAGAAGCTTCTGTATGTAGTTTTGAGGCAGGCCGTTCTGTTGTGCCCCCGAACACACAACCTACACATAAAATGAGACCAGAAATAGACATTCAGATGAATTCGGGACTGTTTTGTAAGTGGACAGCTGTTGTGCACCACAGCGAACATGCATATATGTAAACGTATTAAAGGGGTCATATGATGCGATTTCATGTTTTCCTTTGTCTTTACAGTTTTAAAATCCGTTCGTGGATATTAAAGACTTAATCACATCAATCTTAAATCCAAAGAGAATGAAGGCTCATTCACATTTTCCTAAAACACCTCATTTAAACAAACCCCCACATATCTACAGCACTCATTTTAATTTTTTGTAGTATTGTTGCTGCCACCGCCATGTGGTGGAGACGCTGTGCTTTGAGAGCTGATATTCCAAATATGGTAAGGGGCGTAACATTTCTGTCACATGCTTGAGTTGGGCTGTCAAAAGATTAATCGCGATTAATTGCATACAAAATAAAAGTCTGATTTTGCGTATATTTGTGCACTGTGTGTAATTATTTTGGATACATAAATACATACAAATGCATGTACTGTATTTAAGAAACATTTACATCTATATAAATATGTATTTATATTTTAAGATATCTTATCTTATATGTATTTATAAGGAAATATACATAAATAAAAGTGTTCTTAAATGTATGTGCGTATATATATATATATATATATATATATATATATATATTAGACATAATAATTACACACAGATATATTATGCAAACACAAACTTTTATTTTGTATCCAAATAATCTTTTGACAGCACTTTGCTTGAGGTATTCGGTCAATCCCAATGCACTTGATAGCTGGTTTCAACTTTCAGAAATGCGAGGCACAGAGAGGCAACAATAATGTATGGTATGTGTAAAATAATGTGTTTTTTAAACCTTAACCTGCAAAAAGACATTGCAATACACCAAACAGACAAAATAATGTTCTTTTTAGCAATGTCATGCAACTCCTTTAACTTTCAAAAAAGTTAAACAATAATGTACTTGTG
Organism: Misgurnus anguillicaudatus; assembly: GCF_027580225.2. NCBI lineage: Eukaryota > Metazoa > Chordata > Actinopteri > Cypriniformes > Cobitidae > Misgurnus > Misgurnus anguillicaudatus. The sequence goes on along the minus strand of NC_073356.2, from coordinate 36,942,013 downwards.
TACACCTTGTTCTGTTTAGGGCTAACGGTGGGTGGTAAATTTACCTTTTTATACTGTGGTGAAGGTTCACAATGTCTAAAATTGTTCATCTTATATGTCCGGCAGAGAATCGGTCCCTCGTCTCTTTCCACTTTCACCTCTAATGGGCTGTACACTCCCTCTTTTACCAGTTCCTGTCTGAAACACATGTAAGATTCATAATACATCTCACAATGTTTAGGACATTCGTGTCCTTTTTTACACAGTATGTTTTGGAAAAAATATTTTTGAGAAATGTCCAAAACTTAAACCAAATGTAAGTAGCACTGTAGGCCTATCAGTACTAGTGTACAATGCACAACACCGATCACAAACACAAGACAAACATAGGCATCGTAGGAACAGGTGATCTTACTGGTCTAAAGTGGACAGGTTTTCATGATCTAACGTCCACACGATTCCCCAAACCTCCTCTCCATCACACTCCTGTATGGTGGCCACTCCACCGTGCCAGGCACAGTTTGTAATGTCAGCCGGAAGCCCAAAGTTCAACCTGTAGTCCTGAACAGATACATCTCTCTTACAACTTGTACCATGTCTTTACCATGCTACAGTCATGCAACATTCATGTATCATGGTATTTACGTCTTACTTCATTGTACTTTAAATAATACCCTGGTAAATGTCTAAAAATAAAACAGTATTTTCAAGGCACTTATGGCATTGATTACATTAACAGTAACAGTTTAGATTCATGTCTCTTACACGACTGTACCATGATACAGGAACTGCAATGTATATACCATTCATTTATTTACATTTTACTCCAATATACTATAGTATACTTTCAAAAATGCCATAGTAAATAAGAAGTCATGCCATAGTTTACATTAAATTCAATTCATTATTCATTAAAGGCATTTAAAAAAAAGAAATAAAGTGAGCTTAACAAAAATCATTCTTTACCTTAGAAACATATTATTAGTTATAATATGCATTATAATTATATTATAATGCAATCATAAACATTGTACTATAATATACAATATACTAGTATACTTTAAAAAGTAAAAATAGTAAAAAAACAACTATACTACTAAAAAATTGTATCCTTTAAAAAACAAATGTACTACAGCATTCTTTAAAAAATACCATAGTAAATTATATGCTATAGTTCACAGTAATTCATTAAAGGCAGTTGTTTAAAAATGAAAAAAAAAATATTCTGAGCCTAAAGAGTGAAGGTTAACAAAAATCACCCTTCACCTTACAAACGTATTGTTAGTAATAATAATAATAATAATAATAATATAATTTATAATAGTAATAATAAACACTGTACTATACAATACAATACAATACAATACAATAGTATACTTAAAAAAACTAAAAAAACAAAAAAAACTACTTATACTTAAAAAAAATGTACTTTATACTTAAAAAATACAATAGTAAATTATTTAAAATAAACAGCCATGCCATGTTTTATGGTAATTCGTTAAAGGCATTTGTTAAAAAATTAAGAAATAAATTGACTCTGATCGTAAAGAGTGAAGATTAACAAAAACTCACCATACAAACATATTAGTAATGATAATTTAATAATAATAATATAATATTGTATGTCGTTGAAACAGTCTAATAATTTATTTTTAACAAAGTAACATTTACAGCAATTTTACAGTCACTGCACTTATATAAAGGAGATTAAGAGCAATGTAATTTTGTAATCTTTATTGTTTAAATGTAGTAGGCTTAATAAAAGAATGAATTTGTTTACCTTAATTTTGCCGATGCTGTTAAACACAGCTGACGGGTTTTTCAGCTGGAGTCTCTCTTTCAATAAATTGCTACCATAAGCAAAATACATAAAGCAGCCCCTCGACATTTTAAAAACACTATTTACCTGAATCTATATGTAAACAAAGAAACGTTTTCATACAATTTTATGTCAGAAATCTCTAGCGCTGACTGACGTCTCGCTCAGATCACTAGTGACTTTCTCGTTGTCTCCCTCGTCTCTTTCAATGAAGTCAATGGTTACTAATCTGTTTGTCAGAAACGAATGAGTACTACCACCCACTCCAGTAACTGACCAGAGAAGGAAGACATGGCGATGACGTCACACCAGCGATAGAAAAACAGAAAATGTGACACTTAGTGAAAATATATTAATAAACAGCAATTTTAAAATGTATACACAAAACTAACGCGTCCAAAAGAACCGGTTTGGTTTAAAGACTTCCTGTTTGACTTAACCATTTCAAAATAAAAGACCCCCAAATAACAAAACGCCATTGGCAGCAAAACCAAGGTAATGTCAAAGGATGGGAACATTATATGCAAAGCTACTGTAGTGTTAATTTATGTTAGATAATTACTCTTTATTTAAAAACAAAATAACACTAGTTTTACTATGCTATGACTTCAAGATAAGGATGTTTGAAAACAATTATAAAGCAATTTTCTAGACAAACCAAATCAGTGTAAGAAAACATTTCATTTTAATTTTTGCAGAACTGAAATTGATTATACCGTTCTCAGTTCTCAACCGTGACCATTAGCTTTTAAACATGGAATAGCCCTCAGCAAACAACTGGATATCTGAATCAGAAATTTATTAATAGGAAATACATCTGCAGAAACAGCTCTGCCTTTTGTGTGTGATACAAACAGTCAACACTTTTAAACATAACACACAAAACAGTTTTCAAAAGAAGACCATTTTAATGTACAAAATGAAGGCAAATCAGAATCACAAAATATTTTCTAAAGGATGAACAAAACGAAAAACAAAAAATGCTGTACAAAATGCAAAAATGTACAGTGGCTTGAGATTCATCTCCTCGGCCCACCCCTGCCACGTCCTCTTCCTCTGCCACGTCCTCTACCTCTTCCTCTGCCACGACCAGCCACTGTAGAAAAAATTGGATAAATACAATTAATTTGATAAAAAATAATCTGGAATTGTCTCAAGCCTAAACTACATTAAACATGCTAACTACAAACTATGTTGGTTATTTAGACAAATGTTCTCATCAACAATATGGCAGGGCTCCAGACTAACTTTTTTCACTAGGAGCACAACCAGAAAATTTAGGGGCACACACCAAAAATCAACATGCTAACCAAATACTGTATTAAATACTTTAATGACAGATGCAGAAAGTACAATGTGCTGTTTCAAATTCAGTGTCACATCACAAAAAAGGTCAAATTTACTGGTTGCACATGTGCGACTGGATGTAAAATTTGGTGGCAAAATGCGACCAATTGGGGGCAGTCTGGAGCCCTGTATGGTCTTTAGTAGTACTGAACTCCGACAAACACATCCTCCCCTTTCTTTCAGCATGATCAAACAGTAGTGGGTCCAATCAAACATAACAACACTCACCAGCCTCTCTCTTCTTTGACTTGACTTTGGGTTCGATGTCAACCAGCAGCGTGTCCAGAGGAAGACTGTCAGGCAGGATAAAATAGCGGATGTTGTTGCCACGGATACTGAGTGACTCCAGCTGGGTGGGTTCTCTGTTTTTAAGGGTCATCTTCACAGCTTTGAGGTGAGTATTCATACTGACATCCACACCTGTTGTTTAGATGAATCACACATATTTATAGTCATCCATCAACTTTAACCAAGTACAAGTTAAGAAATACACTAAAGCCAGTACGTGTTTTAAGTCCTCAAGATTACTTGCACTAGAGCAGCATTTAAGGCTGTCACGATTATGAAATTTGGCTGACGGTTAATCGGTTAATACATTTTGATGATTATGACGATTAATTGCCTGTTTTATTGCTTTGATATTTACTTCTCATAATTTTTTTGTTTATGAATTAATTTTCGCAAATTATTGTGGTTATTTTAATTAAATCTTTTGCAAGGCTTATCTGGCACTAAATTTAAATATGTGTTAAGCATATTAAAGCAACACTTAAGACTTTAAAAAAACCTCTGTGGTGTTGCTTTAATAAGTAATCTGATATTGTCTCGTTTATACAGGCACTGCAGCTCCCCCTTGTGTTTTTTAAAGAGATCTGCAATCATTGCGGTGATCTGAAATCATTGCGATGAGGTCAAACAATTGCGATGAGACGATTACTTAATCATTGTGACAGCCCTAGCAGCATTCAATGTAAACTGTGGTACGTTTCACTAAGATACTACAGTACAGAGTAAAACATAAATTTAAATTCATTAAATGCATTGAAAGGCAACATTACCTGTAATTGTGCCGTGAACCTGTGTGCCATTCTTCAGTTCAATAGTCACTGTTTCATGGCTCAGTTTCATCAAAAACCTGTAGAATCACAATGAAAACAATTTAATCAAAACTTCACAATCTGCAATATATTTAAGCATACGATATATAAGACTGAATACAATGCAACCTGCTCCTAACTGAACACATAGGAAATGTTTTGTAGTAGAAAGCTTGTTGTTTATAGAAGTAGTGTTTTGTCTGTTGTTGCAGTCGTTTCTTTTAGGGCCTATCAGTTACAAACTTACGTTTCAAATACATACATTAATAAACTAACCCATATACGGCTAACTAAAGGCACAATTGCTATTAAGCATAAGTAGAAAATAAACTTATTCGTAAACGCATTTACTCTCTTATTCATTCATTCATTCCCGCCTGCTGCAGTTAGCAGCTAACCAACAGCTACATACAATCTAACTCCATCTATTAAATCCTATAACATTTCTTCACGTGAAAAGTGATAATATGAGATTAACAATATATTTAAAACGTTTTACCTGACGAGTTTCATGCTGGCAGTGGATTCTGAGATTAAATCCTCCACCAAAAAGAGAAAAAATTGTAGCGCGAAACGACAGAAAAGCGTCGGAGGCTACTAAATCGATGCAGGGAATCACTTCCGGCGCGTAACCGGAAGCAAAACTGGTTTTCGGTAAGCGATGGTTGCCGCTGCAAAATAAAACTCACTAACATTTGTATAATGAAAATAAACATTTGTCATATTATATTATATTTAATATTTTAGAGTTCTAATCAATTTAAAACGTTTAAAAGCCATCAATACTGTTTTGAAAAATATTTACAATATAGATATCAATATAAATATCTACACCACTGACAATAAAATTATTTAGTTAGTAGCCAAACTTTACAGTGCTTGTATTGCACAATTACAAGCACAGCACAACACGGAGAAAATATTAATTTTCCTTTGTTAACTTGTAAATGGGAAAATGAACGAGGCATAGCACCATCTATGATGACAAAACAAATATAAAATACCAATAACAATTCAGGGATCCCTAATATTACAGGTACACTATACAAAAACAATACATAATTGTAATCAAATCGAAATTAAAATTTTAATTCATGAAATATTTAGTCAACGTTATAAGGGAAGTTGAATTATTGACAATCTGGCATCCCGACAGCAGGAAGTTAATACCGGAAAACGCTCATTGAAACATCACGCCTCAAGTGAATCGGGGACGAATTATAGAAATTTAACACACGCGATTCGTTATGAAGATTCATTCGTGACTTTACAGGGGATTATCTAAAAATGCTGGAGTGAAAATGCGGTTAAAATATGACTGGAGACGTTATAAACGATGCTGTTGTGTGGATTTAGAGTGACGTGTGTTAGTGACTGTGCATCAGGACTGACTGACAGCTGATCAGATCCTCATCTTCAGCTCTGATCTCTGTATAAAGCGTTCAGAGATCATGTTCATGTCCAGTATTGTCTCATGTGTTTTCACTGAAGCTGTGCGCTGTGTTTAATGCAGTTAAAATGTTTCCTAAAGCCTCGTTCACGAGCCTGATAGTGGGGTTCTTCCTCCTGTATGTACTACACACATGTTGGGTAATGTTTGGGATCGTTTACACTAAACCCTGTGAAAATCCCAAGGGTAACGGCTGTATTTCACCTTACCTGGCTGGGAAACCTCGACTGCAGGTAAGAATGTCATGTATTGTCCAGATAGATGTTTACTTTTCCATGTTTATTATTAGTCTTTACTTGGAGGTTCTCTGGTTATATTTTTAATGACTAGATGGTTTATGTTTTAATGTCTTTTATCAGTTGAGTGTATACACAGCGCTGAAACCAAATGCTGATGGTGGACACAGTCTCATCCACAGAGAGGAAGAATTTGATGTGAATAGCAGGTTTGAGAGGTAAATCAAATACTGACAGTATCCATTGTGGATTTATTTGTCATTTTGTCCGTGTAGTTGTCAAAACCTTATTTCTGTATGTTTAGGTTAGTAAATGTATCTTTGCCGAAGAAGACAAGGAAAAATGGAACGCTGTACGCCATGGTGTTCCTGCACCAGGCAGGGATGAACCCGTGGCAGGATCCACATCAAGTGCATTTAGTAACACAGCTGACCACGTACATGTTGCCCAAACCTCCAGAGATCAGCCTGATCACGGGTCAAGATGAGCCGGAGGTAAGACGATTCCTAACAAAGATGTTTTTCACACATTACACTGTGCAGTCAGTGATGGTCTGGTTTTATTGTTATCCAGAAACCAGAGCAGCAAAACCCAGGTGCTCACTCGGAGACGGACCGACCCGTTTCTCACTGGCGCTCTCGTCTGACCCTGAACGTGGTCTCTGAGCACTTTCAGTTTGATCGTGAGGCTCTGCCTGGAGATGTGCACCGCTACATGAGAGTGTTAGTGCAGTGTTTTCCGAATATTTCACTTACTGTGTTTGAATGGTCAATCCTGTATAATTCAGTTTATTTGTGTCTTTTAGATACCAGAGTGGCAAAAAGATGATTTACCTGCCGCTGCTGTTTGTGGATGAACTCAGCAACAGAGTGAAGGATTTGATGGTACTGCATCTTTAAGGCATCTGCACACCAAACGCGAATTTAACGATTTGCACGAGTAGATTACATACAAAGTCAATGCAAAGACGTGAATAGACACAAGCTTGTGTGTGATAATGCGAATAAAGCGAATGAAAGCGTTATATATTTAGTTCATATGTGTACTTACGTTATCATAAATGTTTCAAAAATACTTGCATTCAGATAATTTGCAATATTATATAAAAATGTCCCACCTCTCTTCATTGGATCGCTTGTCAATGCCGTCATGTCCAGGTTATCCTCAGTTTCAGCTTTTATAGCCATAGAAACCATAGATGTGTTTGGTTTCCCAGATTGATCAGCGTATGACATAAAAACTAATGCGGGAGTTCTGTTTTTATATCGCTCTTGCGATAGTTTGATGTCACCGGCAGATCTGCAGTGAAAGTTACATAATGTGCTTTTAAATATATGCTTTAATTTATGCAAACATGTAGGTTTTGACCTAAACTCTTGATGTTGAAAAGCAATGTGTTTAATGTGAAACAGGAGATCAACAGTAGCTCTACTGAACTGCCTCTGACCATCTCATATGACTCCATCGCTCTGGGGAAACTGCGCTTCTGGATCCACATGCAAGATGCTGTTTATTCACTGCAGCAGTTCGGTAAGAATCTCATTTTGATCCATTGGGAGTTTAATATATATTGTGTTTTTTTTTTTGGTGAATCTCATGAACCCCCCCCAATCAAAATAAAGATTAATAGGATTTTTTTTCCAATGTGACATTGCTGGTATGTGAAATAAAGAAATTATACATTTTTTTAATTGTCTAGTGTGCATACATGATAGTAGTATTTTTTGGCTTTAACGGCACATAAATTTAGTATCTGTGCATCTATAATGAGAATTACTAAAAAGTTATGTTTAGACTCACAGTAACATGAAGTTTGGAAAGTAAATGTACTTAATTGAAATAATATAACAATGCAAAAAAACAACAAAAAGAAGATCATGAGATCCACCTTTTTTCCGATAATAATATTTTTTTCCCGTTGTTGATTATATTTATTTTTTACATCTTTAGGCTTCACTGAAAAAGATGCGGATGAAATCAAGGGAATATTTGTGGACACAAACCTATATTTTCTTGCACTCACATTTTTTGTGGCGGCTTTCCATGTAAGTGTGCGCATTTAAATCCGAATGTGTAATGTTGTGCATCGGATGAGGTTTTTGCTTTTAATACATCGTAACATTTTCTTCCATCTTTTGTTTGACTTTCTGGCCTTCAAGAACGACATCAGTTTCTGGAAACACAAGAAGAGTATGGTGGGCATGTCCAGTAAAGCAGGTGAATGAAATCAACAGGACAGATGATGATTTACATGATGAGCTTCCTCTAACAGGACAGATGTTGATTTACATGGCATGCAAAACATTCTGACGGCAGTGAAACCGAGAGATGTCATGACATGTGGGTTAATGTTGTGTTTTCATCTGTGTCTATTAGTACTGTGGAGATGTTTCAGCACCATTGTGATCTTCCTCTATCTCCTGGATGAGCAAACCAGCCTGCTGGTTTTGGTTCCTGCTGGAATCGGATCTTTGATTGAGGTATTGATCCGCTGTGGTGTCTTTTTAAACATAATGGATACAGTTATAGTGAGGTAACCATTGTAATTTCTTTGTCCTTTGTTGGTTTAGGTGTGGAAAGTGAAAAAGGCTTTTAAAGTACATGTCATCTGGAGGGGCTTCACTCCAACACTCCTGGTAAACTGTTTTTTTTTAGGGCTGTGAATTAACTAGTTACCAGTGAGTACTGGTGAATTTTTTTTTAAAATGTGTGGCTGATTATTTCTGCAGTTTGGGAAATCTGATGAGTCTGAGAGGAGAACAGAGGAATATGACACACTAGTGAGTTTTACTGCCAGTTTGGTCTTATGATTTCTTTTAAATATATCTGAATATTAATGTGCTTTTTATCATCATCCAGGCGATGAAGTATCTGTCATATCTGCTGTATCCTCTCTGTGTTGGTGGGGCCGTATACGCTCTGGTGTTTGTGAAATATAAAAGGTACACTGTCACTTTAACACTGTAATCACATGACATCATACATGTCATCAAAACATCAATTACTAAAACATCTACATTTGTGACCCTGCATGTGAAAACTTAGCTATAATATTTTTTTGTTTTCTACATAAAACCTTTTTGTCTTTAATATTGACTGAGTAAGATTGAAATCAACAAGTTAAAATAAAAATTTTTTTTTAAATGTGTTGGATTGTGTGTTAAAATCTAAATACTTTATTTTGCATAGCTGGTACTCTTGGATTATAAACAGTTTAGTCAATGGTGAGTCACATTAAAACTTTATTTATTTAGTTTTTTTATATTACTTTAAGAGTCAATCAATTATAAAAACTTTTATTGTTAATCTTCATTTTTATTTGAACAGGAGTTTATGCCTTTGGATTCCTCTTCATGTTGCCGCAACTCTTCGTAAACTACAAGGTTTGTTCAGATTAATAATAAAACAGAATAATAAAAGCAATACATGACCTCCAGTTGTTTTTAATCTGTTCATTTATTTTGACAGATGAAGTCTGTGGCTCATTTACCCTGGAAAGCTTTTATGTACAAGGTAAGAGGAGAATACATGCAACCGCAACACTATGAGCACAATAAATCTGTCATCACATCTATGTTGACCAATGGTAACACTTCTTTGGTAACATTTTTCAACACTGACACTCAGAGCTGTGCGCGAAAAAATCGTCGAGCAGCCAGCACGTGTCTTAATGGCCGTGTCCACCAAAGTATTTAAACATGGCTGAAATGCCAAGCGGATGCCAACTGTGGGCACTTGCAAGTGTTTTCTCAGCTAAGCGTTTTGGTTGCTATGATATTTGTGCTTTGTTTATCAGTCGTTGAACGATGCGCCAGTTGGTTGTTGTGATATGGTGGTTGTTGTCCCGCCCCTCCTCCACTGTGATTGGACAGCCGAGTAAGAACTGACATTGACGTGAACATTTTTCAACTCTGGGTGCTCAGCGCTCAGGGGGCGTGCACACCAAAGCTTTTACGCTCGCGGCCGGCGCATGTTTTCAATTGTTTCCAACGGAAGCACAACGTTTTTCAAAACAGCCTGCAGCTGGCGGATTTTTTTCCGTGCTGAAAGCCAACACTCTGTGTTTTTGAAAGTGCAGCGCTTTCATTGGAAACAATTGAAAACATGCGCCTTTGGTGTTCATGCCCCCTTATGTGGCATTCACACCAACTGCGGTATTCGCGCATATTTGGGCGCTTGGACATTTAGAGTTTTCTCGCTTCATTCGCATGTGAAATTCTAGTCAATAATGACATTCACACGGAAATTCCCATCATGGGAGGGGCTTCTGCGACTCCGCTCACTCCCTGTTATCACGTAACTACTAGAGCAAGCTCCTGATTGGTTAACACAGTGCCAATATCCGCTAAAGTTCAGATTTTTCAATGCGCTTGTTTCCCGCAGCAACGCTCAATTCGCGAATGCCACTGTACGAGTTTCGCGCCGCAGGATGCCTGTCCACGTCTTTGCATTGACTTAACATGTAAATCACTTGTGCTTGCCGCCTCTTCCGCGTCTGGTGTGAATGCCACAGTAGGGTGCCATTTGGGACAGGGCAAAATGCTAATATTGGTGTATGTTTAGTTTCTATAACTGCTTTTATTTAATAAGTACTATTGTTTGTTTTTCAACAGGCTTTTAATACATTCATCGACGATGTCTTTGCTTTTATCATTACCATGCCAACTTCTCATCGGTTGGCTTGCTTTAGGGATGACGTTGTATTTCTTGTTTACCTTTATCAAAGATGGTAAGAAACCTCTCTTTCATCTAACATTAAAATTGAAAATTTAAATGCATACGAATGACTCGTGATATGTTGAATTGTTCCAGGCTGTATCCGGTGGACAAAGCCCGAGTAAATGAATACGGATTGTCTTACGATGAAACGGCCAGAAGAAAATCTAAAGAAGATTAACGTCATCACAGCACGATGTTTTCATGGAATCAGCTGTCAGGATTAAAAACACACAAAACGCAGTGTCTGGAGATACAGAAGATACTACGTTTGTCAAGGGAACATTTATATTGAGATTTATGTAGATGAACATTTATTGAAATGACTGCGAAGGTCGACCGTTGATTCCCGATTGACATTCCTGAGACACGTGCGGGGGCCGTCCGACAAAGTTTAAATGATTACTGTATAATTTGTTGTGTTAAAGGATAATAAGAAAATGTATATGAAGCTTGGTTTAATTTTACATAATGTATTTTGATGGGACTGTTTATTCAGTCTCAAATAGTGTTTGGAAATTAAGACCATGGGTGCCAAAGACCACAGCTTCATATTTATGACCTGTTTAATTTTGAATATGAATAGATTAATTTGAATAACATGACTGATGTTTATTTGTTCAGAGAGATGATGGATATGTTTGATTTTGTGTTCCTTATTCCATTAAAATGTTTCTGTGATTTATCTGCTTAATATCTGACATTTTATTAAATAGTCTATGCTATGTGTATGTCTGTCTGTATTTTTTTGTGACGGGCCTGCTGCCCTTATATTGTGTGTATATGTACCTAGAAATATACAGAATATCTATCCATAATCTCTACCATTTACAATAGCTACTATGTAAATTACCACATTAACACATTCATTCAACAGTAATACTTACCATTTTAATCGTATAATAATAATAATAGGCTACGTTTTATTATTAGATCTCCAAGTAAGCAATTATAGTTTACCCCACTTTCCTCAAGAATAAAAGAACTGACGAGCCAATCACAGCTTTTGGTCTCGCCCACTGAAGTGACGCACGATGCTATATAAGGCATCGCCCCGCCCCCATCGGCCCTTTCCGTTCTCTCTCGTATCTGTGCCTGAGGTGCTCGGTTCTTCTCACGAAGCTAAGGCCTGTCAATCCGGCGACTAGCACCGTCAAATTTAGGCATCCACGTCTGAAACATTAAACTGCTGATAGAAAAATGGCATCTGTATCCGAGCTGGCCTGTATTTACTCCGCTCTCATCCTCCACGATGATGAAGTTACCGTCACGGTGAGTATCATCAGGCTAGAGCCGCGCGCCATTAACATCCGGGACACTGACAGTACGATACCGGCATTTTTAAGTTTAAAATATGTTGTTTCGTGTGTTATGTTTGGATCTGTATCAACTGGTGACCGTACCATATTCTGTGTATTTTATATTTTTTAAGTCTGCTGGTTTTCTAACGTTAGCAGAGTTATGAATGAGTTGATGTGTAAGTTAAGTGGCGGCAGTGAAAACCAATGCACATACTAGAACACACGTGTATGCTTTCTTTTATATATATGTTTTACACTCGTATTCAGTCACAGTATAACCAGTTAAGTGTATTATGTTTCGGTTGTAACAATCATAAATTAATGAATCAGTTAACTTGACAGTTAAGTTAGTGCTCCTACTTTACCATTGTTCAGTAAATCGTATTAAATGTTAATGATTGGTACAGACAGCATTACACCATTCATAAACCATATTTTTAAAGTTTTGTTTACCAGGTATTACCATTATGGTATCATTTAACAACAAAACTTATAGATTTGCCATAGTGTAATTCAATTCAACACTTTCAATGCCTAATAAATCACTAAACCTTGATAATTTGTTAACTTTAAACTTATCATCCAAAATGAGGGTATTAGAGTCACTAAGTATAAAACACGTGCAAGGTGGTGTTGTGCTGTCACATTTACACAGTGTTCACATAGTATGTGGTACACATGCACTGTTGTCGATTATGATGAGTAAGTAATAAATTAACTTGCCCGCCCGATTTGTGCAGTTCTGTGTGTTTAACTTGTTTTTGGTTGTGTTACACAGGAGGACAAGCTCAACGCTCTTATCAAGGCTGCTGGCGTGACCATTGAGCCTTTCTGGCCTGGTCTCTTCGCTAAGGTGCGTCATCTCACCAGTTGTATGTCTTATACACCGTTAGTGTAAAAAATAAGGATCATTTGGGTTAAATAGTTTGTGCTTTATCAAGTTTAATCGGAGCATTTAGCTTATTCACCGTATCCCCCAGAGTTGGATGGGTCCATACATGACTTTTTCATCCCCACGCGTGCCGTAACTCTGTCTGACACCCCCTGCTGGCTTAGCTTAGCACAAAGACTGGAGGTGGATGGCTCCAGCTAGCATACTGCTCCCTATAGGTGACAAAATAGCGTCAACATTTTCCTGTTTATATGTTGTGATTTGTATGGTCACATTGTGTACGGGTGGCAGGGTCATATGAGAGACAGCAATGTTTTAACAGTATACATGCTGTGAACTATATTCTCAGAAGGTGAAGCACTGCTACATGGCGGCGTGACTCTGAGCGAACTCTCTTCTCCTCACCACTGGGTTTCTCGGGTGCTGCGAGCGAAGCACTCTGTCTTCTGTGAATATAGTTCCCTGTATGTATACGGTTAAAGGGTGGCTGTGTCTCTTATAACCATGTTATTTGTACACGGTGTGACCTTACAAATCGCAACATATAAATAGGAAAATGTTGGCGTTGTTTGGCACTTGTTGGGAGCAGTGTGCTGGCTGGAGCCATTCACTTTTAGTCTTGGTGCTGGGCTGGGCTAGTGAGGGGTGTGTCTGACAGTTGCGGCATGCGCGGGGATGAAAGGGGTATGTGTGGCCTTATCTAACTCTGGGTGATACGGGGAATAAGCTAAATTCCCAAAATGTCGGTGTGTTACTTTTAAAAGCATTGTTAACCTTTTAAACGCTTTTTTTTTGTAGAACATTAACACTGTTCTTTAAAAAAAAAAAATCTGTGTTCAGGCTCTGGCCAGCGTTGACATCGGCAGTCTGATCTGTAACGTTGGTGCTGGAGGTGGTGCTGCACCTGCCGCTGCTGCAGGAGGTGCTGCTGCTCCTGCAGGTGGAGACGCACCAGGTAACTGTTCCTGAGTTTTCACATGCGTTTAAATCGGCGTTAAATCATCGGTCATTGAAAACGATATATCTAGCTTTGAGTTTCTCACGTTTTATCTTGTCTGTTGCAGCCAAAGAGGAGGAGAAGAAAGAAGAGAAGAAAGATGAGTCCGAGGAGTCCGATGAAGACATGGGCTTCGGTCTTTTCGATTAAAGCAGTTCTTTTAATAAAAAATGAAACTGTCAATGCTGTAAGTGTCATTACTCGGGTTGAGGGGTTTGTGAGGTAGCAGATTAACCACATGTTGAATTGACATCCAGTCCGTTTTTACACATCTACCATCATTTCTTGTAACATGTTACTTTGAATTACATTATAAACAACTTTATGTACTTTTTTTATAGTAAAGTTAAGGTCCTGCAGAAAAGTTTGTTATATCAAGTGGTTTGTGGAATGCTGTGTAGGAAAATTTTGCAAAAGGTTTTTAATGAAATCTAGTAAGCGAACTGCTTAATTTTTTGTTAAAAACATTTGACAGGCCACCTGTCAGCCCACAGCTTGTAGTTGTAACTGAATTTGTGAGCTGCATATTAACAAAATGTGTAACACTTAAGGATAATCGGTGAATATTGTAATAATTAAACTACAACAATGTATGATTTTAAAAGTTAAAATTTAATAGATGCACTATTTTTAAGATATTTTAAGAAAACGTGGTGTACACGATCTCATGTCTTTGGTGTTACATGTCGCTCCTTGGGGACTTTTATTTGTATTACTTCCTGTGTAAAGGTCACTACGGCAGGTGAGGGATGTATGGTATGATCAATTTTCAAGATTTTGCTAAATTTATTACAACTTTATTGGAGCATGTCGTGTTAGCGGGGAAAAAAAGATTTTATCTTTTTAATCATCATCATTTTTTATTTATTATTTGTGGAAACATTACGGACATAAGAAGTCATCGGTATCTTCTGTTTAACTGGATATAGCAAAATAAAATTTAAATAAACATCAATTTTATATGAAGCATGACTAAAGTCAGAGTTTGACAAATCTAAACAATTTAAACAGTTTACAGTGCAGTAATGGATTAACAAGAGCTTTCCGTGACGTAACGTTAAATTGACGTTATTTTAAATTCTCGAAGAGCGGGAAGAATATGAGCGTACTTCTATGCAAATCAAAGGCGAACAGATCTGAAGCGAAGTATTAAACGGACATAAACAATATATCTTTATTTGAGTTTACACCAAAATACGTGCACTACGACCACGAGTACATTATTTCATATGCATTCATATGATTTTACTGTGTGTGTGTAAATCAGTAACGCAAGTTTACCAACGGATGGCAGCAGAACACAGTGTTTACTGCGACAGTCTGTCAGGGGAACAGATGAAGAAAGATTCGGTTATTGTTGTCCTCTTGTCTTTACAGACAGTAACCAGATGTCCAAAAATGTCAAAACCAATTTATAAAGCAATGAAAATCTACATCATTTAATGGTGAGTTTGAAGACACTTCACCTTTTATGAAAGTCAGATTCATACGTGCTGCTATTTCTGCTGCACTAACGTTATACTGAGCTGCTTATCTAAATCCTGTAGTGATACGTTTGTGTTTGGGTGATTAAATTTAATTTAATATAATATAGTATTGTAATACATTATTTTTGTTATAAAATTATAAGCTGCTAATGATAATCATTTTCAAAAAATGCTGAAAAACTCAAATATAACAGGAGCCCAAATATTTTATGTGTTGTTAAAAAAAGCATCTAAGAACAAAAGGAATCATATGTGACCCTGGACAACAAAAGCAGTCATAAGGGTATTTTTTGTTGAAATTATTACATCAGGATAGGACAATATTTTGCTAAGATACAACTACTTGGAAATCTGGTGTATGAGGGTGCAATATTTTTAAAGGGGACATATCATGAGGAAATCTGACTTTTTCCATGTTTAAGTGCTATAATTGGGTCTCCACTGCTTCTATCAACCCAGAAAATGTGAAAAAGATCAACCCAGTAACTTAGTTTTGGTAAACCATTCTGTGCAAGCATAAAAACAGGTAATTGAAATTGGGCTCCCCTTTTGATGTCAATAGGGGATCTTATTATAATAATAGCGCCCCTTAAGAGGGTCACACAACATCACGCCACGTCTAGGACAAAGCGGAGGTATTGTACACCGAAAGTGCACATTAAAAAGCGCAAGCTTAGTCAGATAGTCTACTTCAACATACGAAATATACGTTAGCAGCCAATCTGAATTGCTAACGATTCGGGTCAAAAATTATGTTATTTAAACTATGTGAGTGGCGCTCTGTGGCACGACAGGGATTTAAGCAGTGTCTAAAGTCACAGCGGACAGGTGCCGCCGGTGTGCATACATTGATAGAAAATAATGTGTTCTGTTTTTAGATTCATGGTGCGACGTGGCGCTGCGCTTCTCGTCCGGTGTGCGACCCCCTTTAATCTGCACTATCCAACCACAGCACTGCCATTTAGTGGAGAGAGAGAGGGAGAGATAGAGAGAGAGAGAGAGAGAGAGAGAATAATTGACAGCACAATTGAGATTTAATTTCAACAAACCACCATCCCATTATTGGGATCAGTGTTTGCTTTTCATCAGCTCATTTGCATTTAACAGGGCACACCCAAAAATGGCACATTTTTGCTCGCACCTACAAAGTGGCAATTTTAACATGTTATAATAAATTATCTATATAATATTTTGAGTTAAAAAGTCACATATGTACACTGGGGACACCAAAGATTTATTTGACATCTTTAAAAAGTCTTGTGAAAAGTGCTCTTTAATATTGAGAAAATCGCCTTTAAAGTTGTCCAAATAAAGTCTTTAGCAACATATTACAAATGATAAATATTATTATTTTTAGATATTTATAGTAGGATATTTACAAAATACCTTAATGGAACATGACCTTTACTTAATATCCTAATGATTCGTGGCAAAAAAAAGATAATTCTGACCCATTCAATATATTGTACTACAAATGAAGAGTTTGTATTGTGTTTTATTTATAGCTGTATATCTTTAGTTATGGAGCCCTGAATCAAAACAAACCAACTGCAGGTTCATTGGAATTAATTGAAATGCAAAATTAAAAAAAAATATTGGTTTTGGAACCAAACTCTTAAATTATACCCATGCTACTTATGACTGGTTTTGTGGTCCAAGTGTTTGCTAAATGTCATTCATCTCCACAATGTTTATGGAGGCTGTGTCCTATGTTTTCTGAAGTATCATGTATGTTATTAACATACTTCCATTATGTGTGTTACACAGGTGTAAAGAAGACATCATCGTACATTGAGATCTGCTCTTATGAAGATGTAAGCATTTGTTTCAGTCCTCTTATAGTCAATGTCAGATTTTCTCAGGCTTTCTCACAGTGCAGGGGTTTAGTCTCAAAATAGTTAGTTTCCCAAAAGAAAAAGTCACACCCCTGAACACAGATAACACAAACTCTCTCACCAGTTCATTACACCTCAACTGTAGTTGTGTTCAGATCCCTCAACAAACACTGAAGGGGTAACAGTAATGTTTGTGTATACAGATTTGGCTATACCATGAGAATTCGTACATATTTTATGAGTTTGCTAATTCATATGAATTCAAGTTAATCGTGCAAAATCGTACAATTCTCATGAAAAAAAAACATCAACAACGAAACCTAACCCGCACCTAACCCCAACGTCACAGGGGTCAAGGCAAATCATACAAAAACCTACGAATGTGGTCGTATGAATTAATACGAATTAGCCATTCTCATAGATAGCGTTGGCTATACTTGTGAGGGCCAGCTTTTTAATGATGAGGCAATTCCTCAAAAAAAATCTGCAAATTCATGTTATGTATTAAGTCTCATGTATGTTCATAGGTTTATGTGAGGGTCAGGTTATCGTTTAAGTTCATTAGCCTAACATAAACACAGCATATGGTTATGAGATGTTCTTGAGACTTTGTTGTGAGATCAGTAGTTGTATAGTCTTAAACGTTTATTATTTAAGTTTTTTGACTTTATGTTTATATAATTTATTTTACATTGCACACGCTGCTTTCATTTTATACACTTATACCTTATTGTCTTAATATAATTATAGCAAAGCCAAGGTCACATATTGACCTCCCAGGTAAATGTGCACTAATACAATGCATAGTTCACTGTCAATTTGGATAAAATCGTATGCAGTATGCATAAATACAGTGGCAAGAAAAAGTATGTGAACCCCTAGGAATGAACTGGTTTTCTACAGTGATTTGCCAAAAAATGTTATCTGATCCTCATCTAGGTCACGACAATAAACAAACAAGATGTGCATAAGCTCACAAGACATAAATAATTCCAGTTTCTTGTGTCTTTTTTGGAAACACCCATTAAACATTCGCAGTGCTGGAGGAAAATGTAAGTGAGCCCATGGACTTATGGTTATTGAAAGCTTTTTTTGTCAGAAGCTGGCAAACTGGAGTCCAATTAATAAAATGAGTTTAAATGTGTGGTTTAGTGCAACTTTGATTGATATTAAGACACTCACACATTTTAAGATTGCTGTCAGCTCTTCTGAACAATGCTCTTATAAAGATATCTGATCAAGAGATGTTGCACTCCATAAGGCTGAAAAGGGATACAAAACAATCCCAAAATGTTTAGACCTCCATCAGTCTACACTTAGACAAATTGTCTATAAATGGAGACAGTTAAATACTGTAGCTACCCTTCCTAGAAGTGGGCGCACAGTCAAGATGACTCCTAAGACATCATGCAGAATACTCAGTGAAGTAAAGAAGAACCCACGAGTAACAGCTAAAGGCTTGAAGACATCATTGGAACGGGCACACAGCTCTGTTCCTGAGTCTACCATACGCAAGTCTTTGGACAGGCACGGTGTCTATGACAGTACACCATGGAGGAAGCCGCTGCTCTCCCGAAAAACATTGCTGTGAGCCTGAAGTTTGCAAAAGAGCACCTTGGCAAACCCCAGTGCTACTGGGAAAATATTTTATGGCTTGATGAAACAAAAGTTGAATTTTTTGGGAAAAATTGTATGGCGCAAAATAGGCACAACTTACCAACAACAAAACATCATCCCAACAGTGAAGTATGGTGGAGGGAACATCATGATTTGGGCTTGCTTTGCTGCCTCATGGCCTGGACCACTTGCCATCATCGAGGGTAAAATGAATTATTAAGTAAAAAAAAATCCTAAAGGATAATGTCAGGGTGGCTGTCCACCAGTTGAAGCTCAGTAGAAGTTAGTTGATGCAACAGGACAATGACCTTAAGCATTGTAATAAATCCAATACAGACTGGCCATTTGGAGTGGCCTAGTCAAAGCCAAAACCTTAACCTGTGGAATGACCTCAAGAGAACGGTTCACACCAGACATCCTACAAATGTGTTGAGTTAAAGCGGTTTTGTAAAGGGGAATGAGCAAAAATTGCTTCTGAACGATGCGCAGGTCTGATTCAGAACTACCGAAAGCGCTTGCTTGAAGTATTTGCTGCCAAATGAGGCTCAACAAGCTGTTAAAGGTAGGGTAACAGATTTGATCCTGAAACATTTTTTGTTATGCTGGTTAAAAGTCTCCTTACATCCTGATAGCAATCACTGTGTTAAGTTGTTTAAATGTATTTGTAGAAATTTATGTCATCTGTGAAAGGCGTAGGACCAAAAAATGTTCAACAAATCATAGATTTCGGTCCGAACGGACGTTTCCATTTTTGTCCCTCATACATAAGCATAATTTGAATGCCCACCGCGCAGCGAGTCCACGCAGACACCATACGTCATCGGCGCGTTCACGTGCGCTCACCTCCTGCCTGTAAACAGTGAGAACAGCAAACTTTTCTGCTAAATTGACAACCTACACAGGAGGCACAAAACTAAAGGCATCTTTTATAACAACAACAGCAAAAACTGCCTGGATAAGCAAGAGCAAAACCCCAAATGAACATCGGTAACTTCTTCACTGCTTTACCACGAGATGCAAACAGCTGCAGGACGCAAAGGGTCTGAAAGAGTTGTTGCACAGTTTATTTTGGTAAGGTAGGTACGCGATATGTTTGTATTGAGATGGATTCAGATATTCTACTTTGATGAAACATTGTGTTGCTTATGAAATTTGTGTTCGTTTACGGATTAGCGTAACGATATAGTTACTACGTCTACACAACCGAACGTGTGCTTAAACTAATTCTGATGTAAACCAGTTGTTTGGTTATTTTGGCAGTGTTATTCGACTTTGTACTGCAAAGTTTTCTCACTGCTGATGAATGAGACATGAGATGTGACCGTCTGATCTGTGCGTGTTCATGTGTTTTGGAAGAGGCGTGACTTTGGATGGCGGTTTGACTTGAGGGTGGGATCGGGATTTCATTGCTAGGCGGCTACCGTTAGCATTTTTCAAAATGTGTTACCCTACCTTTAAATCCAAGGGTTCACTCACATTTTCCTCCAGCACTATGAATGTTTAATGGGGGTTCTCAAAAAAGACACAAGAAACTAGAATTATCTGTGTGTTGTCACCTTATGCGCATTGTGTTTGTCTATTGTTGTGACCTAGATGAGGATCAGATCACATTTTATGGCAAATCACAGTAGAAAACCAGTTTATTCCTAGGGGTTCACATACTTTTTCTTGCAGTTGTATGTGTTTTTCTGTTGTAAGCTTATAATGTCAACCTTTTTGACTTTTTGTTATGTGTCATACAGACTTGTCGTAAGAAATTTGTCTGGATGCAACTTGCTAGGCACCACAATGACGCAATTAAGTCTAAAACTCTTTACACAGTGCCAAAAACTTCAGGAACAGCGAGACAGACAGATTGTACAAAAACCTGCATTTACGTGTTCAGCTGTTAGTTACAGACACCATCAGCCTGAAGAGGAAGAACGGTGAGTCTTAAAGGAATCATTCTCCTAAAAACATTAACGTGAAGATGATATGAAAATAGCCAAAGTTATTGGATATAACAACAGTAATATGGGTGACAATGCGACGCTTGAATATTAGCAATTTTTGAGTTCTGGTACTGTTATCAGGTTTAAATTTCAGTCAGAAATATGTTATTTAATTGTGATTTTTGCACTTGATTTTAGAGATATCCATTTAGGCAGGAAAATTAGGCAATCGGTACTTCCGTTTTACGGCGACTTTAATAATTTTGTGTTGAAATTTACATGACTGATTTTGGTAGACATTAGGGACTTCACTTGAGTGAGCAATAACTGTTCTAATGCCAGTACTGAGATCTGTCTTTTCTTACTTGCTCATCATAATGTGGTATATAATGGTAAAGAAAAGCTGTACAATTCCAGCGTAGTGACGCAACTTCCCTAAATATTTGAAGTTGTGGACCATGTATGGTTAAGTCATATGTGAATGAATTACATAAACACAGGTTGTAATTATATGACGGTGAAGGAATTATGACAGATTTTTTTGTTTATGGGTGAACTTCCTTGAGTGTTGTTTAGTAATTTTAAGTGTGATCTAATGCCAGGGGTTCTTACATTTTAAGGAAAACTAGTTTTGGTGTAAATTTTAAGTTCGATCTGAAATGTTTTCCAGAGGAGAGGTTCTGAATGTATTTGAATGCCTGTGAGGGTTGTTTTGTCTGGTCTGGTCTGGTCAATGATCAAAGCTTAAAATTGGCATGTTACTGCTTGAGTTCCCAGAAGTAGTGACCTTTAATAGATCACCATTGTATAGTTCAGTGGATCCAAACCTGGGGTCCAAGGGGGGTGCCAGAGTTCACAAGGGGGGATCTGATATGCTTAAGTAAAGATGCATAACATTTTCTACTAATAATGTCTTTTTTAAAAGATTTTTTTAAATGCTGTAAGATGGGTTTTTTTTCAGATATGTCTATATGTACATAGCGGGGCCCCAAGGAAAAGGTTGGGAACCAGTAGTATAGATCATCAATACTCGTGAACCTAAATATCTCCAAGAAGACTTATCCTATAATATGCTCAGCATGTTACAATCATAAAGATGACATTTCACTAGCAGCAATAAATAAAGATTTTATTCACCTCTGCATGTCTGAATTTTGTTGCAGGTGGACATCAGCTGAAACCAGAGATGACATCATTTAATCTGGTCTTTGGACATATTCTTGGCTTTTACTCTCAGTTTCGAGACGACAGTTTATTTTCAGTGTGACAATCACCTCATCGGCAGGTTGGTACAGTATCTTCGCCATTACAGAAAGTTCACAAGAATCCCAACAGCCGCATAGCCACTGTACACAGTGACTCAGTGTGTGAAATAAATGCTGCTGTAATTTTAGCAGTTTCACTATTTCTGTTAAAAAGGACAGACTGGATTTTGGGCTGAGAAGTAGTTTAGGAAAAGCTTACAGTACATCCACAGTGACTAGTGAGTTGAATTATAACGGGGTCAATCCTCCTGGATTAATGTACTGTTAGGTTAAATGCTTTCCCTGTGGGCACAGTGCTGTTACTGTACTTCCAACTGTAGGGCAATCCTTGTGGTGAAAGAACCGGTAATCTAAATATTTTGTACTTAAGATTCATGAGCTTATCTTATTTAAAAAATAATATACATAAAAATGTGGTGTCATGACATTTTTGGAAAACAATTGGACATAAGTAGTTTTTTTACCCAGAGACTATATCTTGAAAAATTAGTGACATTTCCTCACTTCAATCTTTTCACCTGGCAAATTCTGTTTACTTGTTTCATGCATTCATCTAAATAAATGTAGAGTAGCTAGGCCTTTAAACTGAAGGCAACCATTTACCAACTAAAGCAACCAATAACTATTCGCTTTGTGCCATGTTGTGTTTAGGGGCGTGGCGATTTCTCCAAAATAACAGACCGGTGTGGAACCAGTAAATCATTCATTCACGAACATCTCTAAAGTTTATAACAACACAGATATGTTAAAATATCTCTTTAAAATTCCGTTAATTGTTTCAAGCAAAACTCTTGGACGTCTTTTAAAGACTTTATGCCGTGAATCTCACATACTTTTAAAAATGTAGCAATTATTCGATCTTGATAAAGCATTGTCACTTACTTTCTTCTTCTTCGATCAGACGGTTTTGTGTTGTTTCTAAGCAGACCGTTAATGGAGCTGTTTGTAGGATTTTGACTGTAGTAAATAAAAAATAATACTATAATATAGACGTCTCAGCAGTAACAACATAAACAAGCGGCTTTCGTGGTCAACACGTAACTTCCGGTAAACTCCGCTAAGAATAACTAACAACAAAGTACTTTAAACATAGTTTATTTATATAACAAGCAAAATAAACAACACGTAGATTACTCAGGAAACCAAATCATTTATTTTCAAAGAGGTATTTGTCCAAAAGTTCAAGTTAGCAACTAGTCATTAAAAAAAACTGAAACCGTAAGTAAAGTTTGGACCAGACGTGTATCGCGTCACCGCAGGTGCGTCTGATGAAACCGTCTATATTTGTAGATAGCTCGGTTGGCAGTTTTTACGCTTGCTTAAATAAAATCGCAATGGGCCATAAATGTGCCCTCCGGTGGATGCAACCTCAGAAATGAGCCACAGATTGAGTTATAGCAATCCACACGAACGGATTTGTAATTTGCAATCAACAAAAACATTGCAAGCCTGAAAATGAACAGATAAACGTATGCTTTCCATTGTCAGTTGCACTCCTTTATGTGTCTGGCAACCCTAGAGGGTGTGGGTGGAAACCCATCTTCAATATTTTGAATTTAAATACTAAGTGGTCAATCCTACATACAACTCCTTTAAAGATCGCTAAACACACATCTCACAGAAATCATGTGTAATTCAACCAATCAGAAGACGACTTTGAATCTGCTAATGTGTTTCCAGTTAAGCATGCTGTATGCAGAAGTTCAGCCAACTGTCTGTGGGCATGCCGTCTGACGCTGAAGCTAAACAAAATGCAAGAAACCACAAACTAAGAACTTAAAGTTCTGTTAAAAACAGAGTTTATAACTTTTTTGTTTTTGACAGAATTTAACCTCTGGTTCTCCACAACACAGTTGGTTTGTCATAAGTGGGACCAACAGGGTCAACAGTTCACCATCTGCTCTCAGTCACTTACACTGTTTATCCCACTGTGCTCATTATGCTTATAATATTTCACACCTAAACATTTCACAATTTTAGCACTTAAAATAAAAAAAAAACATTTTCTTTGACGTTCTTGATAGTCATCGGTTAATCTGGCGAGCTGATAAATCGGGTTTATTTTGCACAACATTATCTTAAACTTCTATCTAAAATATGTATGCTCACCAGAGTTGTGTTATCCAGGTTGGAGGTTATCAAGTGTGTTGCGTTTGGTCCCTGGGTGACGGTAAAGTAGCATCCCAGGTCCCCCAGGCCGCTTGAGGGATGGAGGGATGTTGTCTTTCTTATTTTCCAGCGGTTTGGACTCTACTGGGACATCTAAATCTGTCGGACGCTCCTCAAAGTGCCAGTGCATTGATTTCAGCCACGGCAACTTTCCAGCTCGCCGGCTACGGACAACACACTCCCTGTACCCGCACACGCGCGCACACACATGAACGTCTTTGCACATTTCATTGGAACTTGTTTGTGGTCATGTCAGAAGCTTTAGTGCTGCAGTGTGTCTCGTGGGACAGCCACAGGAGGGCGCTGGTACAGAACGATGCCCTTTGACCTGCCATTCTGATCCAGGACAAATGATGTGATAGTTTTGTTCCCTTCCTTTGAATCTGTGTGGTGAGCGTGCATGTGGACTGTCTCGACCGGTGGGTTTGTGACCTATAAATGGGGTCGTAGATGGCAGGGAAGACAATTCGGGTTAGCATATCAAAACTATTGGCATATTGTCATATATGCCATATCGTTTATCCTCAAAAAACATAAAAAAAGAAGCAAAGTAAAATAACATGTGATGCAGATTTATTGCAATGATGGTTAATCACTAAAAAATGGTGGGGATATTTTCAACCCAGCACTGGGTCAGAAAGGGATGACAAAAACCCATTAGTTTGTAATTTAACCTCTGCTGGGTGGTCTTTGTCCCAAAATGCTAAGTTGTTTTAACCCATTGTTGGGTCAAATGTAAACATTTTCTGGGTTAATTTAATCCAACGGCTGGGTATGTCCCTTTATGTCCCAATGCTGGGTTGAAAATACCAAATTGCATTTAAAAACCAAACCTGTTGAG
This sequence comes from Misgurnus anguillicaudatus, assembly GCF_027580225.2. NCBI lineage: Eukaryota > Metazoa > Chordata > Actinopteri > Cypriniformes > Cobitidae > Misgurnus > Misgurnus anguillicaudatus. The sequence continues at coordinate 36,917,034 of NC_073356.2, read as the reverse complement.
CTTTTCAAAGGGACACAGCGAGAGCCTGATCTTCTCTGAACAAATCATGATCAAGTTTATGGCAATATAAAAACATTTTAGTGTTTATTTTTTGATAAACAATCTTGTTGGGTTTCACTTGATGTCCAGCATAAAATCTGATAGAAACTCGGTATGTGTGTCATCATGTAAAATGTATGTGTGGTTTGTGTGTGTTCAGGTTGATCTCCAGTGGTAGACCCCGGACCCTCCCTTGACAGTGAGGGGTGTCTAAAATCAATTCAGTGTTAAGTGCAGGTCTGAGCAAGGGCCCCGTGCTGTTATTCATGCACCACTGACTCAAACCTTACCCACACACACACACACACACACAGGCTGGGCAATCTGTGTGATCACAACCCAATACAACACCCCTGACCTCCCAACATCAGACTAGATAATCTATAGAGTTTGATCATTAACTGATCCAAGAACAGACTCAATGCAGTGTGATCTTTGTACTATTTTATCTTTGATTGTTTGTCCTGCATGTGACCCTGGACCACAAAACCAGGTATTTAAATCTGAAATTTAAGTAAATATTGATGTATGGTGACAATATTTGTAAATCTGGAATCTAAGGGTGTAAAAATCTAAATAAAATAAACATTTTGATATATTTACAGTAGTACTCTTGGCTTTTGCTCCAAATATACCTGTGCGACGTATGATGGTCCAGGGTCACATATGCATTTACAATCTATAAAGGAATGTATTGCAGTGTACTTTTAGTGTTTTTGGACTTATGATAAATTTCTTACATATAATTGCATAAAAAACAAATGTGAATCAATAGGTAAAGAGCGTTTTGGGTCTTGCTATAGACTAATTGTAGGTAAGGAAAACTTTGTAAAATCTTGCAATAATTTAATGCCGGTTAAAGCTGATGCAATGAAGGTTATGAGAGTTATAGCAAATAATGATCAAATTAGAATTAGAAGTGTTACCATTGAAGTGAATAGAGATGCTTCTAAGAGTGAACTTGACCTTTGGCCTCCCTGTTTTCTTCATGTCTTGTGTAAAATTTGTTTCAAATCAAATAAACTTGCCTTATGATGAATAAATAAATAAAATCCAGATAATTTACTCACCCCCATGTCATCCAAGATGTTAATGTCTTTCTTTGTTTAGTCGAGAAGAATTTTAAGCTTTTAAGGAAAACATTCCAGAATTTTTCTCCATATAGTGGCCTTTAGTGGACCTTAAAAGTTTACAGTTTCAATGCAGCTCCAAAGGGCTCTAAACGATCCCAACTGAGGCATAACGGTCTTATCTAGCAAAACGATCGCCATTTTACTTTTTTTTTTTACTTTTAAACCACAACTTCTCATCTTGCACTAGTCTTGTGACGTGCAGTGTGACCTTACACTGTAAAAAAATTGTGTAGAAATTACAGTATTACTGTCAGCTGTTTGCCGGTAACTTGCTGTAGATTTAAATGTATATAAATGTTATTTACTGGCAACAGTTTGTTTAAAGTTAAATGAACTTGAAACATTAACAGTGTTTATCTTTACAGAATAAAACTAAAATAACAGCCCCATGCAAAGCATTCTGGGAAACCAAAAGATTGATGAGGATTTCTGCTTTGCATGAGGCTGTTATTTTATAATTTTATTCTTTAAAGACAAATACTTGTTAATATTTAATGTTCATTTAAAGGGGACAAATCATGAAAATGTGACTTTTTCCATGTTTAAGTGCTATAATTGGGTCCCCAGAGATTCTATCAACCTAGAAAATGTGAAAAGATCAACCCAGTAACTTAGTTTTGGTAAGCCATTCTCTGCAAGCATGTGAAAAAATAGGACATTAAAATTTGCCTCCTTTTGTGATGTCAGAAGGGGATAATACCGCCCCTTAATCTGCACTATCCAACCACAGCACTGCCATTTAGGGCAGAGATCAGCTCATTTGCATTTATAAGGACACACCCAAAATGGCACAATTTTGCTCACACACACAAAGTGACAATTTAAACATGCTATAAAAAATTATCTATATGGTATTTTGAGCTAAAACTTTGCATATGTGCTCTGGGGACACCAAAGTTTTATTTGACATATTAAAAGAAGTGTTGTGAAATGTCCCCTTTAACTTTGAACAAACGGTTGCCAGTAAATAACATAAATTTAAATCTACAGTAAGTTACTGGCAACCAAAAGCATAATTTACAGCTAATTATTTACAGTGTACGTTTTACGTAATCACGTGGAAAGGTCACGCATGCGGACCATTTTAAACAATAAACTGACATCAATTAGTATCAGTACACATACAACAAAGTCAGAACGGTCCTCTTTCTCCACAATTGTAAAAACTGAAGCAATAGTTTCGCATATGTCACGCGTGACTTTTCGACGTGGCTGCAAGGCGAGAAGTGTAAGATTTAAAAGTACATATATTTTATTTTTTTGGCAAAATTTTTTTTGACTCTTATGCCTCAGTTGGGATCATTTAGAGTCATTTAAAGCTGCATTGAAACTGTAAACTGATGAGGTCCACTATATGGAGAACAATCCTGGAATATATTCCTCAAAAACGTAATTTCTTTTTGACTGAACAAAGAAAGACATAAACATGGATGACATGGGGGTGAGTAAATTATCAAAATTTTTTGTGAAAGTGGAATATTCCTTTAAAAATAAAGGTGCTTTAAGGGTTCTTCACAGTGGTGCCATAGTAGAACCATTCAGTCTTTAAAGAACCATTCTTACCTTTTGTTATTTAAAGAACCTTTCTTCTCCACTTAGAACCGTTTCTTTAGATGTTAACTATTCTTTATCGAACCTTTTAGCAAAAATTGTTCTTTTATGGCATTGTGAAGTACCCTTTTAAGAGTGTGGATTCAATAGATGTATGAAGGTCATTTTTATATTTCCCTTTCAGAATCCTGCTGTTTATACGAAACTGGACTGCTTCAAACACACCTAGTGCATGTCAAAGGAGATCGTAGTAAATCTGGATCAGTCCCTGTTTGGAAATCCCTTCAGGTGTCTGATAGCTCAGGATCAGACCATCGTGTTTCTCTCTCCTCGTTTACATGCAGAGCAGAGGTAAAGTGTCTATTGATTACTGTTGTTCCTGCATTAATGCATGTTAGTGTCGCATGTCGATTGACTTGTTGTAAAAGAGCAGGTCCTGTCCTCCCAAAGCTCATGTGTGCGTGTGATCCATTAGCTAAACCAACTAGACAACATCAGACATCCTCCAGGACGATTCATGAGGAATTCCCTTACATAGCACCACAACGCAGGGATTAGACTTTCCTTTAGAGGTGGGAAAATCAAAAACACGTCTGGCACTGCATGTCAGGAGATTGCATCATGTGCAACTCTTGTTTCAGAAATTTTTATTTTTGGGAAAGGCCATCTAAACCTCTGATGCATGAATTATTAGGGCAGTCGTGGCCTAGTGGTTAGGGAGTCGGGCTTGTAAGTTGAGAGTTCGAGTCTCACGGTCGGCAAGCTGTGGTGCCACTGCACCATGTTCACGACTTGCAATGCATGTGTTTACCACTTCTAGATGGGTTAAATGCTTATCATACATTGGCCGTTCACTTTCACTTATATTATTAAATCAGTGTATAACAATATAGCCTATATAATTCAAAATCTAACTATTTTGAGTAAGTTATACATGTGTGCTGCAGTAAATAATTCAGATGACTACTTTCGTCTGCCATTTTAAAGGATGTCATACATTTTGAGTATGGTCAAAGGTCACTCATGTGATTTGGATATGACATCACAACATGAATAGTAAACATGACCTTTAAAGATCTGTCCACTCTAATGGCATGATTGTTTAATATTACTGTACTTTGTGTAGATATTGAATTAAACAAGTATTAATTTACCTTCACTTATGAAAACTACCATGATTTTATTATAGTAAAAGTGTAATGAATGATTACCATTTGTAAAACAATAGTTTTATGATTTTAAACCATGCTGTATAAGCCATGGTAAATTTGTGGTAACCATGCTTTAACTATACTTTTGGTTTTATTGGTAGTAAATCCATAGCATAACTTGCTATCACTTGCTATTTATTTAATGTATAGTCATTCAGATATTACCAAATATAAACCATTTAAAACAGATCTGACATCTCGGTGTTATTTTAGGCCTTGTCTCATTGTGACAGATCAGTTTCCTTTGACAATGCCTGCAGTGACAGCTTCAGCAGTAATATCTGCAACTGCTCGTGAACGTGCATCTGCCATCGACAGCCGCCTGCCGCGCGCGTCCTCGTTCCACACAGATGCTCGTTACCGGCAGGAGTTCGTACACGCTGCGCGGGGCAGGTCGCGGTGATCCGGTGTGGCACTCGCTGACACGGGTGGTGAAGGAGCACAGAACATTTTTAGCCCGCTACCCCCATCAGTACCCCCGCCCGGGGCAGATGATCCGCGCGCCATCGGGAGCTCAGCATCATTAGAAGGTGTTAATTGGAGTTAGTCGGAGTCTTCGCTTTCTGTCAAGAAGTCTGACAACAGAATTCATTAGACTTAAAAATACCGCGGCATTGAGATGAATTCAAGAGGGATTCGCTGATGAGCTGATAGACAGAGTTGAGCTCCGACAGGGGCCAATTCTCATTACAGATGCCAAATCTAGGCCCCAGCAGCCTCGTGCGTGCATCTTGCTTAAGAAGTTTATCGGCACGACCCGCGTATCAGCGTTTTATTTGTAATTTCACACTTACATTTCGCTTTTTCCGAACAAGACAGCAGGAAGGAACTCATTTGACACCTGGTTAAGAAAATTTCATGTGACAAATGTTGGACTGCACTTAAAAAAAATGAGGGCTCTCTTAAAGGCTCTTTAACAATATTAATAGTTAGAATTAGAAAATATTTCGATAAGAGATTTTGTGTTGAGGGTTTTTTGTTGATAAAACATGTCGTAATTGAATCCCATTTAATTTTTGTGCTCATTTTAAACGTTTAATAAAAACAGCCATATTAAGAAGTTCCAAAAGCTTCAAATTTTGTTTAATAATAATAAATAAATAAATATAATGTTCTTAATAAAACTTTAAACGCAGGGCATTATTTAGCACAAAAATGCAGTTTCTCATCTTTAAATAAATACCCTGGTACTAATATGAATAATTCTTTTTTTGACAAATTGTTCTGTTGAGCTTCAAGGCAAGATTAGATTAGTCCTGAAATCTAAATGTGTTCAACAGGAGTGAAACTTTAAGCAGAGATGAGGAACTGAACTCACACCGTGTTATACTTAAACCCCGAAATTTCTCTCGATCATCCAAAATAACTCCGAAGGAGAAAAGGCTGTTAAACGCTGGAGTAAAACTCCTTCTCGAAAGAGTCAAAAGACAGATAAAGAAATAAGAAATGGCCGAAATTAAATAGAGAAACAACGGTGGTGACTTTGCGGTTGATGTGAAGATAAGATCCTTCATGTTTCTGCAAAACACAAAACCAACGGTAACAATCATCCGATTTATTTAGTCTAACATTTCTGTGTTTTTTAAATTAAAATGTTACGATTAATAAAATATTGTTCGTTAAAAAACCCTCAAACAATCTATTATAAAAATGAATCAATATTGATCGATTGTTTAAGACATTTAAATATTTTTAAATTTTAATCATTATAAATTTTCGATGTTTTACATTAATAAAGAAACACTTTTTTTATGAGTGCTTTGTAAAGACCAAACGAATTCATATATATTTGACGTTTCATTCCTGACAATTTGTGACATTTAAATTTTATTAACTTATAGGGATTTCCCTATTTTATAGCATTTATAGCCATCAAATAATTTTAATAATGTGATGCAATTCTAAAATAAAAGCTGAATAAAATACATTTTTTAAAGGATGAATTAAAACACAACTAGTATGAAAAGCACATTTTATTCCACCTTTCATAACAGTGCCATGAGAACATTTGTACAAGATACATCACAATCTAAAGTGCACAAATACTGTACAACAGAGTCTTAAATAAAAGGAAAAACCGCAAAAGGTTTTTTTTTTTAGAAAAATAAGATTAAAAGCAGAATTTAAGGGCATGCTTTAAAAATGAAGAAAAAATTAAAACCCCAAAATGTTTCACAAATAAGCAAAAACTGAACAAGCACTGGGGAGTGGGTGTGGCACGGAGCTTTGGCACCTGCAGGTTAAAAGGGTTAAAACACAACATGGGCAGAACACTTCAAACAAAATATGAGAGAGAATTGATAAATGATCTGAATCATCAGCAGTCTTTAAGGGCTCGTATAGAAGGCATAATAACCCATAGCTTTATGACTCTCTTTGTTGTACTCCTCAGAGCTCAAGTCCTCACACTTTATAGTGGGTGAAGCGTCTGTACTCGAACCTCCAGGTGAAACGCGCCTCCTCTTGCACGCCGCCGCATATCCACCGGCGTCCCCGGAATCTACGACTTTGAGGACCGGCGGGGTCTCCATCCAAGGCCCGGTAGAGGCGGTTGCCGGGGCCGCCCCAGAGCTCTCGTCCTGTAGCTTGTCTTTTGAGGAGAGCAGATCGTCGGCGTACGCGGGAGGACTCGGCCGAGGTGACCAGGGCAGGCCGGTGGTCATCTTCCTCTGATACGAACTTCTGCTGCTCCATCCGGCCGCCATCGAAGCGAAGGCAGAGTCGGGGTAATAGCCCAGAGCGTGAGGGCTCTGCAGAGGCAAGGGCTTAATGCCATAGGGCAGGAGGCTGGAGGCCGAATACTCGCCGTCGTAGGACAGGTCAAGTTTGGTGGAACCTCCGCTTTGCTGGACGGGGCCCACGAACCAGCGCTGGGCAGAGGCAGAGCTCGCAGCAGAGTCCTCGCTCTGAGGGGACAGCAGGCCGTTGGTCTGCGGCACAGCACGTTCGCTGCCATAGAAGCGGTGATTTTGCGGCAGGTTGTTCACAAACTGGTCTTGGAAGAAGGGCTGCATAGCATAGCGGGCACCGGGGACAATCTGGTGTGACCGTGGAGAATCAGTAGGAGAGGGGGTCAGTCTGTCACTCTCTGGAGCCGTGTACATCCTGAGAGATAAACACAGGACATGAGAAATATTTATTTAGCTAAATACATTATTTTTTATACACATTAGTACAGAACTTAGCATTTTACATGAGGCAGGGTTTGCGAGGGATATGATTATCTTTGCAGAACCTTCAAAGTTGTCTTTGGAAAAATTTGGAAAAAAAGCAGGACCTGGGTAAGTGACTAAAATCTTGACAAATATACTCATTTTTGTTTACCAATCAAATCTGTTTTTCATATGAAGTGACTGTCTTCATATTATTTCCTAGAAGCAGTGTAAGAAAGTGACGGTTGTCTGCATGGAAGACACTTACGAATCATAATTATCTCTGAAGCCTTTAGCGAAGGGGTTGTGGTCGATCTTGAGCTGTGTGATCTGCAAATAAACAAACACCAGGAGCTGAAGAACAGCACAAAAGCAGAAGTGGCTGTATGAAGTTGTGGCTGTATGAAGCTGTGGCTGCAGGTTCTGCTTACGTCTGTGTTCTGGTAAGCGGTTACAGCAATAAACTGGTTCTCTGGGAATGTAAAGGTTTGCGTTTTAGCTTCGTTGCTCATGTCTTCCACACCATCCTCTGTCACCTCAACGATGTGCAGCCGTGGCTGGTACTTATGCAGGGACTGCAGGACAATCATCTGTTTTAACACACATACACATAGCATCAATGTTTGTGCAAAGGTTATGGCCAGCTCTTGCAGTTAGATAGCAGCATAGAGGTGTCAAAGCCACACTGAGGACCTCTGAGCTGACTGGAAGTCTACACACACACGCACGCACACACTCACACACACACACTTTTCACCTAAGATGCACACACACAAAAAAAAACATCAGTTCTAAGCAGAAGATTTCCACAAATATTTCATGGTACTGATTTTAAGTTAATTTCAGGAATTTTCGCAGAAACAGCAGGATGTTTATTTAGGCCTTAAAGCATAAAAAATGAAATGCATAGCAGCATTTAGCTTTTATTCCAAATATAAATCTAATACACATCGAATGGTTTCTTAATAACATTTACCTTGTAAATAATTGTTATAATTTGTTTACCTGAGTATTGTTGTTATTTGCACCCTTGTTGTTGGTCAGTTTCAGTTTGCCAAATGATATTTCTTGTCTCATCCAGTGTGCGCCTGTGTTTGGTGATTCTGGGTGAACATAAACCTTGTTTCCTACAGCAAAACAAAATAACATGCAAAAAAATTAATTTTTAAATAAATTAATGTCAGCATTAACAGCATAGAGAAAAAGCATAACCTCACAAAATAAGACAAGGAACATTAGCTGTGAAAATGTCCTGCATGAAAAACAGATGTATTGTGACTAAGAGCTATTTGAATAATTTTAATAGAGATAGGAGAATAACACATCCACCCCCGCGTGCCATTCTGTGTATGAAAGATGCAAATCGCTCACGTTAAACGTGAAACTTCTTTCTGCACAACATCGCAAACACTCATTTCAAACTGAGGTTTGAAATGAGGTTGTAGTGTGAAAATTGTGCACGTCAAAAAAATAAAATAAACGAACGAATCTCATAAACGTTTTGTAAACCTTATAATTTAGCTGGAAAATTGGTACAATTTTGAGAGGACTTTAAATATTCTTGTTTTAATTTCGTTCATTTTCGTTTTCCGTGTGTTGACATTCATATAAAATAAATTAACATTAATTAAAACTATGCGTTATTATTTGTATCCGACCTTTTATACGTTCAAACAAACTATTTTAATAATACAACATCGAATGAAAATATACATTTTCGTAAACGAAGTATTTTTGTTTTTAAATGTTTGTGCATTTAAATTGAATCGAGCTATTCGATTATACATTCTTTTTAGGTTTAGCATAATTATGTATTACAGTTGTAGATAATTGTTGCGCGGAACATATTTATTTCTGCATATTTGTAACCAGACACAACTGTGTTGGATAGATTTTGCAAACATATGGGCTGAAATTATTTTCACATTATCCCTTGAATTTTTCTCACCTTGCATGTTATTGTCCGCTTTCCCGCAGGTGACCCATTTTCCGCCCTGAAATCTCCAGTGGTTCGGGTCGGCCAGAACAATTTCCACAAACACATTATAATGTGCGGTCAGGTTCAGTCCAGTTATATTAAAACTCAGGAAGGGAAACATTCTCCTGCAAACAATATATTTTTTAATACAAACGAAAAGTATTAATATAAATTCGTTTTTATAAATATATGTGCTTTTGAAATGCAACTCTATTTTGTGATTAAATTAAGTAGTAAATATATACACAAATATGTGGTCTTTACAAATATATTTCTTTATAATTTTAATCGAAACACATTATAACATAGGCTATATCCTAAAATTTTACTATTAAACCAGTCCCTTTTAAAAACTAATTTCAATAAATGAACTAATAGAGATGATGGGAAAAACTTTTAACTCTTCATACCTGCCCTGTTTGGTGATAATCATCTCTGTTTGATGTCGGTGAAATTTTAGCCACAGGGGTCTGTTACACAGGTATACTTGCGCCCTCGCCGCCGAGCCCGAACCCGGGATGGGCATCGAGCTCAAACTGGAGCCCGGTCCTGGATATGACGGATAGAGGCAACCGGGACCCTGTGCGAACTGATACCCGCTTCCAAACTGACTACGACTGGCGCACACGGCAGATGAGAAGCCGGCGGGTGGAAGAACCGACCCGTAATGCAGAGACGAAGAATACCTGGAGCCGTTAGAGCCGCTGTACACCGACCCGGTCTGACCTCCGTACGGGAAGAGTGAGCACGGATTGGTCACGTCGGAGCTCGGTTGGGTTGAAGATATGAAATAGCGATCAGTGCCCAGTTCGTCAATGTTGTACCGGCGGGCGCTAGAGAGGTCATCATCTCCACTGGAGATTACTGGAGAACTTTTCCTCCCGTCTCCCGATGCTTTATTCCCGGCAAATGTCTCACTCTCACCCTCATCCAGCAGCGCGCTCCCACCGCTCAGGAACTTTTTCTGCTCGGGTTCCGTTCGATCCATCTCCTGGAAGTCGATCTGTGTTGACCCCGGGCTGTTGTTGGTGCTCTCTGAAGACGTGGACAGGTTGTAGAAAGTCTTGGGTAAGTTGACAGATGCACCAGGGAGGATGCTTTCTAACTGCATGCTTTAATGAAGGGATATTGAGATGAGGATCAATCAAAAGCAGGCGAGATCAATAAGTGGATCACACCAGGACGCGGCACCGTGCGCCCCTCACTTTGACCTCTGATGCGATACCTCCGGATTTTCAACTGTAATCTGAGAGTGACAGAAGAGTTTGAGAGAGTTTAGCCTATTTATGATCTCACACGGGGGGCGGAGCCTCGATCATTCCTTCGTTCTGCCCCTTCATTTTATAATTGCATTTACAATCATTTGCATATTTTTAAATTTAGAGCGTCCATGTTATTGGATGCAAGAGAACGAAATCGATTATTTATTTAAACACTGTTTTGGAAAGCTGGAACAAAATACGTTTCCTGCTCTTCTTTTAATTTCCATTAAATACCTTTATTGTCTTATTCTTTAGAATTTAGTCTTAATTAAAATCTATGTAGTAAATAAGCTAATTTGAAAAAGCTGTATCAACAGCTTTACATGTCCAAACATCTGTGGAGCCCAATATAAACCCAAACATGGTTCTTTTTTCCTTCTTTTATTTAAATGAACCATCAAGGATGTGCATATGTTTCGACTAAATTTTTTGCATCGCGTTTCAAAATTCGTTTCCAGCCAATAAGTGAGTGTTAATTCGAGACTGACCCTGAACCCACAGAGAAACCTGTAAGTGTCTTGACACCATTTTAGATCCACTGAAAACAAAACAATTATCGAGTCTTTCTGGCTGACCTGAGAACAGACTTATCTAAATATACCTGAACTTGCCGACCCAAATAATTAACGAGCGATTCATAATGACTCTACTCACCACAAAACGTAAGAAACCGGCATGCTGAGAGTTTCACAGGTAGAGGGGTAAAAGAGTTCAGCTCTCTGTCCGGGTCACTGTGTTTGGGGTAATCACGGCGCACGTGCGCGGGGTATCAGGGGCACTTCTTTCTTCCTCACGAGGTAATTGGCTTTTTCTTCTTGTTCTCGACGAAGTGGCGTCCAAGATTTTGGCGACTGTTAATGTAAGTTCCGTTTGTTTTCCTCAATAAAACGCTTAGACGAAACGCTGGAAAATAAGTGACATTGTATACCCTATAAAAGACGCATTGTGTATTTTACACGTTTTAGTGTCTACTATGTATTCTAGTGTGCATTTCTAGTGAGAAGTGTATTATGGCGTTTATTTTTAGCGTTTAGGCTACACGAGTCCAGTGATAAACACAAACTGCAGGAGATTGTGTTGTGAGCACGCGGAGGTGAGTGTGGCGCGCACGCGTCACCTGAGGTGCGTAAAAAACCCAGCGTCATTAATAACAAATGCAGCCTGTTTACAAAAATTATCGTTTTTATTTAAACAATAAATAGATTTGAACAATACATTTAATATATACAATTAATAAAAATAATTTAAATACACTAGCTAATATTTTTATCCAGCATTTTTATAAAATGTATAAAAAATATTAAATTAACGCATAAATAGAGTTTTTATTTATAAATTACAAATTATATTAATTTTTAAATAGCATGTATTTGATAAGCTATTTATCATATATTTAACCAAAAAAACAATGTTTTGAAACGTGTACCGCACGCAATATAACGCAAATATATTTTGCAAAAAGTCCCAAGGATGCAAATAACATCCGAACACGTTTTTAAAACGAGAAAAAAACACAACAGGTCAACAGATGGAAAAACAATTGAGCCCCAGTTCACCATAAGGTAATATGTGATTGTCTTGATCATCAGGCGGTGGTAATAAAAAAAGAGAGGGGCGGGGGAGAATCCCACCCGGCTCAACCCCTTTCCAAGCTCAGGGAAACCGGCCAATTATTTTTCCGTGTGAAGGAACCGGTGATAGAGAAGGAAGAGACAGCCGGGCGGAAACACGTCGCCTTATTAAAACCCTTCAGTAGCCCAGCTAGTACATCACGGATATATTTGATATTAAAAAGCGGGAGACGGGCAAAACGACCACAAAAACATTTAAGATGAGTGCAAGAGAAACTGACCGGGTGTTACGATGACCGGGTGGTGATAATGGTCGGTTACCCGGAAAGGGTCACCCGCTCAGCCTGAGAGCTCTTTAATGAAAAAAGCCCACCGGGTGTCCCTGCTTCATCAAACTCATCCGCTGATTCTCTTTAGCTCTTCATCGTAATTAATATTCTTTGATGACAGCCATGGGCCAGATGACGAGTTAAAGAGTCACAGATTATGACTTATTGAATGCATTACTTAAAAATGTACTAATTTATTCAAATAAAATGACATTTATCTCTGTTTCAATGACCCTTTTTCTGTAAGGTTGAGGTCTCTTTAAACGTGAACAGAGGATTTGACCAGGCCTAAAGCTGATGCTCTCTTATAGAAGAAAACTGCATGGGTTTACTCTTCAAAGCAAAGACTCTGCACCCCAAATCTGTAAGTTTGACTCGTCATTATGAAAATAACAAAAAAGAAATAAAAACAATCCAAATTTGATTCAGATGGTGATTTGGCCCATGTTGTCGCCTCTTTCAATGTTCAGCCTAGAATCTTTCAAATGAGAGGGTGTTTGTTGAAGATGGTCCACACAAAGCACCTGAGAAACACACACACACACACATACACTTACAGACACACACAGGACTGATTATGCGTTCTCACCTGACAGATCCCGGGTCCCAAGTGCCTTGTAGTTTTTAAGGTGTGAGATTCACAAGGATTAGCTCCCAGCTAAGAGGAATATTGAGATGAGAACGATTTCTCTGTGCAGAATACAGAATCAGTAATTTTGTCTCTCTCTGTGTGATCCATAATTCTCTCTACAGGAACAAAATAAACTTTTAGATGATTATTTTTAGCTGCCGTGCAATTAAAAGTAAAGAGATGTTAAATAAAGTCTTACAATATGTCAGTTGCTTTATACACATCTAACTTAGTGCAGTCTTTAATGTCTCCATCGATTTCATTAAGTTTATATACTGTATCCGTGTATGAGCAAATGTATGTACAGGGAATGTGTGTGTGTGTGTGTGTGTGTTTGCATGTGTGCAATCTAGAGATGTGAGAAGAATTTGGGGAAAAGGGGCTAAAAATCTGTGATGAGAGAGGGAGGGGGATTGGAACTCAGCTGGAAACTGATTGGCTGCCAGCCTGAGAAGGAAATAAGAATCTGCTGTCCTCTCCGGTCTGGGACCTCTGTGACCAGGCGCAAGATGTCAGCCACTGTCCCCGAGGGCCCTTCAGCATCTCCCCGACTCTCCTCCGCTCCAGAAGCATCCATCTCGTTGTGTTATTGACTCAAAATGCCACCCAGTCTTTTAAGGAAATATTTGCCTCCCTCCGTTTCTGTCTGACACAGGAGTGAACTGGGCAGCAGGCTCCTGGTGGATCAGGGTCACTCAAAATCAATACCGTGCTTTTAGGCAGGGCAGGTACATGGGGGACGTTTAAAGTCTTAAAAATGTTTTTTAGTAAATCTCAGAGGCTTTGAGAGGGGCACTGAAGAATGATCACATCTCTACGCAAGTTTCACGCAGACAGAAACGCTCATGACACTCACGTGTCTTTTATTTACAAATGCAAAAATCCAGTTAACACGTGATGGTTTCGAAATTATAACTAGAATTGTACACTAGTACAAAGATTTTCTGGACGTTTATTAACGTTTATTTTTCATACATTATGCATTGCTTAATTGAAACAACAAGTTTGTGGGATCATAAAAGCACATTAAAATCAAGCTTGTTATTTATTAGTTTAATAACTCACAGACTATAGCTCACAATGTCCCTTACGAAAATTAATTATGTTTTTTTTTTGTGGTAAAAGTGTAGCAACCATGTTTTTTTGGTGTATTGATTACTTGCAAAACCGGTGTATAGTTTAACAATGGTTTTTGAAATGGTTATTTTGTGGTAACCATGGTTTTACTACAATAACCATTGTTTTTTGGTTTTAACTGTAGTAAAACCATGGGTAATTTTTGTAAGGGGAGAGTTAGAGATCTAAACAAACTAATAATTTCCTACACTCTCATTAAAGGTAAGAAGGTACAAAGTTGTCACTTTTCAAAAAGTAAATTTTTTACCTAAAATGTGCATATTGGTACATTAAAGGAACACATTTGTACCTTAGAGGTATATACAGGTACCTCAAAAGTATATATCTGTATCAAAATGATACAGATTAGGACCTTTTTAAAAGGTACCATCCCAGTGACAACTTTTCTAAGGTTTTGTACCTTTTTTATACCCTTTTATTAGATTAGAGTTTGTTTGTATGGCCTAAAATAATGTGTTTTATCGTAATGTTTGTTTATTAATTAATTTATTCTGTTTGTGTATGATATAACAGGAAAAACACCCAGACTCACACTGAAGGACAGACCTGATCCACATCTAAGGAGAAGAAGGAACTCCACAGAGGCTCTTTTGACTTGGTTCAGTAAGAAATTTTTCTTTAAAAATCATAGTTATTAAAGGAATATTCCATTTTCTTAAAAGAAAAATCCAGATAATTTACTCACCACCATGTCATCCAAAATGTTGATGTCTTTCTTTGTTCAGTCGAGAAGAAATTATATTTTTTGAGGAAAACATTGCAGGATTTTTCTCATTTTAATGGACTTTAATAGACACCAACATTTAATACTTAACTCAACACTTAACAGTTTTTTTCAACGGAGTTTCAAAGGACTCTTAATGATCCCAAACGAGGCACAAGGGTCCCACCCAGCAAAACGATTGTAACCTTTGACAATAAAAATAACAAATATACACTTTTAAAGCACAACTTCTCGTCTAGATCCGGTCGTGATGCGCTAGCGTGACCTGACGCAATTACGTCATCACGTCAAGAGGTCACAGAGGACGAACGTGAAACTCCGCCCCAGTGTTTACATGTGTTGAGAAAGAGGACCGTTCCTACATTGTTGTATGTCAACTGATACTAATTAATGTCTTTGTGTCAGTTTATTGTTTACAATGGTCCGCAAATGTGCGTTTTATATATGTAACACGTGACCTCCCTACGTCACCACGCACTAACGTTAGGTCGCGCTGTACCGGACCTAGACGAGAAGTTGTGGTTTAAAAGAACATATTTTTCATTTTTCTTGACAAACGTTTCGCTAGATAAGACCCTTATGCCTCGTTTAGGATCGTTTATAGTCCTTTGAAACTCCGTTGAAAAAAACTGTTAAGTGTTAAGTTAAGTATTAATTGTTGGTGTCTATTAAAGTCCATTAAAATGAGAAAAATCCTGCAATGTTTTCCTAAAAAAACATAATTTCTTCTCGACTGAACAAAGAAAGACATCAACATTTTGGATGACATGGTGGTGAGTAAATTATCTGGATTTTTCTTTTAAGAAAATGGAATATTCCTTTAATGTTGATATTCAATGTTTTCTGGACATTTATATGGCATGATGTGTAGTACACACTTTGATGTGTCACATCACTAGACTTCTCGCAGACCTGACGTGACAGTGAAATATCAGTGCGTGCCTTGAGGTGGTTTTATCATGCACGCTAAATGTTCTAGGCGCGTATCATACCAGGGTTCTGTTACTGAGGTCAGATCACAGACTAGAAATATATTTACCCCCAAACAGCTGTCAACACCTCGTTAGACCGACCTAACAAAACAAACCTTTTACTGCACCTCCATGTCAACTATAAATTACGCTCAATCTGTTTCAAGAGTTTCAACTCAGTATACGTTACATGTCTGACTGATGCTTTAATACGAAATCTTTCATCATGTAAAGAAGTTTTTTCTACTCGTCTTCTTATTAAAGCATCAGTCCGAGATGCATCATCACGATTGCTTTATTTGAATAATCTTACAACGCGTCATTATGTTTTACAACTGTTTTCACAGACGACTGCTCAAAACTCCATAAAACAAACAGTAAAACAGCGGCGCTTATATAGTCGCCACAGATATTGTTGCGTTTATTCACCAGTGAGTCTGTATCTTTCCTGACTTCGGGGAACCTCAAGACCAAATAAAGTTGAATTACGGCACTCACGCGCAGATTCATTCCAAGTAAGGCTGAAGTTTACGTTTAATCGTAAACCCGTTCCCGTTCTGACCCGTCCGCCGTGTTCTGTGACCACCCATAAAAGCTGTGGAGCGATCGGGGTGACCCCTTGTGGCCAGAGGTCAGGGGCTACCTGACAGGGGTAAGGAAGTCTTGCCATATTGTTGTCAGAGTCCATCAGCAGCAGAAGCACATGAAAGAGACGCATTCCTGCTTTATGATGCGATCTGGCCACTGTAGCCTTTGCTGGGTTCTAGATTCATGAACGCCGTTGACAGGATTAACAGCGTACGTCTCATTAGAGAATACTGGCGCTGGGACCCGCTGCAGGAGGCGAGCTGAGAAACTGAGCCATTAGAAGACACGCAGTACAGGGCTCATGTGATCGCCTGCGTGCTCCTCTGTTACTGTATCTCTTGCGTTCGTCTGCCCTCACCTGCGCTTGTTTGTTTTCTTCTGTGTCTGTTTGGTTTCTCGTCTGCTCATTTTTGTCATTATCTGCTCTGTCATCTGCATTTTCTTGCATTTTCACTATATGCTCATGCGCATGTCTGTTCTCTGTGCTTGTTTACACATTCATCTGCTCTTATCTGCACTTGTTTGTTTTCTCCTGTGCTTGTTTGCTTTCTCAACTGCTCACTTTCTAATCATCTACTCTGTCCTCTGCTCTGTCATCTGCTTTTTTTGCATTTTCACTATATATACTCATGCGCATGTCTGCTTTCTTCTGCGCTTGTCTGCACTCTCGTCTGCTCTCATCTGCTCTTTTTTGTTTTCTTCTGTGCTTGTTTGCCTTTTCGTTTGCTCACTTTTGTCATAGTCTGCTCTGTCATCTACATTTTCTTGCATTTTCACTATATGCTCATGCGCATGTCTGCTTTCTTCTGCGCTTGTCTGCACTCTCGTCTGCTCTCATCTGCTCTTTTTTGTTTTCTCCTGTGCTTGTTTGCTTTCTCATCTGCTCACTTTTCTCATTATCTACTCTGTCCTCTGCTCTGTCATCTGCATTTTTTTGCTTTTTCGCTATATATACTTGTGAGCTTGTCTGCATTCTCAGCTGCACTTGTCTGCATTGTCGGCTGCTCTTGTCTGCACTCTCGCCTGCTCTTATCTGCACTTGTCTGTTTTCTCGTGTGCTTGTTTGCTTTCTCGTCTGCTCACTTTTCTTATTTTCTACTCTGTCCTCTGCTCTGTCATCTGCATTTTTTTGCCTTTTCACTATATATACTCATGCGCATGTCTGCTTTCTTCTGTGCTTGTCTGCATTCTCAGCTGCTCTTGTCTGCACTCTCGTCTGATCTCATCTGCTCTTTCTGTGCTTGTTTGCCTTCTCGTTTGCTCACTTTTGTCATAGTCTGCTCTGTCATCTACATTTTCTTGCATTTTCACTATATGCTCATGCGCATGTCTGCTTTCTTGTGTGCTTGTTTGCTTTCTCGTCTGCTCACTTTTCTCATTTTCTACTCTGTCCTCAGCTCTGTCATCTGCATTTTTTGATTTTCACTATACGCTCATGCGCATGTCTGCTTTCTTCTGCACTTGTCTGCACTCTCAGCTGCTCTCATCTGCACTAGTTTGTTTTCTCCTGTGCTTATCTGCTCACTTTTCTCATTATTTCTCTGCCATCTGCATTTTTATGCATTTTCACTATATACTCATGCGCATGTCTGCTCTCTTTTGTGCTTGTTTGCCTTCTCGTCTGCACACTTTTCTCATTATTTCTCTGCCATCTGCATTTTTATGCATTTTCACTATATACTCATGCGCATGTCTGCTCTCTTTTGTGCTTGTTTGCCTTCTCGTCTGCACACTTTTCTCATTATTTCTCTGCCATCTGCATTTTTATGCATTTTCACTATATACTCATGCGCATGTCTGCTCTCTTTTGTGCTTGTTTGCCTTCTCGTCTGCACACTTTTCTCATTATTTCTCTGCCATCTGCATTTTTATGCATTTTCACTAAATACTCATGCGCATGTCTGCTCTCTTTTGTGCTTGTTTGCTTTTTTATCTGCTCACTTTTCTCATTATTTCTCTGCCATCTGCATGTTTATGCATTTTCACTATATACTCATGCGCATGTCTGCTCTCTTTTGTGCTTGTTTGCATTCTCGTCTGCTCACTTTTCTCATTATTTCTCTGTCATCTGCATTTTTATGCATTTTCACTATATACTTTACGGTATGCGCATGTCTGCTTTCTTCTGTGCTTGTCTGCACTCTCGTCTGCTCTCATATGCATTTCTCATCTGCTCACTTTTCTCATTATGTCTGCTTTCTTCTGCACTTGTCTGCATTGTAAGCTGCTCTTGTCTGCACTCTTAGCTGCTCTCATCTGCACTTGTCTGTTTTCTCCTGTGCTTGTTTGCTTTTTTGTCTGTTCACTTTTCTTATTATCTACTCTGTCTTCTGCTCTGTCATCTGCATTTTTGCATTTTCACTATATGCTCATGCGCAGGTCTGCTCTCTTCTGTGCTTGTCTGCATTCTCTGCTGTTCTCATCTGGTCTTTTTTGTTTTCTCCTGTGCTTGTTTGCTTTCTCGTTAGCTCACTTTGGTCATTATCTGTATGTCATCTGCATTTTTTTTTTTTGCATTTTCACTATATATTCAAGCGCATGATGTCTGCTTTCTTCTGCACTTGTCTGCATTCTCGACTGTGCTTGTCTGCACTCTCATCTGCACTCACTTTTCTCATTATCTACTCTGTCTCTGCTATGTCATCTCCATTTTATGCATTTTCACTATATGCTCATGCGCATGTCTGCTCTCTTCTGTGCTTGTCTGCACTCTCGGCTGCTCTCATCTGCACTTGTTTGATTTCTCCTGTGCTTGTTTGCTTTCTCGTTAGCTCACTTTGGTCATTACCTGCTCTGTCATCTGCACTTTCTTGCATTTTCACAATATACTCATGCGCATGTCTGCTTGCTTCTGCACTTGTCTGCATTGTGAGCTGCTCTTGTCTGCACTCTTAGCTGCTCTCATCTGCACTTGTTTGTTTTCTCGTTTGCTCACTTTGGTCATTATCTGTATGTCATCTGCATTTTTTTGCATTTTCACAATATACTCATGCGCATGTCTGCTTTCTTATGCACTTGTCTGCATTCTCAACTGTGCTTGTCTGCAGTCTCAGCTGCTCTCATCTGCACTTGTTTGTTTTCTCATGTGCTTGTTTGCTTTGTCGTCTGCTCACTTTTCTCATTTTCTATTCTGTCCTCTACATTTTAATGCATTTTCACTATAGACCCTTTTACTGTTTGAACACAATGATGTTGTGGCAGCGTATGGGCGCGCATTTAGGCAACGGAAGTATGGCAAGAATCAGCGGTGAAGCAACACAGACAGAGAAAGTTATTTTAAAAAGTTGACTTCATCAACTTTTTCAACACAGCTACCAGATCCGTGTACTATAGTGAAGTGGATTGAAGACGTTAGCAGATGGACCAAAATAAAGTTGTCAGATACAAATTTACGTATATTAGTATATTATATTAGTGCAACCAAATGCAACAACCAGACATTTTGATGCTGGGAAACCGTTTTAATAAACTTTCTGAGGTGCTAACACGTTAGAACCAATGGGGAATACCACCACTTCTGTTGCTGAAATGCACGCGCAGGCTATTTGATCACGTGAGCTGTAAAAGGGTCTCTATACTCATGCGCATATCTGCTCTCTTCTGTGCATGTCTGCTCTCTTTTGTGCTTGTTTGCTTTCTCGTCTGCTAACTTTTCTCATTATTTCTCTGTCATCTGCATTCTCTGTCATCTCTTTATGCATTTTCACTATATACTTATGCACATGTCTGCTCTCTTCTGTGCGTGTCTGCACTCTCGGCTGCTCTCATCTGCACTTGTTTATTTTCTCTTGTGCTTGTTTGCTTTCTCGTTAGCTCCCTTTGGTCATTATCTTTATGTCATCTGCATTTTTTAATGCATTTTCACAATATACTCATGCGCATGTCTGCTTTCTTCTGCACTTGTCTGCATTGTAAGCTGCTCTTGTCTGCACTCTCGGCTGCTCTCATCTGCACTTGTTTGTTTTCTCCTGTGCTGGTTTGCTTTCTCGTCTGCTCACTTTTCTCATTTTCTATTCTGCCCTCTGCTCTGTCATCTTCATTTTTATCCATTTTCACTATATACTCATGCAGATGTCTGCTCTCTTCTGCGCTTGTCTGCATTCTCGGCTGCTCTTGTCTGCACTCGTCTGCTCTCATCTTTTTTTTTGTTTTCTACTGTGCTTGTTTGCTTTCAAGTCTGCTCACTTTTGTCATTATTTGCTCTGTCTTCTTGGATTTACTTACATTTTCACTTTACACTCATGTGCATGTCTGCTTTTTTCTGCGCTTGTCTGCATTGTCAGCTGCTCTTGTCTGCACTCTCATCTGCTCTCATCTGCACTTGTTTGTTTTCTCGTATGCTCACTTTTCTCATTATCTACTCTGTCCTCTGCTCTGTCATCTGCATTTTTATCCATTTTCACTATATACTCATGCTCATGTCTGCTCTTTTCTGCACTTGTCTGCATTCTCGGCTGCTCTCTTCTGTGTTTGTCTGCTCTTTCGTCTGCTCTCACCTGCTTTGTCTACATTCTCCTGCGTTTATCTGCACACTCAACTACTCTGTCTTGCTCTATCTGCTCTTTCCTGTGCTTGTCTGCTTTCAATTTCATTATACTTTATTAGCATTATTGTTTTCAATACAATATCACCAAAGCGGTAGAGGTAAATATGTCTGTCTCCAATCTCATCTCTTTATTCTTTGCTTTATTTCTGCTCTTGTCTTCCCTCTCCTGATATCTTCCGAGCTCATGATCTGCATTACCTGAATGTATTTGCACTGCTTACTGATATCCAGGCCTATGGCATATCCTCGCACGTTCTCTGTTTGTTTAACATTAGCAGTTATTGAGTATCATGCGCTCTTCAGAGGGGTTGTCTGCTGTTAGATATTTGTATTAATGTTAAGAAACATCAAGTGACCCATAAACTACATAAAATAATTGCTTAATTTGAACAATAATTGTTTTTTTTAAACCTGTTGTATGATAAAGGCTCATTTTGCAGGAAAGATGACCATGCAAGGTTTGGGTTACAGGAAGAATATAGAATTTCTTCTCTTTCATAAAAAAGCTCTTTAAAATAATGTATTAGAATAAAAATAAATTGTTCAATCAAAACCACATTTGATTTATGTGAAAAATCAGATTGTGTTTTTGAATTAGACTTGTCAGTCTCTAAGAGGAGAAAGAATAATGTGGGTGGATTAGACATGCGCTGCAGCAGCCGTATGCACAAACGCAGATTGCGGATTGAATATTCTGTGGGTTTGAAAGTGTCGATGCAGTCACATCGATCTGATCTGCTTTCTGTACTCAGTCAGGGGAACCGCGCCCTCGCACCACATATAATAACATTAAAACAAACACGCCTGACTCCTCAGCATAATAACCTCACGCATGAGCCGTGTGTATGTGTGATGGGTTTGGCTTTGTGAATATCCTATTTTTTTGTTGGTTTCGGTTAGTTTTGGATCTCACTAGATTTGACCTCCGGCTGACCCCCGGTAGATTCTGATCACGGCCTGCCGTTGACCCATTTCTCGCCTCTGATCTCCTATCACAGAATGATGAAGCCATCGACCGGGGCCACAGGATGGCAGGTGCTAAAAGTTTGACAGCGAAGACCAGAGATACATGTTTTGAAAGAAGAGCTGGGAAGGTGTGTGTGTGTGTGTGTGTGTGTTTGTATAGACATCTTCAATGAGCACCAGCAGTTTAAAAGCATGCATTAAAATAGACAATTGTTATAAACTGATTTAAAATGAAATGATAGAGCTATAAAATTAGCCTAGATTAAATGATTTTGGAAGATGTTGATGATAATTGTTTGAATTTTTACTGAGATCTCAGACTTTGAGCCTGGTTTGAGTGCTTGAAATCTCTAGAGGAGACACGTGTGAGATTACTCTGAAAGATCTGAGAACCAGTAGACCTAAGCAAAAAGATTTCAAAGATTCAAGCAATCTCATTTGTGATTGTTTTTCAGCATCATTGTTTCACATTTCAGTCACATAACTAACATCTTCCACTTCTGTGTGTTTTTTTGTGCCAGTCACATCAAATAATGAGTTGGAAAAGAGATGCTAAAAATACCATTTGTCACACTGGAAACTGAAGGAAAAGTCAGATGCATTGCATTGTGGGATAGCATATAGTCATATAATAAGCATTTGTGCAATTGAAGAGTTTAGATGCAAAACCCTCTTGCGCCTTGTAAATGAGCATTTTTTTAATCAGGCACTTATGCTGGATTCACACCAAACGCGGTAGAGGCGGCAAAAACGCGCTATTTGCACGTAGTTGGACGCTTGAACATTGAGTTTACTCGCTTCATTGGCGCATGAAATTCTAGCCAGTGGAGACATTCACGCAGAAATTTGAGTCAAGGGAGGGGCTTCTGTGACTCCGCTTGCTTCCTGTAATCACGTCACTACTAGAGCAAGCTCCTGATTGGTTAACGCGGCACGATTTTCCGCCAAAGTTCAGATTTTTCTCTCGGCAACGCTCATTTACACGTCAATTCACCTCGCACTAAACGCCTCATTTGCACCGCGAGATCTCCAGACATGCATAAACGCGTTTTTACATTGACTTAACATTGAAATCACTTGCGCTTGACGCCACTATCGTGGCAAAACCCTGCAGCATGCAAAAAATCACTACTCCAGTCACTCTTGACTGTCCTTTCTTAAGTAAGGTAAAAAAGCAAAAAAATCTGTCCAATATGGCAAATCTCCTTGAAAGGTGCAGTGTGTAATTTTTAAAAGGATCTCTTAAAAGAAATGCAAAATAATATACAAAACTACATTATCAGGGGTGTATAAAGACCTTTTAAAATGAACCGTTATGTTTTTATAACCTTAGAATGAGATGTTTTTATCCACATACACAGAGGGTCCCCTTACGTGGAAGTCACCATTTTGTGCCACCATGTTTCTACAGAAGCCCTTAACGGACAAACTTTTTTACTTTGTTGTCTCCGACGATGAAATGTTTGTCCAGTGGTGGCTATTGTAGCATCTTTATGCATTTCAAAAGCGAGGGTTGGGCAGTGGACTAAGCCGTTGGTTGCAATTCGCAACCTCACCACTAGATGTCGCTAAAATGTACACACTGCACCTTTAACCGGGTTAAAAAGACCTGTTGCTCCTTGATGTACGCTCTCCATGGTTCATCCAATTCTTCCTCCGTGCACTTTGAGGACTTTGCTGAAAAATTGTTGTGGTGTTTAAACCGGTATTTCTGAATAGCCTGAGGCCAGGATTAAGTGTAGCGAAAGTATTTGATGAACGTATAATACGTGCCGAGAGCATTCTGTCTCATTTTTGGCACTTTGCGTTTAGCGGCTTTTGCATCCAAGCTTTTTTGGGCGGTTTCCTGGACAAGGCTTATCCTAGTCCAAGACTAAAATGCGTGACTAAAAACATCTTACACTGACACATCTTAACATATATCAGTGTCATTGTTTTGTCTCAAGATGCACACCAGTAATGTTTTTTGCAAGGTATGTTTGTAAAAACTACTAACTAAGCCTAGTCCTGTATTAATCTAAACAGTGTTTGGAAAACTGCTCCAATATTTGTATTAGGTTATCCACATATTCCATTAATTCCATGCAGAGTAAATCCTGCAGGATATTCTGATCATATTGTGAAAATATTGAGAATAATGTTGTGCTAATTGACAAAGATTACTTAATGTTATCACAGAGGTGTGCGTTGTGGACGGTCGCCTGTGCACTTTATAGGGTTCATGCGGTGACTCCTGTGTGCAGGCCACCGACGGCCCACGAGCGTGTTACTCTGGAACAAGCAGGGCTTTTATCACTTCTTCTCTGACTCACAAACTGCATTTGGTCTCCCTCTCTTTCCTCAGGACGGCGTGCAGACGCAGTTTTCTGCAGCAGTTCAGCGCAGTAGCAGACGCGTGCAGACGTCTCTGTGAGTCAGAGGTTTTTACACCTTTCCCAACGAGAGACATATGACACACATACACACTCACTCTTTCAGCCTATTCAGCCATACGCTGCTTATGTTGACATGTTTAGTGCTTTAAAACTGACCCCGAAGAGAGAGTAAGAGACTGAAATCACAGTACCCTTTCTGTCTGTCTGTCTGTCTTTCATTCTCTAGAGATATGAAACCAGCGTCTGTGTCAGTGACATATGTGATTCATTTAAGTTTTTTTAATAGGATACTCTTTCAACAAAAAGTATTCTTATAATGTCCCTAGAACTCATTATCTGCTATGGGCATAAACGAATATCATTATTGATTATCTGTGAAAATGTTGTATTTTACATTGATACAGCATCATGTTCATTTCTACAGTTCTTTGTTACAGTGCTGTTTTACTTGGCAGGATGTTGATCTTTGATGAGGAGTCTCAATATTTAAGGTGCAGGCCAGAAGAGGTCTGTGTATTTATCTGAAATGGTGTAAAACAGTCTGGACGGGCCGCCTGTTGACTGGACTCAGATCAGTATCAGACGCTCATCAGATGGGCCTACAGCAGCCAGAGATACCCACCCAACAGTCCTGATGACAGCAGGCTCTCCTGATAAACACACACACACACAATCCAGCAATGACAGACAGACGAATAGACACACAGTATCCGTTGATATATCACAAATCTGTGCATTGCATAGATGTATGGTTGGTTGGATAGATGGATAGATAGATGGATAGATAGACAGGTAGGTAGGTAGATGGATAGATAGATAGATAGATAGATACATACATACATACATACATACATACATACATACATACATACATACATACATACATACATACATACATACATACATACATAAATGGATAGATAAATGGACAGATAAATGGACAGATAAATGGACAGATAGATGATAGATGATGGATGGATGGATAGGTAGATGGATAGATAAATGGATGGATGGATAGACAGGTATATATGGGTAGGTAGATAGGTAGATGGATGGATACATAAATGGATAGATAGATAGATAGATAGATACATACATACATAAATGGATGGATGGGTGGATGGATGAATGGATGAATGGATGGATGCATGGATGGATGCATGCATACATACATACATACATACATACATACATACATACATACATACATACATACATACATACATACATACATACATACATACATACATACATAGATAAATGGATAGATAAATGGATAGATGATGGATAGATAATGGATAGATAATGGACTGATAGATGATGGATGGATGGATAGGTAGATGGATAGATGGATGGATAGGTAGATGGATAGATGGATAGATAAATGGATGGATGGATAGACAGGTATATGGGTAGGTAGATAGGTAGATGGATGGATACATAAATGGATAGATAGATAGATAGATAGATACATACATACATACATACATACATACATACATACATACATACATACATGCATACATACATAGATAAATGGATAGATAAATGGACAGATAGATGATAGATGATGGATGGATGGATAGGTAGATGGATAGATGGATAGATAAATGGATGGATGGATAGACAGGTATATGGGTAGGTAGATAGGTAGATGGATGGATACATAAATGGATGGATGGATGGATGGATGGATAGATGGATGGATAGATAGATGGATTCATAGATGGATAGATAGATGGATTCATAGATAGATGGATTCATAGATAGATGGATTCATAGATAGATGGATTCATAGATAGATGGATAGATAGATGGATAGATAGATGGATTCATAGATGGATAGATAGACAGGTAGGTAGGTAGATAGACAGATAGATTGATAGGTAGGTAGATAGGTAGGTAGGTAGGTAGATAGATGGATACATTGATGGATAAATGGATACATAAATGAATAGATGGATACATAGATGGATAGAAAGATGCATAGATGATACATAGATGGATATACAAATGAATAGATGGATACATAGATGGATTCATAGATGGATTGATAGACAGGTAGGTAGGTAGATAGACAGATAGATAGATAGATAGGTAGGTAGGTAGGTAGATAGATGGATACATAGATGGATAAATGGATACATAAAGAATAGATGGATACATAGATAGATGGATAGAATTAGGGATGCACGATATATCGGCCAACATATCGTTATCGGTTATATAACTGCTTATTTTTAATATTATCGGCTATCGGTATGATAGCAAAATTAGGCCGATAAATGAAAGCCGATAAATGATGGATTATTTTGGTTTGTTGAACCACTTCACTTGCTCATTGCTGGCCATGTGGAGTTTTGATTGGTGCTTTCTGTGACATAGCACGAAGATGACACGTGTTGCGGGCTTAAGAAGAGTATGCTAGTCTAGCCCAAAGACAAGATGTCCGCAGTCTGGGAGTCTTTCATTGTGAAAATAATATGAATATTTATCGGCCTATATATATATCGGTTATCGGCCCCCAAATATAAAGAGTTATCGGTTATCGTATCGGCCAAAATTTCCATATCGGTGCATCCCTAGATAGAATGATGCATAGATGATACACAGATGAATGTATAAATGAATAGATGGATACATAGATGGATAGATTGATGGATTTATGGATGAATGGATGAATGGACAGATAGATGGATGGATGGGTGGATGTAGATGATTGATGGATTTATAGATGGATGGATGGATAAATGGATAGGTAGGTCAATCGATTTAATAAAGGATGCATTGGATGGATGGATGCATATGTAGATGATTAATGGATATTTAGATATATAGATGGATGGATATGTAGATGATTGATGGATATATAAATGGATGGATGGATAAATGGATTGATAGATGGATAGATTGATGGATGGATGCAAATGTAGATGATGGATGGATTTAAAGGTGGATGAAGGATATGTAGATGAGTGATGGATATATAGATGGATGGATGGATATTTAGATGATAGATGGATGGATGAATCGATTGCTAGATGGATGGATGGATGAATGCATACGTAGATGATTGATGGATTTATAGATGGATGTATATGTAGATGATTGATGGATTTATAGGTGGATAATGGATATGTAGATGATTGATGGATATATAGATAGATGGATGGATATTTAGATGATGGATGGATGGATGGGTAGACATAGATAGATATACACTGATTGACAGACAGACCAAAATAAGGCCTCGTTTTTATTATTCGCAACCATGTAAAAACATTGTCTCATCATGATGCTTCATCTCTGATTATGTTTTAAAAGAATTAAAAAGGCCTTTTAAACTCATCGTTGACCCACACGCAGAAGAACCAAACTCAGATCCACAAGAAACCTCCAAACTGTTCTCAGATCAGCTGCTGTGGGGAAATTCCACCAGCACATGACAGGAGTGTGTTGCCGTGGCTCGTCTGTTGGGTGTTTGTATATCCTTCTGTGCTTGTAGGTTAGCCATGATGGGAGTCCAGACACACACAATCCCCTGAACATGCTGAGAGAGAGAGAGAGAGAGAGAGAGAGAGAGAGAGAGAGAGAGAGGTCTTGGCTTGGAGGAATTTGGACCTCTCAGTCTTGAAACAGCCGGCCCAGTTTGGACTCAGACCTGGTGTTAATATTCTTTTTTTCTCCAATACAAATCTGTTGTGTAGCAACCCCCAGATTCTCTTTTATCCACAAACCGCATGTGTTTTTAAACGCACAGCCATACACACACATGCATGTGCACATGCACATACTGAGAAATGAACAGGTACACATATATGAACGGCCAAGGATATTAAAATAGAGAGACACTGAGAATAACATTGTAATGTCAAAGGGGACCATTTTTTTCCTTTTTTGAGGCAAAAGGGAAATCATTTATCATTTGAATAATTTGGACAGACTATTTATAATATAGAGAGGTAATATTAATCCCCACTGATAGACTGTTTTACGTCATCTAATTATGTAATACTAAACCTGCAGGAAATGACATCAAAAAATTGTAGGAAGTTTTCTTTGCATTAGCGGTTAGCAAATGTAAACGTAATTTTCATCATTAATATAGAGCATGAAACACCTGTATATATTTAGTAAGTGTGTTTATATGTGCATGTATGTGGATGTGTGTGTGTGTGTGTGCACTCACTGAAAATGAAAGCACAGATTTGTGGTGTTCAGTGCAGCCCACAGTAACCCACCCACCTACCCACCCCATCTCTCATCTCTCCGAGTCTCTTTCTCTTTCTTTTTGTTGCCCGTTTGTCTTTACACCTCCCACTCTCAGGTTTAGACGCTTGCTGACCTCATGGAGGACTCCCCCTCGCGCGGGCGGATGGGTGAAGGTGTGATTCTGAGTTGATTGATGCTTCTGCAGCGCACCACTGATTCTTATTCATCACAGATGCATCAAGACAAGCGTTACGTGTCGAGTTTTGCCAGGAGGGCCCGTCCCAGATGCCAGGCATCAGAATTACAAAGGCTTTTATCAAGTAACCAAACACACCCACACCTCTTATAAAAATAAAGGTTCACTGATGGTGTTTTTTAGCTTTTTAGGGTTCTCAGAGCAAAACGACCCACTTCAAGTTCATAATAAGAATCATTTTCAATGTGTTAAAGGAATATTCCAGTTTACAGTTTCAATTCAGCTTCAAAGGGCTCTAAACAATTCCAAACAAGGCATAAGGGTCTTATCTATCAAAACCATTGTCATTTTTGCCATAAAATGACTTTTTAACTACAACTTATCGTCTTGCACTAGCCGTGTGACCTTACATATTACGTGATCACGTCGAAAGGTCACGCATGATGTATGCGAAACCATCGCCCAAGTGTTTACAAATGTGTTGAAAGAGGAGCGTTCAGATGTTGTTGTTTGTGAAGTGATCCTAATTAATGTCTTTGTTGTCAGTTTATTGTATAAAATGGTCCGCAAGTGTGCGTTTCACACATGTAACGCGTGACCTTTTGATGTGATTGCGCACTGGCGTGACACACGGTTAGTGCAAGACGAGAGTTGTTTTAAAAGTACATATTTTTTTATTTTTTGGGCGAAAATGATTTCGCTAGATAAGACTCTTATGCCACGATTGGGATTGATTAGAGCCGTTTGAAGCTGCATTGAAACTGTAAACTCTTGAGGTCCACTAAAGTCCACTATGGAGAAAAATCCTGAAATGTTTTCCTCAAAAAAAATTTTTTTATTTCTTTTAGACTGAAGAAAGAAAGACATAAACATCTTGAATGACACGGGGTGAGTCAATTATCTGGATTTTTTAATGAAAGTGGAGTAATTCTTTAATCATCTATTGTTAAACTTTAATATCATTAGTTGTATTAATTATTATTATTATTGTTGACCACTAACTAGGGCCTACTAGCTCTATTGTTTTATTGTTTGCCTGTGAGAAAAACTTAAGAGTACCATCATCATAACCTCTTGCACCCTAGTTGAAAACCACTGAAGCAGGAAAACCTAAAAAGGTTACCTAAATGGTATCCAAGCATACCTTATATGTGTGTGTGTGTGTGTGTGTGTTTGCTTCAGCAGGTAAGAAGCAGGGTAAGCTCCTGTGGTTAGATGACATTTATGTCATGTGTGCGGATTGGTTCACCCCATAGGTGGGGTACTGGTTAAGTCAACTAGGTGTGTGGGTGACCAGAAATCTCTCCCCCATCTGTAGATCATCGTGTGACTCATCTACTAAAACTAAGATCTGTTTTCTTATTGTTATTATCTATTGTGATATTTATTGATAAACTGCTATCAGCTATATTACAAGATAAAACAGAATCCGGAAAGGCAAATTTGACCATTAGATATCATAAACTACCAATGAACAAAAAATCTTTGCATCATTTATTAATCTTTGTACCGATAAAGAAACACTGTTGCTGTGCTAGTTTAGATTTTCTTTAAAGATTCTTTACAATTTGCAGAAATTACCATTGAACTAAATGAATATTAGGGGTGTCAATCGGACAATTCTTTACGATTTCATACAAAATCGATTTTCTCCGCCATTGATGCGATTTTTGCTGATACATAAAACACTTCTTCGATTGCCATTTCTGTTTGATCCAATTTGATTAATTTATCGATATTTTTATATACGTGCCTAGTTAAATAGTTACATTTTTACTTACAAATGCAACAAAAATATATAAATGTTCATGTTAAGTAAACGCTTTGAAAATGGCATCTCTAAACAAACAAATATTTTAAAATATAATAAAAATGAGGGTCAAAATGTAACATATAATGAAGTTTATGATGTCAAAAAACAAAAGTCTTTCAGTATTTTGTAACAAATGTGCAATAGTGACAATCACTGAGGTAGTTGTAAATTAAAAAAAATTAATATAAATATAAAGCTGTTAAACTAAAGCATTTGATCTGTCACACAACATCAGATCTTCAGTCAAACAAGTGTTGCAGTGGTCTCTTTTGATCAAAAAATCAACTAATCAACATGTCAGGAGAGAGGACACTGCGTTTTGGATGGACAATTTCACCTGCAGTGCTAAACACGTGCTCATCTGTTTCTTTCGTTGTGTTTTTGCTGCTACAATTGCTTTGATGCTGCATCGCATTCGCTAGCAGATAAAAAATAAAATAAACTTTGGTGGAAATGTGTAGATGGACATTATGTGAAGGAATGACGACGTGGAAAGCATCAAAATTAAGGTACTTGATGTTTTGGATCGTTAGAAATAAAATCGATGTATTGTTACACCCCTAATAAATATGTATATGACCTTGCTGTAAAGAGTTACTATGAGTCAAGAAAACATTGTTTACTGTTTTTATATAAAGTCATCCTACATAAAGTAAAAATATAATTGTGATATCTTTAATATTGACTAAGTAAGGTTAAACTCTAAAGATTTTAGCTTGGATTTCCAGAGTACCCCCAGGTCATGGAATTTCTGGAATAGCATGGAATTTTAAAAGGTCTTTTCAAGACATTGAAGTCAGGGAATTTTATATATTTGTTGTCCAACTCATAAAATATCAGTTTGTTTGTTGCTTTAAATGTTAGTTTCATTTATAAAAATGTAATCCGCTTATTAACGTAAGGAATACCATTTGAAGTCTCAGCTGACTACCATCAGCACTGTTTATTCATTTCACGCGTTTAAGCTACATTTTTATAACTTTATTCAGGCTCACGGCATCCAAGACATGAAAATGTAGCTTTTTAGTCAGTAAAAGACATTTGACTGAATTTTACAGACAGGATCTCATATCTTTGCTTACATAACTGTGACATAAACTAACCTCTAAACCTCAATGATAACTTTCAGCATGTAACTCTTCCTGCAGGTTTTGTGCTACAGACATGAACGATCCTCCAGATGAGGAAATATGTGATGTATACATCATGCGACAATAGTCAGAACGTTCAACAATACAAGCACACACGTAAGTTTATTATTCTTTAACAGTAATTCTGGGTAGATTTTTCATATTGCGTTTGATGCTATTGAGTCCTCTTTAGGATGTGATTTATGCTAAAGTTGCAACTTTCACTTATCCGTAACAGAACTGAGGTTATTTGTCCTGTATGTGTGTTTTTGTGTGTCAGCTGCATTACTGATTTCACCTTCATGTGGTAACCTGGCACAGCACACACACGCCGCGCTCACTCAACAATGACGGCCACACACACCCTGGCATGCTTTCTCGGCCCTGTCGGTCACAGGAAGGGTAACCGTTGTCGCGCTCTCTTCACTGCACGCACTTATATACGGTCACCGCTCTCATTTTGTCTCTCGACATTCCTATCGAGGGGTCAAACCCTCGACCTCCACGTAGCATTCACCGCGAGAGGAACTTTACTCTCGGCCGGAGAGGGCTTTGACCCCGGCCCTGTCGCCAGCACGCACCCATCCTGGGCAGGCCAGAAGGCAAGCAGCTCTCCGGGCCGGTGCCAGCAGCCTGGAGCCGGGCCCACTGATGTCATAATGGCAGGCGCTGGTGGGCGGCTGCCATTGGTGAGTTCTATTGCATCCGGATTCCGGAGTTCCATCAGCTGCTGTGAAATGTTCCGGGAGGTACGGCGTCCTCGGAACTTAAACAATTCAACCGCGGTCTCGCGTACGGGTGTGGCCATCAGCGTAGAGTTTCCCCGCATGTAGTTTTTCGAGAGTTTATGCACAGAACCCTTGGCTGTGCTCGCTCCCCTCCGTCCATGTTTATGGTTCGGTCCTGTCTCCTGTAAGGGAGAGCAGCAGGGGCGAACCATCACATTTGGTGCCCAGCGTGGGGGCGGTCGTGAGCCATGGCGCTCCAACTATCCCATGGAGCTTTTCTTCTGTCTTTTCTCTACAATTTTGACTAACCTCATTTGCATCTGCTAATTAGATCCTGTTAGCATAATTCATGTGGATGACACCCTTTTGAAGCTAATGAATAGACACATCTCCAGAGTCCATAATGAGCTCTGATTTCTTCTACGCACTTGAAAGAAAGAAATACAGAATTATATGCATAAGATTGTATCCACAAAGTTGTCTGCAGTAAATAGCATAAAAGATGGCCAAACTCATGTGTACTACAGTACCAAATTTAACCTCCATTTACATTGATGCAGTTCATCCAAGCTATACATTTATGACTGTGTATGTCCTACCTGGGACCACCAGATTATTAAACTGATGAGTGCTGCTGTTGGCCAATCATAATTTCAGGCAGCTGTGTATTAAATAAATGCTGAGATTTGTTTAATAATTGTGACAGACATGGACTCTAGCATCACTTATGAGCACTGCTCGATGATTATGTCAATCTAAAAAAATTGCGATTTGATTTGATTCACGGCAGGGTTGAGAGTTGGATTCAAGACCTGCTTAATTTTTTTATATTGTATGTAACTGGAGGCAGAAGGTTGCACGCTCTCACCTTCTCAGTATAAAACTTAAACTAAATAATTAGTTTTTATATGTGTGTGTGTGTGTACCTGTGCTGTTTTTTTGAGAGCTTGATTGTTTAGCTGTGTATGTGCACACATATATGTGTGTTACTTTGTGTGAGTATATGGTGTGTGCATGTTCGTGTTTGTCCATAGTGTGGGACCTCTTGGGCCCTCAGTAGGGGTCCTTGAGTCATATGACAGGGCCGGGGGCCACAGGATGTGACATCAGCGCGGTCTGGGTGCCCGTCTGCTCACGACAGCCGCTTGATCTTTCTCATTTGGCCGTTTAGAGCTGGTGACGGACAGAATGAGTGACAGAACTCACTCGCTCGCTCGCTCTATGACTGAGGCTCATTATCACCTCCTGATCTGATCTGCCATTTCACCACGCGCGCACACACACACACACACACACACTTACATAGACTCACAAACTTACATAGACACACACTTACACGCACATGCACACATACTGTAGACGCACATATACAACATACATGCACATACACACTTGCATGGTTTATAGATTTTTATTTTAAAAATTGATTTTCCTAATCTGAAAAAGTCTTTGAATTTATTTAAAATAATAAATAGAAATATCTATGGAAATACTGGGCATGAATATCACTTGGGGTCCCAATAATCTTTTCCATGATAAAAAAAGCACATTTATATACGCATGCAGCAAAACTAATAAATGTCTGATTTTAATATTGAGTTAACATTTTTTACCTTTTGCTCCATCATCTACAAAATAAACACAATGCCCTTTTTTCTCTAGAATTTAAACTGTGCTTTTGACACCTGTCCACAATGATCTTTAGCCTGCCATTCACATATATTAATAGATAAATGGGTTGACAGATAGAGAGGGAAAGTTGTGTGGTTTAACACCTAACTGAGGCTCATATTTTAATGACAGCTCATCTGAGAGCTACATCTCAAGAAGAAGAAGGGGGGAGTGCGTGTGATGATATATGTGAGGTGCATGCTGGGGGATTCCTCATACTGCTGGAGGTGTCATGCTGTTGGTGTTTGCTGAAGGGTTTGTGGTCACCTCTTGACTGTTTTTCTCACAACACATCTCTCCATTCATTTAACAGCACTGAGCGATAAATCCAGCGTAAATAATTTTACTGAGAATCAAACAGATGCAGAGAATTTTGCAGAATCAGAATCCTCACTGTGACATCGCAACTGACGCGACATCAACCAGTGCAGCGCAACCGTCATGACATCAGCCAGCGCAATACAACCCTTATGACATCACGCAGCGCAAACGCCATGACATCAGCTAGTGCATTACAACCCTTATGACATCACGCAGCGCAAACGCCATGACATCAGCTAGTGCATCGCAACCACCATGACATCAACTAGCGCATTGCAACCGCCATGACATTAGCCAGCGCATCGCAACCGCCATGACATAAGCCAGCGCAACAGTCATGACATCAACCAGCGCATCGCAACCGTCATGACATCAACCAGCGCATCGCAACCACCATGAGATCAACCAGCGCATCGCAACCACCATGACATCAACCAGTGCATCGGAACCGCCATGACATTAGCTAGTGTATTGCAACCGCCATGACATTAGCCAGCCGTCACAACCATCATGACATTAGCCAGCGCATCGAAATTGTCATGACATCAACTAGTGCATCGCAACCGCCATGACATTAGCCAGCGAAACGCACCAGCCATGACCTGCACCTGCCATGACATTAGCCAGCTGCATTGCAACTGTCATGACATTAGGCCAGCGCATCAAAATTGTCATGACATCAACTAGTGCATCGCAACTGTCATGACATTAGCCAGCGCATCGCAACCGCCATGACATAAGCCAGCGCAAAAATCATGACATCAACCAGTGTATCGCAACCACTATGACATCAACTAATGCATTGCAACCGCCATGACATTAGCCAGCGCAACCGTCATGACATCAACCAGTGCAGCGCAACCACCATGACATCAACCAGTGCATCGCAACCGCCATGACATTAGCCAGCGCGTCACAACCATCATGACATTACGCAGCGCATCGCAACCGTCATGACATCAACCAGCGCATCACAACTACCATGATATCAACCAGTGCATCGCAACCGTCATGACATCAACCAGCGCATCACAACTACCATGACATCAACCAGTGCATCGCAACCGTCATGATATCAACCAGCGCATCGCAACCGTCATGACATCAACCAGTGCATCACAACCGTCATGACATCAACCAGTGCATCACAACCACCATGACATTAGCTAGTGTATTGCAACCGCCATGACATTAGCCAGCGAATCGCACCCGCCATGACATTAGCCAGCGCATTGCAACTGTCATGACATTAGTCAGCGCATCGAAATTGTCATGACATCAACTAGTGCATCGCAACCGCCATGACATTAGCCAGCGAATCGCACCCGCAGTGACGTCAACCAGCGCATTGCAACCGTCATAACATCAACCAGCGCATCGCAACCGTCATGACATCAGCCAGTGTATTGCAACCGTCATGACATCAACCAGCGCAGCGCAACCGTCATGACATTAGCCAGCGCAGCGCAACCGTCATGACATCAGCCAGCGCAGCGCAACCGTCATGGCGACAGCCAGCGCAGTGCAACCATCATGCGCATAACATTCGCATCAACCAATGCACATAACCTCTGTGATAATGTAAATGTATGCGGTGAACAATCATTTTGCTGGTAATTTAAAATTAGGCCAGATTGTAAATATCACAGTATTTTCTATTCAATGCAGTCATTTGCCAATTAAATTTACTAAAGACCGCTCCTTGAGAGCATTAAACCAAAAGCATGTTGGTTGCCAGCCATGAGCCTTAACCACTACACCAAACCATCATAATGAATCTTTTTGTAAAGCATGAAGATTTGTAATGTTTCTTCATTTAGCATATTTAAGTGACGTCAGATTTGTTTGATTTCTTTCAGAAATCTTGGTAGCTTGTTCACGTCGCTACCATGATTCAAGCCTGCTCTTCAGTGTCCCGTACTGTACACGGTCCCAGGGCTCTGTGATCGCAAGTATGAGTGACAGTATTACTGGAGTGTGTAATGAAGACATGAACGCAAATCTCACTGCCTGTGTCTCCGTGTCAGTCCTCATCTGCAGATCTCCTCTTCTGAAGCGTAAGCCTCTTATTGCAACTCACCTTCCCTACTGTCAGCTGTCAATCATCCTCACAAGCCCCTCCCTTTCAAGGGCCCAGGGGCTAGTGGTAAAATGCTAGCTCGCTAGACCCTAATGGAGTCTGAAGGGTCTCATGGTGTCTGGTTTAGACTCGGCCAGTGGGGAGGTTCAGCATGTAGCGTACTGTCTAAATCGAATTGAGCGGGGCGCGTACCATATAGCAGCGCCCTGACAGGAATCATGGGTCCAGCTTAGCGTTAGCTTAATTAACTTAACCACAGAAGAGACTTTAAAGATGTTTTGGAGGCTTTCGTGTGCCATACAGTAATGACTTATGATGGGGGAGGTATTTTTGCAACTGGAGGTGTCAGAATTCATCTTGGCATCGCCAAAATCTATTAGCAGTAATCTGGCTGCACGCTCGCTACGGCTCTAGCGCACATTGGACTTGCGTTTTGTATAAAAAGGTTGAGGCGTGAGGGATTTAGTGTCTTGGTATGTTTCAGTATTGTTTCAGTGCTCTCAATGGAAACGCTGCCACACTTCCTCATTCCAGTAGCTGCTCTTCATTGACTGGTCCTCTTGTTTTTAACATGCCTTCTCTGTTTACTTCACACATGCCGGCTGTTTTTCTGAACGCTGAAAATATGGGTTAAGTGTGTTTGTGACCAATGGCGCTTTTTCTGAGGTCTCCTGGTAAAGACGAAAAGGTTTCGAGTAATGATAGGGATTAGCGCGCGCGCGTGCGTGTGTGTGTTAGCACGAAGTAGCTCGTCCTGAGATCTGCGGGCTCATTAACACTTTCCAACCCCTTCCTCTATGTGTGAAACAGGCCTATTGTTAAACGAACAGAGAAACGAGAGAAATTATAATAAGCACCTAATATAATCTCATTTAACAGCTCTGAGGAACATCCTTGTACATCCACCGGAGCTGCGGCGAGCATCCGATCGTAAAGTTCGCTAGAAAAAAATGCCCATTGTTGACTTTACAGAGATGTCTAAATTTAGGGCGATGCCACGCGCAACGTTTTTGGCCCCCCACTGGGGCCACATCGGGCCCTCATCGCCTCACCAACAAACGAATGGTGGGCGAAAAAAGGAGACAAGAGGGAAGCGTGCCTCTGTGACAGCTTGCTTTACCGAAGTGAACAATGGAAGTATTGTTCGGTAGGGGAGCTGGCACGACACCTTCTCTGCGCTCCTCAGCATCTCGGGAGATCAACTTAGAAAATAGATTTCACTGCGTGTTTTTGTGTGTGTGTAAAGTGTGCATATGGATGTCTGTGAAACAGTCATTTTAAAAAATTTACTGCAAGACTTGAGCGTCTCTTTGAGCAATTTACGAGAGACGACACCAAATTCAGCAAGTCCAATTAAACGGATTAATAACACTTCGCAAAGACATGTTTTAATTCAGTGAATAGTTACAAGCATTAAAGATATTTAGATATTCATGGGTTCGAACCCAGAAAACACACATACTGATAAAAAATCTATAATTTGTAATGCACTGTAAGTTGCTTCGGATAAAAGCGTGTGCAATATGAATGTAAATGTGGGTGACTTTTAATGAAAAGGGTGCAGCTACTGACATCTCTAACATCATCACTGGTGCAGTACCTGTATCTTATGATAGATAGGATAAGCGCAAGTCTTAGATCAAACATTAAAACTAAAGATGCACCAATATATCGGCCAATAATCGGTATTTGTTGAGTAACAGCAATTTTCACACTATCGGCCGATGATTTAAAATGACCGATATATCCTCTCAATCAAAAGATAACTTTAATGTTCATTATATGAATTAATAACAATGTAGAAAATGTAATTTTCAGAATTTAGTTATTGCAAATAAATACAACCACCAAACTATATCTGCAGATATCAGTGTGAATAATCGGTTATCGGTATCGGTGGAAAATGTTTAAATCGGCGCATCTCTAATTTAAAATGTTGTTAGAATGTGGTTGTTATAATTATTTGAATTGACTAAAAAAAATGAGAACATGTATTAGGTAAACAGCTTTCATTCACACACACCTACATAGACGTACTGTACAAAAACTCTAGGGAAGAACTACAAAAGATCAAGTAGATGCCTTTTATAGTTTTAAAGCAGTAGAAATAAATGCATTGTTGATTTTAAGACTTAAAGATAAGTAAACATTTAAATTTAACAATAAAGGTGCTTCATAGAACAGTGGTTCCCAATCTGGGGTCCAT
This sequence comes from Misgurnus anguillicaudatus, assembly GCF_027580225.2. Lineage (NCBI taxonomy): Eukaryota > Metazoa > Chordata > Actinopteri > Cypriniformes > Cobitidae > Misgurnus > Misgurnus anguillicaudatus. The sequence goes on along the minus strand of NC_073356.2, from coordinate 36,878,513 downwards.
GCATTTAAAATTGGCATTATATTTTTGTAAAACTGCTTTGAAACAGTCTGCATTGTATAGCACTACATTATAAATGTAACTTGACTTGTGAAAACACAGTGTCAGTAAAGTGTTTTAGTGGCCTGACTTGCAAGATATATGTGACCCCGCCTGTGAAACCCCAGCTGAAGTTGTGGAATCTAAAAATGAGATTTAGAACACCAAAGTCGTCATGACCAAAAAAAAGACAGAATAGAAACCAAGCATTCAATATACAACACTTAACATTTTTGCGCAAAACACCTGAACTTGTCTTGCAAAAACGTCTCTTTGTTGACTTCAGCAGGCACAGAAACACATGATGATTCTTACATCATTCGTTTCAGGAAACTCTTTCTGGTTCTTATTTTTTCTGTGCAGATATTTTTCATGTCATCTCCAAAATTCCAGGAAGAGCTTATCTGTTTTGTAGCTCAACGTCTGAAAAGATAACCAGCCTATTTTAAATACATTTTAAAGCTGCTATGTGTCAAATATCCATTTTTGGAAGCTGATGCATGATCTCGGAGTCTGAATAGGACACGCAGCACCTAAAGCAATACAATGATTTTAATGTTTCTTTGCTTTTTGGACATGCACATAAAAATAAACCTGATTTACAAGACTTCCTATAAATGTGTCATATAAAGCGTTAAATATAAACGTAAATATAAATGATTTTCTGATACCGGAATTCATCAAATGTTTGACATGGCCAATATTAAAGATATACAAAATGATTTTATGAAAAAATGTGAATGACCGAAAATTAACTTTAGCTGAGTTTTCACAGGCGGGGTCACAGCTTGTTCATATAAATAGCTTACATTAGTACAACAGGCTGTAGTATTAGATTTAGATTTCATTTTATTGTCAGTGAGTCATTGACACAACGAGCGATTCGTTACGGTTGTTTAAACACTGGGATTAGCAATAAATATCGCAGTATAAAGACGCAATGCATTCACATGCACGCATGCATGGTTGTTCTGCTCTTTCTGGCACTTTGAAAAAGCTGCGATTGCTGATGTCATTGCTGCAGGCCGCCTCGCCGCGCCTTCTGAACGCATCGGGCAGATGCTCGGACCCCTCCCGCATGCTTTCTGCGTGTTAGTCTTTGTGTGTCTTAATTGAAAGCGCCATTCTGTTTAAAGAGCTCTTTAATACACATTAATACAGGGCAAGTGCTGAAGGTTAAAGAGGTCTTAATACAGCTACTTAATCCCTTCATTACACTGAAGCTTAGACCGGTCCAGGGCCTGCGAGCGGGCCATTAATTACCATAGTCTCTGGTCTCCTGTATAGTTAACATGAGGGGAAGAAACAAAGAGAGAAAGAAATGCTTAAGGTTTGAGTAAGGCCCAACGCATCCAAGTGTTGAACAGAGAGACAGATATTGAAGTGGCTGTGAATCTGTTCAGCGGTTGTTCGCTTTTATTCAGCGTTTGTTGTTCTTCACGGTTTGCTTTTCTGCTCCATTAGGTTCCTGAAGGAGGAGCAATGAAAGAAGGTCTGGTTGAGAAGGTGCAGGGAAGTTTGAAGTGAGGATATACATGAGGAATCAACAGGAAAACTGTAGGTATTTTTGTTTTTAATAGATAGATATATGAGTATCTACAGACCCAATAGCGTCCAGATATGAGTGACACATTTCTAGCCATTCATTTGGACATCTATTAGACATCATTTAAACATAAAATTGCATGAAGGGATGTAAGCATATCGGAGAGATTAGTGAGGACACATATCTAGAAAACACAATTTGCATTATTAATTATTTCTTGATCACTTTTTGAGGTCATTTTAACTGTGAAGTATACACACACGCACATTGCTGCATGAGTTATGTTCTTCTTCAGATGTTGTATGGACATTCTTTAAATGCGAATCATTTTGAAGATTCATCTCGTGTTTGTGTGCTTTTCTGTCTTTCTTTCTGTCTCTCTCTCCACCCCCCTTTCCCCGGGTGTCTGATCACTCTCTCTCACTTTCTCTCGCTGTATATTTTAACACTTTCTCTTAAGACTCGACTCGCTTTAACAAACACGGCCAAAAAACCAGACGACTCGCGCAGCGAATCTTTCTCTCTAAGCAGCGTGCTGGAAGACGCTCGCTTATCAGAGGAATTTCGCGCTGTATTTTTAATATGTATCTTTTAACACCTGTAAATGTCGTGTGTGATATTCCGGGTAACGAGTGTGTTTGCGTGTGCGTGCGTGTGTGTGTGTATGGTAATGAATTCTCGGAGGGGAAAGGCAGTGTACTGTATGCATATATGCAACATGAAAATACATGAAGATAGTCTATAATCATGTGACGTGCCGGCGAGCTGTAGTCTTGCCGGAAAGAGAGATGTTTAGACAGCCATGTTAGTGTTATTGATTAATTAAGTTTCTATTGAGAAATCAAGCTTTCTGTGCACAAAAAATGTGCCTTAGTTACAAAATATGCAAATGCACCTGAGACGTCTTAAGGTCTTTACAGTCTGTGCATGGATTCATTTTGATGTTAATCATATTAGGTCTTTAATTCTCAAAAGATGGTTATTTTTATCATTTTTTTTTTATTTTAATTGAAATAAATAACCTTAAAATTAATAACATGTTACTTCTATGCCAACTTTGTTGTATTTAAAATGTTTACAGGATACAAAGATGCAAAAACGACTTAAAGGCGGAGTCCACCATGTTTGAAAAACGCGTTGGAAAAGGAGACGGGCCGACTACCAAAACACACTTATAGCCAATCAAATAAAATGCCGGGTTGCGTATGTGTGGGGCGGGTCTATCAACAGAAGGTCCAGATTTTATTGGGGTAGGGGCGTGTTTGTTTAGGTGATTTCAAATATCAACATTGGCTTTCAAACATCATGGACTCCGCCTTTAATCAAAAAACTGTGTTTCCATTGCAGTTTTGCGCAAAACTTTACAGTTTTTTTTCTAAATGTCGACAAAAGACTACTGCGCAAATGACACCAATTTAAGCGCTTTGAGAAATGAGTTTTAAAGGTGCTATACAAAATAAAGTTATTATTATTATTAATATTATTATTATTACTAATCAATTAACCAATGATATGCGACTGAAACATAGTTTTTCCTCTTGCAAGTCATGTCGACTGATGTCGGTAGGTTACTAATATCACATCCACCACACTAGGCATTATTTTAACCGAAGGAGACGTAAGATTATTATCCAAACATTAATGCCAAGGAAAACCCCTTATACTTGTAAGCGGCAACGTATAGGTGTTTCTTGGAGGTTTTCGTATACTGCATCATCTTCCATTGCAAATTTGCTGAATTTTTCAGAATTGGAAAAACCACCTCATGGGAGCGTAAAAACATTTTGTTACGCTCTAAAAAATGCTATTGAAAAGGAAGTAGTGATTGTCGTTCCATATAGGATATCTGAGTAAAAACTTCTGACATATAAAAGGTAGGGCATCCATTAAGAATTGATTGGATCATTTGCTAATCACTGGGGTCTTTTCCCCGGCCACCCACCCGCCATACCCCATGACCTGAAGTAAAGAGAGATCGTTTTGAGTAGGGGAGGAGATTTGGTTTTTGATTAAAGATTATGAGGCTCACAGATAAGTCATTTGTAAAAAGTTACCACAATGTTCCAAAAATTTTTTTATTTCAATGTCATTGTGACTTTAACAACAGCCGTCGATAGTGAATAATATTGCACTATATTACTTATGGTGAATTTTCTTTACAGTTTACAGTTTTTCTGTAGTTGTTAAGAGAACAAAAAAAAAAACACAGAAATAATAGTTGAATGTCCAAAAAAACACAGAAATCATAGTTAAATGTCCCCACCCAAAAAACACAAAAAATCAGAGTTGAATGTCTAATATGAAGTGTGTTCAGTCAAATGCAGGCTTGTATAGAAAATTTATTTGATCTAAAATCAGCACTTGTCATTTTTAGAAATCCAATAGGATAGAGCAGGGCTAGTCAACTGGCGACCCGCGGGCCAAATACGGCCCTCCAATCATCTTTATCCGGCCCGCCGGTCAGCTTTGTCTTATTTAAAATCAGCATACATACTTTTACCTTTTTATTGTACATGACAAATGATGGCCAATAAACTGGAAGGAGAGTCGAAAAGGGGCTGCGTGGAGTGCCAATCATCTGCGAGTGCGTAATTATTGGATCTAATTTGAGCTTTTGAGGCATTAAAGAAATTAACTTGTGCAACCACAACACGTGACACGCCGACCGGAAGTGATGTATTTCAGTGTGTACCAATCAAAACACTGTGTGCAAGGTGAAAATTATTAATCCTTTTTTGTTTAACCTTATTAGTAACTCTTAAATCCTTTAAAATGCTTCTCTCCTATGTAGACACGGATTCATGATCAAACAGAAATTCCATTACAATTTTATCATAGTTGAACTATTAACATTTGAAAAAACATCAAAGTTTCCAAAATACTGGATACAAGAAGTATGCATCCTTTTTTGAAAATGCATGTTTTTTAATATATGACCTATAGCAAAAATGACATATTTTATATATGTATAATAGGTAAAAGAAAATATATATAAAATAGGGGTAAAAGTTTGGCCTGCGCCATATTTACAATTTTAAAATCTGAACCTTGACGAAGAGTAGTTGAAGACCCCTGGGATAGAGTATGACATTTAATTACAATCTGTGCGCTGAATGTGTGTTTAAATTTAATCGAGGAAGAATTAATTTCCAATTTCTTGAAATTTTTTTCACATCTTTGTGTGTGTGTGTGTGTAACTGTATCAGAACAGCATATTTTGTGTGTGTTTATGTGTGCAGTAAAAAGCACATCGTGTGTGTGTTAGTGTGTGCAGGGAAAAGCACATCATGTGTGTGTGTGTGTGTGTGTGTGTTTGCGCGTGTGTGTGTTTGTGTGTGTGTAGTCCCGCACAGCTTTCAGAATCTGTAAGAATACAGTAATTAAGGTTGCCTGTGATAACAAGTTCAGCTCGCTGCAGAAACACATCCAGTGTTAGATGCTGTTTAAAGCTGCCCAAATACACACACACACACACACACACGCACAATGATATTTAAAAGCACTCACACAATAACACTCTTATGGTTTAAATTGTAAGTTATTAGTTTTGATTTTTATGAATAACATTAAGTATCTTCTACGCCTAAAATGCACTGACACTCGTTCTGTTGTGCATCATTACAGTTTCATTAAGGCATCATTTATGATCAGTTACTGTTCAACACAATGTTAAACACACACATGCACATTTATGTAGCATTTTTATAAGTCTTTAATTACTGCAAACGCAACATCTACTGCTTAAGACACGTTTTCCTAACACACACAATAATATTATTAATTAGTAATATGTCATTGTTTCGGAGTTAAAAATAATTAGTTATGTTTTTTAGATGTTGTTTCATCACACACACGCGCACAGGACACTCTTTGTTCTTGTCTACATGTCCAGACAGATTTCTCCCTATTGATCAGAGAGTGTGTAGATCAATCAGAGCGATCAATGTGTGATATGAGTGTGTGTGAGAGATTTTCACCTCCACATGTCTGAACAGAGATGCGGCTTGTTACCGCGACGACCGTCTCTCTCACCTCCCTGTTCACCCCAAAACACTGAACTCATCCATCCATCCGTCTGCTGCCCTCCTGTCCACCGCATCCTGCTTTGTTACTACACACACATACACACACACACACACACACACACAAACACACACACACACACACTCAGACAGGGTGTGTCAAAAGATACCGATGTCTTATTTTTGCATGGCACTGGCACTGGATGGGTGCGTGTGTGTGTGCGTGTGTGTGTGTGCGTGTGTCGGGGTCAGATCTGGGGCAGGGGGCACAAGTTCATGTATGGGGGAGAGTGGGGGTTCGTCTCGACTGTCGTGTGCACTTGTGGACCTCAGGGGAATGCTGGGCTATGATTGGCTGATGTCATTAATACTGATCTGCTTTCTGTTCTTCAGATCCAAATAAGTGATCCTTTACATTCATGACAAACAGTTCACTTTTGTACACTAGTCTATTTTATTCTGCCCTAGTCTAGCAGAGTGAGTGTTTGATATTATAAATATTTTAATTGTGTATATGGAAATGCTTAATTACCTATGAAGTCTAAGAGAAAACAGTTGAACTGACACCACAGACAACATTAGCAGATCTCACACACACAAGCATTATCACCATAAGCTGTGATTCTTTATAAAACTTCATGCCAAAGCATCAGGACCACAGCATCACTGCTCGACAGTCTTTAGTATGTGTGTGTGTGTGTGTGTGTGTGTGTGTGTGTGTGTGTGTGTGTGTGTGTGTGTGTGTGTGTGTGTGTGTGTGAGAGAGAGAGAGAGAGATGTGGTGTCTCACAGTAGCACAGAAAGGTTAGTCAGATCAAAGAGGATAAAAATCTACAAAGTGTCAGAAAGAGAGAGAGCACAAGCGTGGCCCGAAGCCAGTGTCGCTTGTGCTCTAAATTACAAAGTGTTTTCTCATCCTTAAATTTTTTTCTTGTGTGTCCACCAATGGAGAAGAAATCTGCTCTATACTGCCCAAAGTAAGTAATTTTATTTCTATAGCACCTTTCGAGAGAAGTGTCACAAAGTGCTTTACAACATAAATACAGAAATATACACATAACAGTACCATTAAACTAAAACAAAAACATTTACTGTGATTTACTTTGTTAATAAAATAATACATGCAGCCATAAATTCACCATTAGAGCTGGACTAAAACAAAAGTTATCTATTGTTAATCCAGTCTCAGTCTAGTCACTACTAAAACATCAAGGCCTTGTTTTACAGACATGGTTTAAGCTTAGCCCCAGATAGCGATGCTCCGATCAGGATTTTTACAGCCGATACCGATTACCGATTTGTTATCTACGTGATCGGCCGATACCGATTTTTCAAGCTGATATTTGAGCTCATTGATGCCTGTAAAGGGCTCGTTATAGTCGTGCGTAGGTCCTACGGCGTAGGTTCCGCGTCGGTTTTCATTTATACTTTTGCGTCATCCTCCGCGTCGACGTGCAAACACACGCGCAAACCGGTCGTAGGCAGTATCCACGCGTGAATCCGCAGTAGCAGCACGACTGTCATAGAAGAAGCTTGGCAAGTTAACCCACAAACGAAGAAGAAAAACAGCAATTTGTTGTGTATGATTTGAGAAGACCAGCAATGATGGAAGTAAATAAACAGTGACTTTTTTGTGCAGTGCAGTTTGAGTTAAATCATTCCTCAACGTGGCTCATCTTTGTTTTCCTATGACGCAATTTTTTTACCTGACGGGAGGGGTTCTGGTGGACCAATCACAGCGCTTGCGGTCCGCGTAGAACTGAGGCTCTGTTAAAATTTTTGCGCAGAGCTACGGCGTAGAACTTACGCACGACTAATAAGTGCTGTTATAAGTTGCTCCTATAGACCGTTTCATCGGGCACACGTGCGGTGGCGCGATTTCGCTTCTGGTCTGAACTTTACTTTGGTTTCTGTTTGTCTAATGGTCTAACTAGTTGCTGAAGCTGAACTCTTACCGTGGGTTCACACTTATTGCTGTGTTAAAAATAAAGGTAGCGGGCTATACTTTCACTTTCCGTGCCCGTCTTGCAGGCTCACGCATCTGCAGAAATTGCGCACCGCTTACTTGCTCACTTGCTCTCTCTCTCTCTCTCTCACACACACACACACACACACGCGTGCGTATATAAAATCAATGAAAGCGCAGATATCTTTGCCCATAACACTGCTAAGGGCTTTATTAGCCACTCTCTTGTACAGTACAGTACTAAAACAGTACTAACGCATTTGAGAAGAAACACGACAAAGAGCTGCATGTGAAAAGTGACGTCTAGAGAAGAGATGAAGAGTTTGGTTCCAAAACGCGATAAACGCCATTTTTGAAAAAAAATTGTTACTGCCAAAATCAGTATTATATCAGGTCAGTATTTAAAAGTAAATTCTTAATTTTCCCCAAAACGCAATATACGCCACTCCTCCTTTTCTACAGAACGCAATAAATCCGCTCCACATATTACAGCGCACCATTCCCTCCAAGCAATGTAAACAAACAATGGTGGCGCGTTGAGTACAAGAAATCCTAGTTTTCCTCGTCTACTTTGTACTTCGTGATCAACAAAAAAACAAAAGCAAAATAATACTTTAATGGCATTGCTAAATCTGTGGTTGTTTTTTGTGACGGGAAAGAAATGTAAGTCATCAACATCCAATAACTTACGTGGGAGGCACTCGGGAGACGGGTGCTTGTTCTCCTGACAGCATCTGTGAAGTTAATGTGATTCTAACACACTTATGAAAAACTTTAATAATTTTACTCAGTCAACGAAAATCGAGCAGGACCAAAACATTTTACAGCTGATCGCTTTGAAAAATGTTAAGCGACGGCATCAAGTATAACCGCAGCAATGACAGTGATCTTAATATGACAAAGTAAGTGTTTTTATTAATGCCATTTAATGTTTATTTTTTATCAGTGTATACCACTAGTCAACTAAATGAATATATCATGGCAAAGATGAATGCACATTTATACATTGATTCAATAGATTTATAGCATTTTGAAAAAAAAAACTTGTCATGGATTTATTGCATTTTGTGGAAAAAATAATTAGTTTTTATAATAAATCTTTGAAAATCAAGTTATGGATTTGAATTTTTTTATGTTTTTATAACCCAAGGATGCTATGTGAAAGATTGTAACAGAAAATAGTGTTTTCATCTTGTCACTTTCTTGGTATAGAAAACACGTTTTTACCTAAATTTGTCAAAATGGATTTGGTGCGTTTTGGAACCAAACTCTTCAGATACAGAGCTACTTCAAACCATAGCTGTCACATTAATAATCTGATTTCTATTAAATATTATTAAGTCTAACTGCATGTTTATAAATATATTCATAGAGATAGAATAATTAAATGACAGACAAATATAATGCCTAGAATAGGGCACTATCTTTGTAAAACTGCTTTGAAAAAACATAAGTAAAGTACTAACTTAATTTTAAGTATTTCTACAAGTTACCCCAAAAGCTAAACAAACTGTCAAAAACACAATTGTTACAACACTGTTTATTCAATGTACAATAAACAGATGATAATAATAATAATAATAATACTAAATTCTGAACAAAAATGTAATTCAAAATAGTCTTCTATCGTGATGCGCATCGTATCGTGGGTTGTATCGGGATAAGTATCGTATCGGGAAATTGTTGGCGATACACAGCATGTGAGGCACGTTTGAGGCATCAAAATCGTGTCCACCGCGCCTAGTTTGCAGCTTGAACAGTTTGAGTTTACTCGCGTCATTCGCGCGTGAAATTCGAGACATCGCGTCATGGGAGGGGCTTCTGCGACTTGGCTCGCTTCCTGTAATCACGTTACTACTAGAGCAAGCTCCTGATTGGTTAACGCGCTAAATGCCTCATTCGCACCGCGAGACCTCCAAACATGCATCAACGCCTCTTTACATGGACTTTACATTGGATTTTGGATTTGGATTTTTGGTTTTTGCTAATTGGAAATAGTTATGAATAGAAACTGTTTTATATGAGGTGTTATGAATGTGACTGTCGGGTGGAGTGATTTTCCTTAAAGGGACTTTGGTATTTCCCAAATGAACGCTCTCACTGGTCTCTAACACACACCCACTCATCTCAGCACCAGTGGACAAATACGCTTACATTAGAAGACAAAACAAATATGACAGACTGAGAGAGAGAGAGAGAGAGAGAGAGAAAGAGAGGGAGAGAGAGAGAGAGAGAGAGAGAGAGAGAGAGAGAGAGAGAGAGAGAGAGAGAGACTGACTCCAGCTCATACTACAGCACACAGACAGGTGAACTGCATTAATCAGAACAATGAAAGTTAATTATTTACCTTATCATGTACCAGAAGATTATTTTGATAATCACATGACATTGAGTGATACAAGGTTACCATGATATGCACCCATCCACACACACACACACACACACACACACACACACACACACACACACACACACACACACACACACACACACACACACACACACACACACACACACACACACACTTGTGTAAGGTGTCTCTGTCCTGCGGTGATCTGCTGTGGATCACTCATCTGTACAGACAACAGATGTCCCACAAAACATCAACCTGTAACACACACACTTATTCACACACATCTCTCTGCATGACCTTTAACCCTTGACTTCACTTACTACTATTGGATACTATTCCTTTCTTCTTTAATACTCGTCTATAAACTTTTTTTGATGGTGCTTATTTATGAAAGATTTGTGGTTGTGGGTAAATAACAGGAGATTCTGGTCTCTGTGTGGCTTTTGGTTTTCCTTTAAATCCTTTAAGAACTGAACATTGACTTTAGTGTCATTTCTGTCTGTAGAGGAGAAAAGTTTAGTACTTTCACTCTCAGCAAGAATGGTCAAAATGGTCCCTGGCTGTCACCTTTGCACATAAAGAGTTCATATTAAATGTTAAAATACCAAATGTATACATATCTGCACCTAAATGGTATATATCTTTTAGGGACCATTTTTCTCACAGTATTTCCGGATAACGTTTACAGTATATTCTCCTGTCTGGTGGTGCAGGCAGGCAGGCAGGCAGTGAGTTTCAGGGTGGCTTGAACTGGCACAGGTTGAGATCCTACAGAGATGCATATGATTAGCTGGACCATTGGGCAGCTTGGCCAAGGTGCCACCCTGTGCCTTCGGCTGGCATCGACACGGCAAGGGCAAGTCGAGGGAGCCGTGCCAATATGAAGCTGGAGATGGCATCATGCCTGTTCGAGCCCAGCGGCCGCTCGCATGGCCGTCATTATTGCGGTTGTGCATGACAAAACGTTCTGCATGAAACTGGTCCTGCAAAATCAGGATTTTGAAATATAAGGGTCACAGATACATGTTTTTATTTGTCACAGTGTACATGTCGTGAGAATCTATTTAAAGCAGGTCTGTTTTGTTTTTACAGTCAGAGGCTGTAAATTACTGTAATTTTACCACAGTTAAGAGATGATGTTAGGCTTGAAAGGATAAGATTTCGGGTTTTATTGTCTAAAAGGGCCTTAATCTTTGTCACACATGATCTTGAATGTCTTGTGAGTTGATATTTATTTGATACAAAAAGAAGTTTGTTTAAAGGATTGAAGTGATGTGTAACATGGAATTGATTGATTGTTCAGAAGAAAAAATATATAAAATTAAACACACTAATGTTTAATAAATACTTTTAGTAAATAAGCCTTTACGTAATTCCAATAAACAACGTTAGATCGCAGATCCAAAACCCTTAAAGTGCACCTGACATGTTTTATTGTAAATGAGCATTTGTTATCAGACTTTTAATGGATTCTGTTAACAATCTGGCATTTCTGAATGACTTGAGGTTGGGATTAAACAGATTTTGAAGCTAAAGTATTTGATGAACTTAAAGTTCGTGCCAAGAGCATTCGGTTAATATGAATATCTTGTTTTTGACTGAGATGGCGTTTAGCAACTTTTTCACCTGAGCACCTTAATTATTACAGCAAATATAACTGCAGGCTGTTCATGGCTCACTTATCATATCAGCCATTTATTATATTGATTTCAAATGTTTAATTATTTTAATCAGTTGAATAATTTCAGTTTAATCAGATGCATTTCATTTTCTCAATTTATTATAGCACTTTTTACAACGTTTCATTGCTTCAAAGCAGCTTTGCAAAAAGGCAAAGAAAAATATATATATACAGCCCAGAAAAAATTAAGAGACCACTTCAAGCTAAAAATTTACTATTTATAGGTATGTGTTTAAATTAAATGATAATTTATGTTTGATTCTGCCAACTACTGACAACATTTATAAAAATTATGTTTTTATTTGCATTTATGTACAGAAACCTTGAAATGGGGAAACATGGTCCAAATAACAAAAATATACAGTGTTTTCGATCTTGAATACTGCAGAGAAAACTAGTTCAAATTATTTTCTCAGTAACAAATTGCTAATGTTTTTACATGTACTTTAGGAAAGTTAATTAAAAAAAAAAACCTGATTTTTAATCACATCTTTAATGTGTTTTTGTATCCACTCAGTCATTTACAATGCTTTATGTCACTCATGAGGTTTGCTTTTGTTGTAATTCAACAGACACTGGACAGAAATGGTCGTGAGAAATTTGGAGTTCTCTCTTAATTTTTCCACGGCTGCATATTTATCATTGACTATCAGATATGTGGTCAATTAATGATAACAAGCGTCATATAGACATACCTTTCTATCTTCAATGGCTCTTAAAAGATGACTTTTTTGAATTTTAAAGTAACAATTGGACTGTTTTGAGTCCATAAATAATCATATGTACAAATTATATTCAGCCAGAATAATCAGAAATAGTAGATAAAATTAAGATCTGGAAAGAAGAGATTCTGATTGGAAATCAGAGTTGAATGTGTGGTGTGTAGAAATGGATATTTAGAGAGAAATGATATACCTGCAGTGAGGGGCAGTGAGACACACGGTGAAAGACACACACACACACACACACACACACACACACACACACACACACACACACACACACACACACACACACACACACACACAGTGCTGTCAGATCGGGTGTAAGACAGTGTGAGAATGCCGTTCTTATGGAGGATCGCATTTATTCACACCTTCAGTACAAACTCTCGCCGTAAAGATTGCATCTGTTTTATTCTTCTGCGGCTCTCAGGACGAACACATCACACCGTTCGGCGTTTCTTTAATTAATACGTATGAAAGCGATCACAGCAAGTGTTTTACAGTGCATCAACGAATAATCAACCTCGTCTGACTCTTGAATATTCAGATCGAGACGATGACAGTCACATCTTGTCTTCAGTCAGCATTCACTTCATTGCAAGAATGTGAAGTTTGTTTTTAAAACATCAGAATAAATGTTTAATAATGAAGCTGTAAATCTCTTTGGTGGATAAAGGACTGCTTCTGTTGCTGATGTCATGACCTGTGGGTGGAGTTTGTAAACGGTGTTTAAAAGTGTCTAATCATTACAAATAACCTCATATAAAACATTAGCATTTTTCGGGGGTTCTACTTAACTGTATTTTGCGGACAATTTTGTATTCAAAAGTAGAAAAACGTTAGGGTTTAATTGTGGGTAAGGTTAAGAACATGCATTATTTTTACGCAATTTTATCACATTTTTTCCAAGCACATTTTAGCAGTTCCAAAACACATTAATCTGAACTACCATTAATTTTCTATAAAATTATTTATATGTGTTATATTATTGTTAACAAGGGCTGGAAGTGAAACACATCATATATTCAGGTGTTCCATTTTTATTATGCAGATTTTCTTTACAGGTTTTTGGTAAAATGTGCTGGAAAAAATGTGATTAAAATATTGACTTGCTTAATAATCATGGATATATTATATAAAACAATAGAAGTCTATGGATTTTCCCATTTAGATACTGTAGATCAGTGGTTTTCAAACTGGGGGCCCTGAGATGGTGCCAGTGGGGCCCCAGTTTAATGACATTTTATAAAATACATTAATTCATCATAAATTCTGTGTATTTAAACCTCAGAAAAATAATTTTCTTTGTTTAATTCAAATTTTAAGTTTTGTAACGTTTTACGTCATACATTTTCTTTGGGGGCAACGAAAGGATGCATCTTACACAAGGGGGCCGCACACCCAAAAGTTTGAGAACTACTGCTGTAGATAAGTAAACGTGTGCGTGTGTGTGTGTGCATGTGTGTGTAAACCTGTTGTATAATTATGTACCACCACCTGAGTTTTAATTCAAACTGTCAATCTAACAATGGGGCATAGGCAGAAATCCCGGGGGATGTCAGGGGGGCCAGTTCCTCCGTCTGAGGGTTGTCCTCCTTCAAAAAATTATCATTAAAACCATGCATGTATATTATAAATAATATAAAAATATATATACTTTAAATAATTGTGTAAGTAGTAAAGCAATACGAATGCAAACGGGGCAGAAGTAGTGCATTTTAATGAGTCCCCCATACAAGTCCTGTGGGAGAACGAACTTGTTAGTTGTAAAACTTTAAAGCTATTTTATTACCTTTTAAATGTCAGATGAAATGAATATTTTCTTTTTAATGCAGATGATGTCGAGTCATTATTAAATTAATCATGACAAAAAAATGATGTCCGCTATGTTAAGCGATTATAACCTTACCAAGCTAACTGTTATTGTTTAAAATGAAGTTAAAATTTCATTGGTGGCTTGATTGTAAACAAAAATATTGCAATATATAAATGGTTTTGAAGAAGAATTTTAAGCTTTTCTTTGTGTACACATTTTCCTACAAAGTAAAATTTTGCTGTATTATTTGTGTCCCCTTCAGAAATTGCTCTAGAGAAATTTTATGTATAGACGGTTTCAGCTGTAACAACATAAACAAGCGTCTGTCGTGGTCCGCAGTAACTTCTTGTAAACTACGCTAATAATAAATAACAACAAAGTACTTTAAACCGTCTATATTGTCCCCCCAATTGTTAAATTACATTTATGCACATTAAATAGGGATAAACCATAGACTGTAAGAAAGTTAGATGACATAAATTTCCATTGTAAAAATAATTCAAAATATCTCAAAAATGTTCGCTGACATCTTGCGCCAATGGCGTCATTTGGAGCCAGAATCTGCGCAGTAGTGATCGTGAGGTGAAGCTGCGATATCAAGGTCCTGCCATTTCGCTCAATCACAAGCACACAAATCAAAAACCTCATAATAAGAATTAACTAAAGTAACAGAAACCGTCAATGGGAAAAATGTATTAAAGGTGCAGTGTGTAATTTTTAAAAGGATCTCTTGACAAAAATGCTAAATAATATACAAAACTATATTATCATGGGTGTATAAAGACCTGTTAATAATGAACCGTTATGTTTTTATTACCTTAGAATGTGACATTTTTATCTCATACACTGAGGGTCCCCTTACGTGGAAGTTGCCATTTTGTGCCGCCATGTTTCTACAGAAGCCCTTAACGGACAAACTTTTTTACTCATTTGTCTCCGACGATTACATGTTTTTCTGGTGGCAGCTATCGTAGCTTCTCTATGCGTTTCAAAAGCGAGGGAAGAGCAGTGGACTGAGCCATTGGTTGCAATTCGCAACCTCACCACTAGATGCCGCTAAAATTTACACACTGCACCTTTAATGTAATTCGTTTTTTAAGTTTGACTCATCTTCCATTAGTTTACATGAAGAGGGCGGGACTTATGACCTATACTGCAGCCAGCCACCACGGGGTGATCGAAATGTTTTGGCTTCACTTTTCAGGATGTGCGCACGAACACCTGAATTGTTATAGATTTTAATTGTATATTAAGCAAATATGACTGCAACTGTCTAAATATAAACACGAGGCCACTGCATTTTTATGAACCACGAAATTTCTCCATGAAATTTCTCTCTTTTTTACAATATTCACAAGAAACACCCTTTATAGCCGCTATACATCCTTGGATGCATCTGTTCATACACACACACACATACACATTGACTCCATCTTATGGCTGAGAGAGAGAGAGAGAGAGAGAGAGAGAGAGGCAGGCTGGCGGGAGGCTTCTGCCTGGTTAATCATAATGTAGTTTTAATTAAAAACTCTGTCAAAGGGTTTAGCTGAGAGATGAGA
Organism: Misgurnus anguillicaudatus; assembly: GCF_027580225.2. NCBI lineage: Eukaryota > Metazoa > Chordata > Actinopteri > Cypriniformes > Cobitidae > Misgurnus > Misgurnus anguillicaudatus. The sequence goes on along the minus strand of NC_073356.2, from coordinate 36,862,809 downwards.
GGCAGACTGCATCACTGCAGTGAGAGCAGAGATACAGCATGATGCTACACACAAACACACACACACACACACACACACGCACGCACACACACAAAGTCTTCAGGTAATGGGATTGTTGTTGCGAGTGTGTGTAGAGGGACAGCTTGTCAGGTTGATCTGTTCTCGGTGTGAACGAGGTATCAGGGAGGAAAATATCAGACCGGCCTTTGCATTCTCTTGTTGTAGAGCGTTTGTCAGTGTGTGCAGTTAATCACTGTGAACGCAGCTCTGGGGTGTTCGTGTAATATTCAAACACACATTCACATACAGAAACACATCCCAGTCAAAAACATTCAAGTTAGAATAGTGTGCAGTATATATATGCTATGTCAGCGGTACGTACCTACCACTCGCTCGGTACCGAAAACTATGCAATTTGTGACCCAAATTCCTTTTTGTTATATTTTATGCTATTTTATTATGCATTACTTTGCGTAATGTTGTTACATTATATAATTTTGCTGCTTAATCAATATAAGGTAGTGGATAATTTGGGAAATTATTTGCTTTTTCATTCAAAACATAATAAAGTTGCATACCCTAAATGCACTAAAGATCGCTTTGGATAAAAGCGTAGCCAAATGCGTAATTGTCAGTCAGTGGCTTAGCTACTGTATAGTGACCTAAAATGCTCCCTATGTAGATAACTCACTAGATTAGAAACATAGCTCTGTTGTTTTGGTATTTTTGTGTTTCCAAATCAACCACATTGAGACAGAGCCTGAACCCCCCCTTACAGTCTAAAGCCCCAGGAGCAAAGGTCATCACCCCGAGACAGAGAGAGAGAGAGGTGAGAGACCATAAAGATCTCCTCATGAAGTCAAACATGCGTTTGATTTCTACCCTGCAGGTGTGCCCAACCTACAAGAGTCACCCCTAGAGAAAAGACAGCTGTCTATCATAGAACAGAAGAGCAGCAAATAATGATAAAAATGATAAAGATCAGATCTTCAAGTAAATGTCTTATAATAATTACTTTATGAAGATTCTATATCCAAACAGTAGCAAACACTGCCCTAAATCAGTGGTTCTCAAACTTTTTCTGCATGCGGCCCCCCTTGTGTACGGCGCATTTCTTCACGGCCCCCCCAAAGAAAATTTATGACAAGAAACTGTTTTAAAACTCAACTTTCGATTAAACAAAACATATTAAATGATACGAAGCAGTGCTGTTGGTTAGTGTCTTATTTCTTTTTTAGGTTTAATTGCACAGAATTCATCATAAATTAATTTATTTTATAAAATGTCATAAAACTGGGGCCCACCTGGCACCATCTCGCGGCCCCCAGTTTGACAACCACAAACCACAAATGTGTTTGACCCCAAAGCCTGGTTTGTTTGACTGGTGTGGTCACTCTGTACCGTGCCTGTCGTGATTTGGTTAATCGCGCCCTGGTCGGCTTCCAGAGGTGTGCTCGGGCGCAGTTCACTTGGGCGGACCGAGCCGTGTGATCGCAAAACGTGCTATAGTGCGATTTAAAAGGAGAGAGACATCACTCACCTTCATTAAAAAGCTTCTGATGCATGTGGCAGGGTTATGTGAATGTCTGAGCTGCACACGCGACATTATAAGATATGATGTGAGAGGGCTGTGTGTCCTTATGCACCAAACGACTCGGAAAATAACACAGACTCAACATTACGATGGATTCCAGTGTTAAGAGATAGCACTTCCTGTTTTCTTTAAAACATTTGTATCCTAATGACGAAGGCATGCCCGGGCTCAGATCGGTGAGTGCCTGCTTCTGGGGGAGTTGGGAAAGGGGACGATCATGCACGGGCGCGGTTCGGTTCGGTATAATTTGAGCGCGCCATAATATACACCAAAGCAAACTACACACACATCTTTATTATAATATTTTTTATGAACCCAGAGGAAAATAGCTGTGGTACTTTTGTGAGTCTTTGGTAAACCGTCAGTCTTGTTCTGTGGGTCTGTGTGTATGTGTGTCTTTTTTATGAGCCACCCGCTGTTTGTCTCAAAAACCCCATCTGGTCCATTATTATTGCCCTCGTGTGTGATGCTGTGGGCCTGAAGACACCTGTACAGTTCATATTATTTGTGGTATTTTATTTTGGTTAAACCTCAACAGTGTTTAGTACAGCTTTAGAGGAGACAACTGGATATTAGCATACTACATGCTGTACAGTTAAGAGTAAATAGCATGCAGCATGCTACAATAAATGTTTTAGACACTTTGGTGCCTTATAACAATATAATTTAATGAGTTATGTCCTAGTGTTGTCGTGGATCTAGGTGAATAAATAACAGTGTGTTTCAGATCATTCCTGTAGATTTTGTTTGGTCTTGTATACATCAGGTGTTTGAGCCTCACCTGCGTGGACATGCTGATGTACTCTCATCGTTGGCATGGAAATGTCTGCAAGTGTTTGGCACCGTGACATGTTTGAGGTGAAAGAGGCAGGCAACACTTTAACTTTGTTATGCTTTTATGTGCCAGGTCTGTGGGAGTCCCTTCGTGTGTGTGTTTGTGTGTGCGTGTGTGTATGATGTCACTACTGCATGTGTGTCTTAGCCAGAATCCCTGCGTACCGCAATAATATACACATGCTGTGACCAACTCCACCTGCTGATATTACATTTTCCACTGAAGCTGATGCCCTGTGTGTGCGTGCGTGCGTGCGTGCGTGTGTGTGTGTGTGTGTGTGTGTGTGTGCGTGTTTGTGTGAACCTCTGTAAGGTGTTGTGTTAGCATATTGTCCAGCAGGTACATACAGTCGAGCTGTCACACATCTTTTAGCATTGCTCACACAAATCTGTGGATGCATCTGTATTTATTCAGTGTATAAAATGGATGGTTCTGATAGGTCTCATTTTGGATTGGAGGAGTCGTTTGGATGGGTCACATCAATTAAATCTGTAAAATAATGTTTAGTCAAAAATCATATGGATAATTTTCCCGGAAGTAAAAATGTTGCTGACATTAGTCCCTTTCACACATACAGTCTTTACTGGTAATTTACTGGTAAATTGCAGTTAACAGATCATGTGTGAACAGAACCTTTCCGGTAAATCAGTGCTCCCAATTTACCAGTAAGACAGGTTGTAAGATTACCAGTAATTTACCTGTAAGCGCTATGTGTGAACGAAAATTATAGGATTACCGGCATTTAGAACGGACGACGTCAGACCGTGCTGACAGCTTCGGGCCAATCATAGCGTTTTAATACAGATGACGCGTTTACCCCCGCACTGTTTACGGACGTTTCCACACACATGCTGCTTGAAAGTTGAGCACACCTGAAGTTTACGTCCACATTTCTTCACCAAAGTTGTTTAAAACAGCTTACCGCCGAATTGCCGACGTCCTTAGCACGCCCTCTGTGAAGCCTAACGTGCAAACAGTAGTGTTGTTAAAACGCATTTTCGGTTTGACGTCGTCTCATTCAATGTTGTTTGGTCATGAGCAACTTGGCGACTGTTTACCACAGACGTGAAAACAGCAAAATACGAACCGTGGATATGAACGACGTGGATTGTTTACAAATACAACACTGAGCTCGCCGCGTGCTACAGGTACTTCCGCTTTCTCAACGAATTTACTGGTATTTTGATACTGATGTGTGAATGATGTCTTACTGGTAAAATAACAGAACGCCACTGCGTGTGTGAACAGCACATTTTTGTATTTACTGGTAAATTCATTCTGGTACATTCATGGTAATTTACCAGAATTACTGTGTGAAAGAGGCTATGGACTTGACCCGAATTCACCTGAATCACTTTTTACCTGAACCCAACGTGCATTAATAATTTTTTTAAAGAAACAGCCGACCCGAGACAAACCCGACATAATTAGACCCGAGCCCGACCCGAACAAGTTGCACATTTTGTGAATCCGACTGGACCCGAATGTAAACGGCACTAATGTTTGTGTAGTCTGTATATTTTCACACACACCAGTCAGACAGAAAGAAACACCAGTGGCCTCGCAACCAATTTGGCCCTCTGCTTCAAGGTAACCGCTTACGGTGTGTATTAAAAAATTGATTGACAGGTCTGTCTAAGCACACAATGTGGCAAGTGCTTTTGGCAAACTGACGGGGGTTGGAAAAGGACTCAAGATACTTCCAGTTTTCTCACATCCGTTTGGCAAAAAAACATATTATGTTTAAATTTCTCGAGGACGCTAATATTATACCCGACCTGTGTTGGAGGCACGCCTGAAACTTTTAAACTCAAACCCGCTTGGGTCTCGAGTCGTACCTCTAGTTTTCAGATTGAAGTGGACTCATAAAAAACCTCTAACAAGAATATTAAAGGAATAGTCTACTCATTTTCAATATTAAACTATGTTATTACCTTAACTAAGAACTGTTGAATCATCCCTCTATCATCTGTGTGCATGCACGTAAGCGCTGGAGCGCGCTGCAAGGCTTCGATAGCATTTAGCTTAACCCCATTCATTCAATGGTACCATTTAGAGATAAAGTTAGAAGTGACCAAACACATCAACGTTTTTCCTATTTAAGACGAGTAGTTATACGAGCAAGTTTGGTGGTACAAAATAAAACGTAGCGCTTTTCTAAGCGGATTTAAAAGAGGAACTATATTTTATGGCGTAATAGCACTTTTGGGAGTACTTGTACTCGGCGCAGTAACACCCTCCCTCTCCCATTATGAGAGTGAGAAGGGGAGCGGACTTTTCAGGTGAGTCGAAGTACTCCCAAAAGTGCTACTACGCCACAAAATATAGCTCCTCTTCCAAATCCGCTTAGAAAAGCGCTAAGTTTTATTTTGTACCACCAAACTTGCTCGTATAACTACTCGTCTTAAATAGGAAAAACGTTGATGTGTTTGGTCACTTCTAACTTTATCTCTAAATGGTACCATTGAATGAATGGGGCTAAGCTTAATGCTATCGAAGCGTCGCAGCGCGCTCCAGCGCTTACGTGCACGCACACAGATGATAGAGGGATGTATCAACAGTTCTTAGTTAAGGTAATAACATATTTTAATATTGAAAATGAGTAGACTATTCCTTTAAAGGCACAATATGTAATTTTTGCCGCTAGAGGTCACAAGCAACGTCGTAGATTAATGATGCTGTAAAAGAGCGTGGAACGATTTGAGCCGTACACTTCACCTTCACTGTCGATCCGACAGGACACGCATATCATGCTTGTGGATGATATAATGAAATATTTTTTATAACGTTATATTATAATACAAGCACGCATAGAGGCCACCACAGCAGTGTTTCCCATAGATCTGAAATTTACTTGTGGTGGTAGCCGACAAAACCGACAAAAAAAGTGGTCTAACGACAAAGAACTAATAATGTGTGACACAACACAATACTTTGATTTACATAATAGTTTGTTAATCCAACCACCCCAAACTATCTTTGCCATGAACAAAGCTGACTCTGTTTTGTCAAAGCACCACAAAAATAATGTTTTTGCACTGATATATGAAGCAATTAGATGACCCCTTTTAGTATATGAAGAGTTTCGTTGCAAAATGAGATAAATCCATTTTTTAACATTTTTGTTAAACATGTTTATTATCATGTTATTATTTTGTTTTATGGTGCTACTTAGCTGTATTTTTTAAGTTATGAAGGTTTAAATCAAAACAAACCAACTGCAGTTGAATAGAAATTAATTGGAATGCACAACCAAAAAACGATATTTCTGAACAATTAAAAAAACGGTGGTTATCTCGTTTTGCAACGAAACTCTTCATATTAATGACAGACAGTGCATGTCTATAGATTATAAATGTGACTGGTGTAATAATGGTTATTATTTCTATTAGAAAGCAGAAGCAGGAAAAGTGCCTCTCTTTCTATTTCTCTCTTGCCGATTTAAAAAAAGCTTAATCCGCTCATCATTAATACATTACAGCTTTGCGTTTTGTAAATCTTGAGTCAGCTTGAGCTTTGGTCGTTCAATGCAATAGGCTTAACATTAGCATTGTCTTTTTGCTACCATCTCTGTGCAAACTTTTTAGATTTTAGAAAAGATATGGTTTATTAATAATAATTGTATTAAAAATCGGAGAAAGAAAATCCAGCGCGTGGTCGTGACTTTCAAAACAAGAGCCAGTTGTTATCGCCATAGAGACCTTCCGCACGCTGAAACTGCACGCGAGATTTAGCGCGGTAGCGCTCACGGCCATTCTCCGATTGACTCAGGTTTTACACACAATATTAATCAGACTTGGGACCCGAAGTAATCGAACTATTACTGACCCAGACCCGACTGACTATTTCAAATATAAACCCGGAACCGTATGGGCCGCGGGTGCTCCGTAAAGTCCTCTAATGGTAAAACTCTGCTCAAGTACAGAAACATGAAGGATACAATGTGACACAAGCTTGTTCTGGTTGCACCAAATTCATTATGAACAGAGAGCACGTGAACGCACACCGAACTCATCAGGTCGCACACAAAATGTCATTATTAAAGAGTGTCATCATCACGGAAGATCAAAAAAGACTAAATTTGATGCCAGATATGTGTGGGAAACACTGGACAGATTTGTGTGCTAGGTGCTTTAAATACTACTTCTGCATCAAACAAGAGTGAAGCAACAGTATTGCTTTTGAATTGCTCTCACAATACTTTGATGTTATTTGTCAGTCGTTCTGCGCAGTGTCACATGAGGTCAAACACAGCTATGGTTTCTACGGTAGTGAAAACAGAAACCGCATTTAACCCCGACATGACATATAACCCCAAATACAAACTTTGGTGAAAACATTTGGAATATGTAAATACACATGTGAATAAAATATATAACGGTACACTAATAATTTTATGAATATTTTAATGCAAAAATCTTGTAAACAATGAAGTGTGATATATTTGCAAGTTAAGGCTGTTTTTAGACATTTTTGCCTTAAACTCGAACCTGTAGGATGGGTAACTAAACAAAAGTCGATTTTTTTATATTTATTTTCATTTATTTAAAATTATGATGTTTGTAATGCTGTTTCAGATTAGAGAGATTAGTTGAGTTTGTTAAAGGTTTAACAGCATCAGTGTCGGTTACAGGTGTGAGAAAATATGATTTCTGAGCTTAGCATAAACAATATTTAGATTTTATTAATAGAGGAGATCTCCAGTGGTTTATGATCTTTGGCTCCTGTTCAGATAATTCTGCTGTTTAAATGAGCGTTAACCGAGTAATCCAATGCTAAAATATCCCGACAGAGATGTGAGATTGATTGGCATAATTGTAAAGGGTCTGATGTTAACACTTCCACACGTTTGCTGTGAGGCTGAAAGGTCAGCGAGATGTTTTGGCGTTTTGACCCTTGTTTCATGCTCAGATGATGATGATGATGATGTTAATAATGATGATGATAATAGGTCATGTGACAGATGCCAGCCAATAACACAGTGTGAAGATGATTAGTGTTGTCGGATTGTCACTACACCACAGGACATTCTGATCCGTTATAAAGTCCAGAATCCGATCTGCTGTCTTGTGTGTAGCTGTGTGCGCTGTGTGTGTGTGTGTGTGTGTGTGTGTTTGTGTGTGTTTGTGTGTTATGAATGCGTGTGTGTGTGTGAGTTATGAGTTTGTGTGTGTGAGAGAGAAATGGAGACAGATCTTTACAGTGTGTGTGTTTGTGTGTGTTATGAATGTGTGTGTTATGAATGTGTGTGTGTGTGTGTGTGTGTGTGTGAGAGAGAGAGAGAGAGAGAGAGAGAGATCTACAGTGTATGTGTGTATGTTGTGTTGTGTTGTGTTTTATAAGTGTGTGTGCACATGATTGTATGTGAGTGTGAGAGAAA